>NC_091268.1:21554875-21867250 GCF_042477335.2 Ovis canadensis
TAGAGGCCAATGGTAATAAAACAGAGAAGGTAGAGAAAAAGAAGGGAGAAACAGGCAGAGTTAGTTTTAAATTTTTTTATTTACTTACTTATTTATTTTTATCTTTTGACTGTGCTGTGTGACATGTGGGATCCCAGTGCCCTGACTGGGGATCAAAGCTGCTCCCCCTGCATTGGAAGCATGGAGTCTTAACCACTGTACCACCAGGGAAGTCCTCAGCGGTTTTTTTTTTTTTTTTATTGCTTGTCATACACCAGACATTGTGCAAAGCCTCCGCCACGTGCATTCTCTTGCTAAATTAGTATAATAATTGTATGAGATAGGTTTCATCATTACCCCCATTTTATAGGTAAGAAAACTGAGGCTTTGTAAAGAAGGGAGCTGGAATCTCCAGTTCCAGAGCTGGTGCCTTTAGTCATTCTGCCAGACTGACATACATGGTATCATTCAGATATTCGTGTCTTCTGGATCAGTAGATCTCTGACAGCTGTCAGAATGTATCTTCCCAATCTTGTTTCCTATCAAAATCTTGTTTTCTTCTCTGACAAGAAGAGAGCAGTGTGTTGGTTGATCCCAAACTGTGAAATAAACGCACACCTTGAGAGAGGCTGTTGGAATCTGTGGTTAGACACCATGGAAACTGTTATGTGTTTGGGAGGAAGCTGGATCTGCTGGGTCTTTAACACAGGGTACCATTAGGAGCGGTATCCATGGCAGCTGCAGGCGGCCCTGTTACACACCGCGCGTCTACTCCAGGCTCTACACAACTTCAGGGACGGCAGAGCCCCTCATCTCTTGAATGATCAAGAGAACAGAGGGCATACAGAGCTTCCCTGTCAGTAGGGGAGGTCTCTGGAATCCCTCCTTTGTTTTTAACTGAAATGTAATATATTGTTGTATAGTGTATATAGTATATTGTTTTTGTTGATGTTGAAGTGTATATGTGTGTGTGTGTATATATATATATATATGTATTTTCTTTTTAAAAATTCTTTTCCATTTGGATTTGTCGTTGTTCAGTTGCTAAGACATGTCCGACTCTTTGCAACCCCATGGACTGCAGCCCACCAGGCTTCTCTTCCTTCACTATCTCCTGGAGTTTGCTCAGACTCATGTCCATTGAGTCTCTGATGCCATCCAACCATCTCATCTTCTGTCATCTCCTTCTCCTCCTGCCTTCAATCTTTCCCAGCATCAGAGTCCTTTCTTTTTATTATAGGATGTTGAATACCGTTCCCCATGCTGTACAGCTCAGTTCAGTTCAGTCGCTCAGTCGTGTCTGACTCTGCGACCCCATGAACCACAGTACGCCAAGCCTCCCAGTCCATCACCAGCTCCCAGAGTTCACCCAAACTCATGTGCACCAAGTTGGTGATGCCATCCAGCCATCTCATCCTCTGTCGTCCCCTTCTCCTCCTGCCCCCAATCCCTCCCAGCATCAGAGTCTTTTCCAATGAATCAACTCTTCTCATGAGGTGGCCAAAGTATTGGAGTTTCAGCTTCAGCATCATTCCTTCCAATGAACACCCAGGTCTGATCTCCTTTAGGATGGACTGGCTGGATCTCCTTGCAGTCCAACGGCCTCTCAAGAGTCTTCTCCAACACCGCAGTTCAAAAGCATCAATTCTTCGGTGCTCACCTTTCTTCATAGTCCAACTCTCACATACATACATGACCAATGGAAAAACCATAGCCTTGACTAGATGGACCTTTGTTGGCAAAGTAATGTCTCTGCTTTTTAATATGCTATCTAGGTTGGTCATAACTTTCCTTCCGAGGACTAAGTGTCTTTTAATTTCATTGCTGCAATCACCATCTGCAGTGATTTCGGAGCCCAGAAAAACAAAGTCAGCCACTGTTTCCCCATCTATCTGCCATGAAGTGATGGGACCAGATGCCATGATCTTAGTTTTCTGAATGTTGAGCTTTAAGCCAACTTTTTTACTCTCCTCTTTCACTTTCATCAAGAGGCTCTTTAGTTCTTCACTTTCTTCCATAAGGGTGGTGTCATCTGCATATCTGAGGTTATTGATATTTCTCCCAGAAGTCTTGATTCCAGCTTGTGCTTCCTCCAGCCCAGCATCTCTCATGAAGTACCCATGCTGTACAGTAGGACCTTGTTTATAATCCATTTGCTACATCATAGTTTGCATTACGTTATGTGTAATCCTCACCTCTCACTCCACCCTTCCCCCTCCACCCTGCCCTTGGCAAACAGTAGTCAGTTCTCTATGCCCATGAGTCTGTTTCTGTTCTGCAGATTCATTTGTGCCATATTTTAGAGTCTGCATGTAAGTGATATTGTAAGGTATTTTTCTTTCTCTTTCTGACTTGCTTCACTTAGTATGGTAATCTCTAGTTGCATCTATGTTGCTGCAAATGGGATTATTTCATTCTTTTTTATGGTTGACTAGTATTCTATTGTATGTGTGTGTTATATATAAACACACATGTTTATCCATTCATCTGTCGGTGAACCTTGTTTGCTTTAATGCGTTTATTTCATGAGCTTTGTTTCTGTCTCTTAGTCTCTTATTTTATGCCTTTGTTGCAAGGGTGAAAGTCTCTCAGAACTTAAGAGTATTCTTGTTCTTTAGCTGTCATAGGGGAAAAAATGCAAAGCAAACAAATGACCCAAAACACAATATCCTCGTTTTGCCCCAATAAATCATTTCCGTTGCCTTTTATCAAGATCAAGTAAAAGGCATGAGGAGGTTGATAATTTTAAGACTGAAAAGGACTGGCCTCTGATCCGAAATTGTATGGAGCTCGAGGAGATTAACCCTGTTGTTCCTGACCCGGAAAGATTCTATGGAACACACAGATGAGGTGTGAATCTGTACTCTGTATTCAAGATGTGCTTGGGATCAGTTCCCATGCAGATTTTGCCTCCTTCCGGGATAATGCAGACACTGTGCAGATTTTGAACGCAAACGGAGGTGAAGTGGCATATGGGAAAACAATCTAAAACTGACATTGTATTGACTTCATTATTGCCGGGGTGTGTGATTCTGAAACTGGAGTGTGAAATGTGACCCTTGAAATCTTGACAGATTTGGGGTTCAAGTTCTCTCTCTTTATCCTCAACTTGTACCACGCCCCTGAGCTTAAGTCCCCTCAACTACAGAAGACAGTAATAGCCCTCACCCCATGTGGTTCTAGGGAGGCTCAGGTAGAGCTCTTTCAGTGCTTGATACAGAATAAGTGCTTTTAAAAGATTGTTTTATGCCAGGATGTAAGTTCTCTAGGAAAACCTGAGTGAAGTGGAGGTGGGGAAATAGGTAATGTGCAGAGCACAGCACCATTCTTTGATAAATTAAAAGTCAGCCTATTTAATGAAATGTTAATTGGGGCATACCCTTGTCCCCCTAAGGGCTTCCCTCGTGGTTCAGATGATAAAGGATCTGCCTGCAATGCAGGAGATTCAGGTTCAGTCACTGGGTCAGGAAGATCCCCTGAAGAAGGGAATGGCTACCCACTCCAGTATTCTTGCCTGGAGAATCCCATGGACAGAGGAGCCTGGCAGGCTACAATCCATGGGGTCACAAAGAATCAGACACGACCGAGCGACTAACACATTTATTTACACATACCTGCCCTCGTAAATGTTGGCTCTTGACCTTCATTCTGGACTTCAGGTCCTAGGACAACATGGTTTAATCTTGTGAATAACTCAGGACTAGCTTTAGATGGTGACTTACATTAATCAAATCAGGAGTAGGGCAAAGCATTGCCTAAAATAGTTAGTAAGCAGAACTGTCATCCAAATATGTTCAGGCTGTAGAGAGAAAAGAGCTTCTCTTGCAGCTCAGTTGGTGAAAAATCCACCTGTAATGCAGGAGATCTAGGTTCTATTCCTGTGTTGGGAAGATCCCCTGGAGAAGGAAATGGCAACCCACTCCAGTATTCTTGCCTGGAGATTCCCAAGGAAAGAGGAGCCTGGCAGGCGACAATCCATGGGATTACAAAGAGTCAGACACAACTGAGCAAATAATTATAGAAATGATAAATTTCCAGAACCAGGACTTGACCCAATCAATATGACACCCAGGCTCACATTGTTCACTACGAGGTGTTGGAGCTTGGAGTCAAAATATTTGAATTCAAACTGTGGCTTGTCGGGCCTTCATCCACATCCCCTAACTTCTCCGAGCCTTGCTTTTCTCTCGTCTGCAGAAGGGAATAATAAAACCTTGTTGACAACATTGTAAAGATGGAATGAGAAAAGGCATCTAAAATGTCTTTGCACCTCACAAAGATTATGCCGGTGTAAGGTGCCCTGTTTTGCATCATCCCCAGCCAAGAGATCATTTTCGGATTGTATTTGGGATTGCGAATTTACAAGGTTGGCAACTTCGGATGAAAAGAATCAATACGCTGTCTCTTTAAAAAGGAATTAGTGGTTAAAAGAACTGACAATCCATTTAGAGATTTGTGTATCTCAATAGCAGGCAATGAGACCATTTTCTTTCCATTTATAAGAATTTGTTTGTGCTACTGGGAGGACAGCTTCAACAGTCGGGCTGTTTACTATGATTTGTATGCCCTGGGGATACAGAAAGGCAGGAAGGTATGAAAATTGCAAATATGGAAGAAAAGATCTAGGAAGATTTTTCTTTTTTTTTTTTTTTTTACTACCTGCTTCAGTTGTACGGCTTGGAGCCAGACCTTCCCGAGTCCCCGGGACCTTTCAGACCTTTGTCGTGTGTGTGTGTGTGTGTGTGTGTGTGTGTGTGTGTGTCTTCTGCAGCCTTGTTGGCTCTCCTAGTTGTGGCTCTTTCTTCTGCTCCCAGTCCTTATTATCATACCTCCTATCCTCGACTGACCTTTTGAACTAAATTTGTGAAAGTCGATTCTCTGTGAGGTTCTGGGTAGGGCAGTGTGCCCAGGCCTCGTCTCTCCTGGGCGTGACCTCCGTCCCCTATCTCAGATCCACCAGCGTGTTGATCTGTGGCATGAATTTTCTAGTCTCTTTTTAGAATGGCGTCTGCTGACATCGCTGTAAATGGGCTTGTGGGATTATGTGCACTGATCTGAAAAAGGGGCCCTCATGCGGGTCATGGGGAAAGCTCCAGGTCCTTAGAGCTCCAGGGCTTCCTGGGTGGCACTAGCAGTAAGAATCCACCTGCCAGGGCAGCAGATGAAGGCGACGAGGGTTCGATCCCTGGGTCGGGAAGATCCCCTGGAGAAGGAAATGGCACCCTGCTCCAGTATTCTTGCCCGGGAAATCCTGTGGACAGAGGAGCCTGGCGGGCTACAGTGCAGGGGGTCACAAAGACTCAGAAAGTTGGATGTGACTGAGGGACTGAAACACACACGCAAGAGCTCCAAGGGTACCAGATATGGGGTAGCTGCTCCCCGCCTGTTCTCATCAAAGGAGCTGGGTCAGAATAGCCTCTCCTCCTGGACGTCCCCGTCTTTTTCTCTCCCTTCTTTGCCTAGTTAACACTCTCGGGTCTGCTTCCAAACCTAGTCCATCGGTCCCTTCCTCCAGGAAAACTTCCCTGATGTCATTGACTAAGTGCCTCTACTATCATTTCTCAATTTCATGTGCCTTCATGTGTAGCTTGTAGGGTCGTTTGGGCTTTTCATCTTTTGATATAACGATTTAATTCATTCCTGAAAGACTGTCAGTCCTATGGGAGGGGAACCCTATGTGGTTTTTCTGCCTGCCTCATATACAGCAGGTGTTTGTCAGTGACTGGATGGATAAGTGAGTGGATGAGTGAATGAATGGGTTACAGGACAAGACCGGTAGGACACCCATGTTTTCAGGCAAGCTGAGATCCATGACAGAAGGGATAAGGTGGGACCTTCCACTAGCTTTCTCACTGCACCCCATCCCAACGTAGAACCTCTTCATCCATCCTGAATGTCCGCAGAATGTAAGCTCCATACAACCCACCCCCTGACCCCTCCTGCCCTCTGCTGTCCCTTTGCTCAGTGTCTACCACTGTTCCTCAGCTGGGTTGGAATGATTTCCAGATTTTGAAACTTCCCAACCTTCTGAATTCTTAAGCACTTCTGCCCGTGATTTTCATTCAGCAAAAATGTTTTATTCCACCTCTTCAAGTTGGTTTTTCAGCATTGGTTTTAGACCTCTGCCCACATGCCACTTTTTGAATGGATGTTTCATGAAGTCCTGTAAGACCAGGTCCCCTTGGAATCCCCTTTCATACATAGAATCTTGCATTTCCCTTTAAAGACATGATGCTGTGTGTGTTTAGACAATGGCTTGTTTCTTCTACTGAGGAGCGAGCTACTTGTGGAAATGCATTAAGTCTTGACCATGGCGGTCTTGACCATCACTAAGCATCCAGCTCTTAGTAGGTGCTCCATAAGTGACTGTCAGCTGAAACTGCAAAGCTCAGACACCACACCCTTTGCAGTCCTACCAGAGCCTGTGACCTTGATGGGAGACACTTGGGGTCAAGGCGGAAAAGGGGCCGTGCGTGTTCATATATATTCACCCACCTCCTGTGATGTATGGATCCTCATCTCTCTCTGGGCTGGGGCCGGGACCTCGTTCTCCTGCTGTGCCATAGATTCAGCTGAATAGGTTATAAATCCTAACCTACACTAGCATAAGCCAAAGAAAGATTGATTATCTCGAGAAACGGAGAAGTCCAGGCGTAGTTCTGGCTGCCATCAGTCATTGCTGAGGATAAGGGTTTAAGTCCTCGTGACAGGGGTCTCTCCACTGCTGAGCCAGCCTCACTTTGGAGTTTTTTGGGTTTTGTTTTTGTTTCATTCGCTGTAGCGTCTGGTATGTTGTCAGTGGCTCTTCAGATCCGACGGCAAGTGCCTAGGGGTGAGCGGGTGGGGAGCAGTGCATGCTGGGTCATCCTTAAACCTGAATTGTGTGGCCAGGAAGTTGGAGGCTTTGACAGGCAAGACGTCCATCACTTCTTGCCCATCTCTGGATGTCAGTAAGCATGTTTTCCTTAGCATTCCCACTGCATGTGAAACCCAACTATTATACTCAAGAGTTTATTCATAGGAGTGCAGGTTTATTTATTTATTTTATAATTTTGTGGTCTATTTTTGGCTGCGCTGGGTCTTTGTTGCTGTGGCGAGCAGGGCTACTCTCCATTGTGATGCACAGCCTTCTCATTGTAGCAGCTTTTCCTGTTCCAAAACATGGGATCTAGGGTGTGCGGGCTTCCGTAGTTGTGACTCCCGGGCTCTAGAGCACAGTTCAGCATTTGTGGCGGTGGTGGTTTAGGTGCTAAGTCACGTTTGACCCTTGTAACCCCATGGGCTGTAGCCCACCAGGCTCCTCTGACCATGGGATTTCCTAGGCAGGAATACTGGAGTGGGTTGCCATTTCCTTCTGCAGGGGATCTTCCTGATTCGGGGGTCAAACCCGCGTCTCTCGCATTGCAAGTGGATTTTTTACCAACTGAGCCACAGGGAAGCCCCTCAGTGTTTATGGCGAATGGGCTTAGTTGCTGCATAGCATGTGGGATCTTCCCGGACTGGGGATCAAACCCGTGTCTCCTGCACTGGGCATGTAGATCCTTCACCAGCAGGCCATGATGGAAGCCCTATAGGAGTGTACTTTTGGTCGAGATTTAGAGACAGTGTTTCTGCCCCCCACCCCAATCTGGCTTAGGGCAGATTCCCTAGGGATTACGCCTGAGCTGGGAATTGCCAAGCAAGTCATCCATTGGCAGGATGGTCTCAGGAGAGACCTCTGGGTGACGCAGTAAAGAATCAGGGTAGGGCGGGAGAGACAGACAGAGGTGTAGTTTCAGGGGAAACCCAGCCTCAGCCTGACCCTGTGGCAGCTCTGGAGTATTAACTGGACCAGAGATCATTTCAGCTAGGGTATTCCTCCCACCTCTTCACCTCAGTCTGTCTTTGGCCACAGGCTCAGGCTGTCCGCTCTCGGGAAGGACGCAGCCCTCCTACCCTCCTTACCCGCTCCCTCCACCCTGGGCGTCTCTGACTAGGGCAGCCCCTATCAGTCTCCTTCAACCTTTCAGAGAAAAATTCAGGTTGGGAGCAATTTTCAGCCAATACACACACCAGCCAGGAGATCGTTCACCAAACGGGGGAGGATTTGTGAGGCTCGAGCTTTAAAGAAACACAGAATAATGAGAAATCTGAAATGACAGGGATCCTTGAATAAACAGTAGCCGATAGTTTTTATTTTCTGATCAGTCCCAATTCTGCCTGCTCTCTTCCCTCCCCTGTCCCTGACCTAAGCCTCCCTGGTGATCACAACAGCCTTTCAGATTTAAGGAAGTGTTGGTTGCTCAGTCGTGTCTGACTCTTTGCGACCCCATGGACTGTAGCCCACCAGGCTCCTCTGTCCATGGAATTCTCCAGGCAAGAGTACTTTAGTGGGTTGCCATTCCCTTTTCCAGGGGATCTTCCCGACCCAGGGATCAAACCTGCATCTTCTGCATTGCAGATTCTTTACCATCTGAGCCACCAGGGAAGCCCCTTAAGAGTAAAGTCACTATTTCTAAGAAATTTAAGGAAGACTTCCTATTAGAAGGGTTGACCTAGGAGGTGAACCATCTTTAGATACACAGGGAGAGAAATTGCCCTGACCTCCCATCCTCTTATGTTGCAGATTGTACGTCTCCTACAGAGCTCGGGGTCGTGACGTCTCTGCTCTCCTACAAACGGTCTGCGTCGGCCTCTGGGTTCTTGGTGGCTTCCCTTGCAGTCTACTGATTAGGCAGTTTCGGGGGCCAGAGTCAGGTTTTGGGGTGCCCCAGTTGTGACAGGAGCGATGGCATATTGAATTCCCCCTTGCCATCTCAGGAAGGCACGCTCCGCTCCTCTCCCTCTGGTGTGAAGGATCGGACCCACGCCGCAGACTCGCCCACGACCGCTCTTGGCTCGCTGCGTTTCCGGGTGACGCCCCCCTCCATCCCCCTCCCTCCCCCGTGACTACGCGGTCACCAGCAGCCTGCGCGCACATAAATAAGGCTGCATGCACGCGTGTGACGATATATAGCCATCACGGTACCGTGTGGGCATGTGGACGTGCGGAGGAAATGTAATAGGCTGTGGCTGTATGTCTGTAGGTATATAATAAGTTTGCCGCAGACCAGGGGCGGGGAGAAATGGAGCCATTTGTTGATTCAAACCAATTTTTTTTTTCCCCTCCCTTGAGTTAGTACCCAATCTGTAGCTAAGAACTGCTGACGACAGCATATTTCTGAGTGTAGATTTTTTTTTCTCCCCTGACAGCTAAGACCTAACTCTCGCCTGATCTATGTAGCCGCATTGTTCAAATTACAAAGCTTAGGTGACAGAACTGCTCTATTTTCTGGGAGCCCCAGACACACCTGTCATCAGATAGAAGCTAGAATGCAGAAGTCATCACTTTACTTAGAAACTCAGCAGATGACTGAAATTATTTCTTACTACTAATTCCCCTTTTAGTGGAGATAAGCCGCTTTGTTCGGCTGTAAATGAAACATTAGGGTATTAACGGAGGAGCCAGAAGTATTGGGGAAGCAAAGATTTTATCTGCAGTAGGAACATTTTGGGCAATAAATTGTTTTGTTGGACAGAATACTAAATCTCTTGAGTTACAAAGAAGCAGAGCTCATTAAGGAGGATGCTTAAAGCAGTAGGAAAAAAAAGGCGAGACAAAAGCTTATTACCTTTGTTGTGGGGATTGTGGGTGTTTGCAGGTTCTCATGTATCTAGCATGGAAGAATTATTCAGTGCAGTTATTAAATAGCTATGTCTATAGACTTGGAAATGCTCCGTGAATATGTCCAAGGGACAAATACATTGCTGAAATATCAATAGGAATCTGCAATCAGTTATGAATTCCGGAGTACATATTTATCCTCAAAGACTGGATTTTTGTTTCCTGTGGGTGAAATTTGCCCGTCTCTTTGCCACATCCTTCAGATTAATCGGCTGGCATGGTTACATAAATGTTTGTAATAGAGAAGACAGAACGCCAGGGTTATCCAAAACGTTGTCGCAAAACACACACCTAAATGAGGAGCATTACGCATTGAGAGTGGGGATCAACGGGCCTTGGAAGGGAGGGGTATTTTCCCAGGATGGAGGTGGGCAGCTCCGGAGTTGTGAGTGGTCGTGGGGTGTGGGTCCTGTCGGGTGACTCCCTGCTTGTAAGTGTCAGAGGAGGGACACTTACGACTCGGGGATGATCCATTGCGAGCAAGCAGGGAGGAAGGAGGAAAGTAGCAGGGAGACGGCTCCATCTCTTCTCTGGACATGGCAGCCCGTTTGGCTGCATCCCCAGGAGCAAGGCTGCGTGTTCTGACTCCTTGACTGCCTGGACTTGTTGCTCTTTAGAGCTTTCGGGAGGAAGATGGCCCCGGAGGTGTCGCACCTGAGAAATCAGGTGGGAAACGGTATCAACAGCCACACCTCACTTGCAAGCAGATGGGGATTTCTTGAGAGCAGTTTCATGGCTCTGCAGTTTTGCTTCTTCTTCTTTTCTCTCTGAATGAGGCACAGCATCTCTTCACTGACACCCACCCCGATAGCTCTCCATGCCATTTCTGCCTCCCCCTTGCCATGACATGCCCTACAGTGCAGGTGGGTGCCCAGGACTTGTCACCAGGAGAACCGTTCAGTTCATACTCTGGACCCACCAGTGGTTCCAGCTCACTGTCTGCTTTCTTGGTGGTTTCTACAAAAGCAAGGGTGTGCATGCCTGTGTGCTGAGTCGTGTCCCTCTCTTTAGTGACCCCATGGACTGTAGCCCACCGGGCTCCTCTGTCCATGGGATGTCCCAGGCGAGAATACTGGAGTGGGTTGCCATTTCCTTCTCCAGGGGATCTTCCCGATTCGGGGTTCGAACCCACGTCTCCTGTGGCCCTTACATTGGCAGGCAGGTTATTTATCACTGAGCCACTAGGGGAGCCCCAAAACAGTGACATCTTTCAAAACACAGCAGTGGACAAACAGATAACGTACACTCACATGAGCTATGGAAAAACACCAAAGTTGGATTTGGTTTGAGGAAACTCTGTGTATGAAGATTATTTTTTGAAGCTGCAAATAAACAATCGTAATTTATTTCAAAAGGCACTGAATTGGAAGATGTTCCACCAAGAAATGGCATCCTTTTTGGTCTTCTATCTCTGGCACGCAATCCAGTGCCAGGAAAAGATTCTTGATCTGTAGTGGAGATAGAATAATTGCCTGCATCACATTGAAATTCAGCATGTATTTAAAACATGATTCAGATCACAGCCTCTTTACCCTGTCATTCACTGAGCCAGTGACTTTTCAGGACCACTTATCCACAAGCCATCAGACAGCCGCCTGTCAACAGTGGTTTATAGGAGCTCCGAGCATTGAGCTAATGTCTTATGACTGTCGTGTGGAGGGCGTTGAGTCTTCTTGAGATGAGTAGAAACAGGGGTCCATGTGAAGGTGAATGAAACACCCTGGTGACAGAGGGGAGCCTCAGGGCTTTGCATCTCCCTGTGAACATGATTTCAAGTTAATTTTCAATTTGAGTCTAGTTGAATTACAAATGTTATGTTAGTTTCTGCTGTTCAGCAAAATGAATCAGTTATGCATATACATATGTCTACTCTTTTGTAGATTATTTTCCCCTGTAGGTCATTACAGCGTATTGAATAGAGTTCCCTATGCTATGCAGTAGATTCTTATTGGTTATGTGTTATATATATATAAGCGTGTATATGTCAATCGCAAGCTCCCAGTTTATCACCCCTTCCCTTTCCGCCTTGGCAATCATAAGTTTGTTTTCTACATCTATGGCTCTACTTCTATTTCGTAAATTTGTACGATTTTTTTTTTTTAGCTTCCATATAAAAGTGATATCGTGGTATTTTGTCTTTCTCCGTCTGACTGACTTTGCTCAGTATGGCAATCCCTAGGTCCGTCCATGTTGCTGCAGATGGCATCATTTTGTTCTTTTTTATGGCTGAGTAATATTCTATACCAATTATTTTCTGTCCATTCATCCACTGATGGGCATTTAGGTTGCTTCCACGTCCTGGCTATTGTAAACAGGGCTGCAGTGAACACTGAAGTTGGTATCAAAGAGTAATAGTGGTGAATAGAGAAAGGTGAAAATCAGTATTTTTCAATGTAGTGTTCCGATTCTACAGCAGATGAACTGTATGGTGAATAATCCAAAAGTGAAGCAGCACTTAGGTGGGGAAAGTGTCTGGGCACCTGCAGAGATTTTGACATTTATTTTTACCCCCATTTTTGGCCCTGAGTGTTTATGTGCTAGATGTATGATAGAGTGAACGCACGTGTCAACAGTTCTGGTTGAAATCCCGTGTCAGGAACTACACAACTGTGAATAAGCCTGTTAGTCTCTTTGAGACTCAGTTTTCTTATCTGTAAAATGGCACTATGGAGCTACCCAAGTGTTAAGAGGACAGTCAGCTCTAAAATGTCCCGTTTCTGGTACCGTTCATGATGACGTGAGGCAGAAAATGCCTTTTATGGGCCCATCTCAAACCAGCTAGGGCATTGAAGGAGACTGTCTCAGATGTTTGTACTCAAAGCACAGTCAGTGTCGCCAGGCAGACTGTAGCCTCTGGAGAAACACAGGGTTGAATGCTATCTGCTTTCCTTCCCCACTGGGCAACAGTGACAGGATCCTTAAGCTTGCTAAGCCTTAGTTTCTTCATCTATAAAATGGGACAAAGAATCATCTCAATGTCACACAAGTTTTAAAGATGATGATGGTGAAGCATTTAATTGAATTTTTTTGCTCTTTTTTTTTTTTTTTGAGGAGGGGGAGTGAGAAATTAAATATTTCCTGCCATGTCAATAAGCAAGGGTCTCACAGCCATCAGAGATTCCCGCCCTCCAAATGTGAATTTAGGAGCCCAGAGGATTCCTGGAAAGAACAATGCCTGCAGTCCAGCAGTTATCAGGTTGCTGCCACTCCCTAGGATGAGAGGAACTAAAGACTGTGAAAAATCAAGTCAGAGGCTGCTGGCCCCCGATAACTGAGATGCATATGAAAGGAATGGTTTCAGTGAGCCCAGTTCTTGCGTCTTCCCATACATACTTCAGATATCTGATTTTCCTTAATTAACAATAACCTTTTGATGTTCAGACTATCTGCTCCCTGTTGCAAGCGTCTAAATAACCTGGTGCACCCTCTCCCCTCACTTCCTCGGACCAGTTCTCTGAGTTACTTGAGATGCTGTTTCCTGGGCTTGAAGTCCTAAAAATTCCCACCAAATAAAGCATAACTCTCAACTTGCAGGTTGTCACTATTTTCTAAGTCGACAGGGGCGTGCTGTGTGGCATGTAGGATCTTAGTGCCCCAACCAGGGATCAAAACCGTGCCCCCTGCAGTGGAAGCATGGAGTCCTGGGCACTGGACTGCCAAGGAGGTCCTTTAATTTCTATTGTTAAAGGGTCTCAATGTGTGATGACTGTCACCAGCATTATTATTACTTTTATTGGGGAGTGAGATCCATGGGTGAATTCTCGGGCCAGTCCAGAGCTGAGAGCAGAGCTGCAAGCTCACGGCCGTTCTGAGTGGCATACCCAGATGCTGGCTCTTGGCCACTCTCTGACTGGCGCCACCTTCGGACCTCTATACCCAAGGAGCTCTCTAAACTGGAAACTCCTTATTCTTTCAAGAGCCTGCCAGAGAGTGAAATTTGAGCTTGGAATGTGCCCACGTGGTTGGCGGTGGCCAGGGGCTCCTGCAGTCACTGACAAGTGTGGAGACCAAGTAGCGTCTGTGCTCTGGTCCCCCCACTATAGGGGAGGGGGAGAGTCCCAAGCCTGTTTCCTTGGAGAACATTGGAAAGATCACCCTTTCCAAACAAGAGTCTTAGACGACAGTGGAGCTCAAAGGCTCCCTTTAATGGCTAGGAACACTACAACAAATTCTCAAACTTGGTGACATTCAGCCTCAGAAATTCTAGAGGCTAGAAGCCTGGAATCAAGATGTCAGCATGCTTGGATCCTTCTGGAGACAGAGAATATCCATGCCATGCCCCTCTGCCAGCTTTTGCTGGCATCTGGTAATCCATGACATCTTTTGACTTCTAGACGTGTGGCTTCAGTTTTCCCTCCATCTTCACATGGCCTTCTTTCCTGTGCCTTTTCCTCTTCTGTTTCTTGTCTTTGGATACAAGGTTCCCCCTAAAACAGGATGTTGTTGTTCAGCTGCTAAGTCATGTCTGGCTGTTTGTGACCCCATGGACTGCAGCGCTTCAGGCTCCCGGTCCTTCACTATCTCCCAGAGTTTACTTGGATTCATATCCTTGAGTTGTCGGTGAAGCTATCTAGCCATCTCATCCTCTGCCGCCTCCTTCTCGTTTTGCCTTCAATCTTTCCCAGCATCAGGGTCTTTTCCAACATGTCACATCAGGTAGCCAAAGTATTGGAGCTTCAGCTTCAGCATCAGTCCTTTCAGTGTAAACTCGGGGTTGATTTCCTTTAGGATTTACTGGTTTAATCTTTGCTGTCCAGGGGACTCTCAAGAGTCTTTTCCAGCGCCACAATTTGAAAGCATCTCATGTTAAAGTCTTTAATTATATCTGCAAACCACTCCCCTTTTTTTTCCAGTTAACATCACATTTGCAGGTGTGTGGGCTTAAGACTGAGACATACCTTTTGAGGACGCACACTTCGACACTGTCATTGTGTGTGTGTGTGTGTGAAACACCTTTGTATGGAGAAACAGTTGGATTTAACAAGACCACTCAAGGACAATTTCTTAATAAAAAGAAATGATATCCTCAGGCACTTACTAGGTCCACAAGTTGTGTTGTCTGATTACATATGCATCTTTTTTTTTTTTTATTCATCCCAATTCTCTGAGACAGGTAGTATGTTCCTCCTCAATTTATGAATCAGAAAACTGAGCTTTCGCAGCAGCTCATTTTTTCTTGATCAGCCAACCAGGAAAGTGGTAACGTTTATATTCTAAGCTAGGCTTTTGTAATTCCAAAACCCTTGCTTTGAACATTCATGCCAGTGCCATGTGTAGGAATCTTCTGGGGATTGTTAACACTTCACCATCCCTCAAGCTCCATCTCCAGAAATTTTGATTCTGTAAGAGTGATGTAAGGGTAACGATTCACATGGAAAGTAACTGCATTCTGTTGTCCACCCCACCCCACCGCAACCCATCTCTCAGGCCATTGCAACCTCAGCCTAGGGTCTAGCAGACATATTCAGAATATCCCCAAAGAGAGAAATCCTTCAAAGGGAAACTGCACTCATAAGAGACGCCAAGTTCCTTTTTTGATTATTGTTCAGTTGCTAAGTAATGTCCAACTCTTTGAGATCCAATGGCCTGTAGCACCCAGGCTCCCCTGTCCTTCGCTGTCTCCTGGAGTTTGCACAGACTCATGTCCATTGAGTTGGTAGTTCCATCCAACCATCTCATCCTCTGTTGCCTCCTTCCCCTCCTGCCTTTAATCTCTCCCAGCATGAAGGTCTTCTCCAATGAGTCGGTTCTTCACATCAGGTGGCCAAAGAAAGTACTGAAACTTCAGTTTCAGCATCAGTCCTTCCAGTGAATATTCAGGGTTGATTTCCTTGAGGATGGACTTTAGGATTGATTCCTTTTTTCATTATTGTTAGCTACAGTTCTCTGTGTCTGGAGCTTTCCCCCGACACTTCCCTTGCCTGTTTGCTCAAACACACACTTGTGTTATCATCTAGCTGCAGTGTGGGTACTGATGGTGGTTCTCTTAGTACCTTCCCAGATTTAAGTTTCCTTACTCATCAAGGGCTTCCTTGAAGGCTCAGTGGTAAAGAATCCACCTGCCAATGCAGGAAACATAGGTTCCATCCCTGGGTCAAGAAGATCCCCTGGAGAAGGAAATGGCAACCCACTCCAGTGTTCTTGCCTGGAAAAATCCCATGGACAGAGGAGCCTGGCAGGTTACAGTCCATGGGGTCTTAGACACAACTGAGGGACTAAGCATGCACTCTTTAAGCATCTGACGTTTTCCACGTGGAGGATGTCCACAGAGGTAGAGAGGGAAGTCATTCAGCAAAGCACAGCAGAGGAGCCATAATCCTACAGCAGCTCTAGTGAGTGAAAAATCGATTTCAGAAACCAGCACAGTGGTGGCAGTAGTGGGGAGTCATCCATGCCGCCCTGTTGTACAGGCCTGTTAAGTGAAATTTACAGGACCTTCCGTCATAGCAGAAAACTGTGCAGTTGATGATCTTTGCTGCTGAAGAAGCAAAATTGAAGTGTCACCTACCACGATTGCATTTTATTTCTAATATGTTGCCCTGCCAACCTTGGAGCCATGCGTGAAACCCAGGAATGGGAAGGGACAGAAGTGTGAACTCGGGCTCAATGGAGCTGATTGGAGAGGGTTTTTTTCCCCCAAAGTACAGCCCCAAGACATCTCAGGAGAACCTGCCTGAATAGAAGAAACAAGCGATATTTGAAAATCAAGAAGAGTTAAGCTGCTTGATAGAGTTACTTAAAAAATTTTTTATCTTCAGATCATTCAGTTTTAATCACACCGTGGTTGGCGTAAATCCATTCTCTCCGCAAAACGACTCACACAATACATAGATAGGCAAGAATAGAGTAAAAAGTGAAGGTTTCCAAAATTTAAAGAGCCTCCAAATCACCTTGCATTCCTCAAGGAGGGAACTGCTGTAAATACTTAGCAGTTATTTCAGGCATTTCTCTGCTAAACTCTCAAACTCAGTTTAAAATAGTTGCAGGTGCTCTGGTGAGACTGTAGACAGGTTGACAGGCTGATGAATAGATGAGATAGTCAAACATGGTGATAGATAGGCAGACAGACCGGGCAGGTTGAAAAACGGAAAAAAAAAACCAAAAACAAAAACAGAAAAATACTTTAGAATCCCAAATGAGAGCAGGCAGAAGTTTTTGTTTGTTTTCATATGTATTTACGTAATTGGGCTTCCCTGGTGGCTCAGGTGGTAGAGAATCTGCCTGCAATGCAGGAGACCTGGGTTTGATCCCTGGGTTGGGAAGATCCCCTGGAGAAGGGAATGGCAGCCCACTTCAGTACTCTTGCCTGAAGAACTCCATGGACGGAGGAGACTGGCGGGGTACAGTCCATGGGGTCACAGAGAATCATGCACAGCTTAGTGACTAACACTTGCAATTTTTATTTATTTATATGACTGCGTCAGGTCTGAGTGGTGGCATGAGGGATTTTTGTTGAATCGTTTGGAATCTCTCGCTGTGATACACAAATTCTCTACTTGTGGCCCCTGGGCTCAGTAGTCGCACACGGTGTCACTTGCTCTGTCGCAGGGAGCATCTTAGTTCCCTGACCAGGGATGGAACCCACACATCCCCGGCATTACAAGGCAGATTCTTAACCACTGGACCACGAGGGAAGTCTGCAGGGAGAAGGTTTTGAGTTTGCTGGTTACTCCCTCTATGATTCTAGGATTAGCAAATCCTTTAACTTCTTTGATCCAAACTTGCATTATGTGTTAAGGTGGAGGATGAGAGTAAAGCTTCCATAATAAAATGTATTTGAAAATAGAGGCTGTAGGGTAGTCTGTAGAGGTTTGGAAGCCAGGTGTATTCAAATTATGCGAAAGAGTCTGGAAGTCAAAGAACACCTTTCTACAACTGCAGTTCAGGTACTTTGAAGTATCCTCTCCCCAACCATGACCCACCAAGAGTAGCAAGGAGTCTCTATTCGCCCCTAGAAATTCTCAGTTCAGGAAGAGGCTGTCATAGCCTCTACAGATATAGTGACGCCACCGGGAGCAAGAACACACTCAGTTCCTTTCACACGCTATTACTTAGCAGCGGCCGAAAGAGTTTGTAAATTGCATAAAGGAAACTAGAGTGTCCTGTAAGGATGGCTCTTGAGGAACTTCACCTCCAAGTTCATGAATATCTATCTCAGTGAGGTTCAGTCTCACAAAGAAGGATGTCGTTGTTAATAAGCTATCAAGCCTGAAGCAAGTGGGTGTTCTTTTTCCTTCGCTTTGAAGAGTTTATTTTATTTTCGATTTTACAAGTACAGAGTGCTGGAACTTACCTGGTGGTCCAGTGACTAAGACTCTGCACACCCAATGGAGAGGGCCTGGGCTGGATCTCAGGTCCGGGAACAAGATTACACATGCTGCAGTTAAGAGTATGCATGCTGATAAATAAATAAACATATTTTTTAAAAAATACAAAGTGGCAGAGTGCATGTGACCAGACCGTATTCTAAAGGAAAAGTTTAACTCAAACATTTCTTTTTGCCAAATATACAGATTTTAGAACTCTAGCCGTGATGAGCAACCCTTTGAAAGTATGTTTAAAAATTCACCGAGTCTTGTCTGAAGGCTCACCTGTAAGGAAGAGTGAGCTAACTTATTCAGTTAGAGACGTTGTTAAATGCCCTGAAAGCGGTAGTTACTCATTTCCTTTTGAAGTGAAAAATAGCATATTCTTGAGCCCATCATCAATCTTTAATCATTTCAGATTAAGGCATTATCACTGGATACCCATGAATATCATTTTTAAAATGTTGTCCTAAAATTAAAGAAAAATAGTAATATCCCAGCTTCCTGACCTGAGAATTTCTAGGAGTGAATCAGCACTCCTTGCTGCTCTTAGTGGGTCATGGTTGGTGGCAGGCTACTTCAAAGTACTCGAACTACAGTCGTAGAAAGATGTTCTTTGACTTCCAGACTCTTATGCATAATTTGAATATAACTGACTTCCAAGGCTAGGTAAGTGAGGCTCCCCTCTTAATTGATAGTATTTTGGATGAGCCTAATTTGACAGCCACTGGCAAACAACATGCTAAATATTTAATAGGCTGTGACTTTGAGAAGGGAGCCCCCTGCCTTGAGAATCCCACTGGGTGAGACATTATGACTTAGAATCTCAACATCAACAATCGGGACAGCTCAACTGCAGAAAAAAAAAAAAAATCTTTCTTTGATTTGATGCTACCCAAAGTAGAGACCATGGTCCACAGATACAGTAAGTTCTAGAAACATTGCAGATAGCCTGATCTTGAAGGAAGTGGAGTTCCACATTCATAGTGCCTTTTTTGCCCTGAAATGGGGCTTGGTTTCCCTTGGATTATCTGACTGCTTCTGACAACACCCCCTCCCCATTTGACTGGGTAGAACTACCTTCTAGAAGAGCCCTTCTCAGGCAGTAACTGAGGCACGCACATTTTCAGACACTCCCAAACAGTTCCCCAGTGTCTTCTAAAAGATGCCCAATGAGTGACGTTGGCTGTGTATGTCTTACATGGACGTGAGCAACAAATAGAACAGTGCTGCCTGTCTGTACACTAGGTCTTTTTAAAAAGCAATGATATGTCCTAACGCCGCCTATGCTGATAATATTTAGAGTGAAATAATTTTTAAAAGCAAGTGGTATCCTTTCTGTTTTGGCAGATAAGAAAGACTAATACAGAGAAATGGAAATGTATTTAAGGTTACATTCCAAGTCACTGACTTACCTGGGATGGGTCCCCCAACTTCCAACATCTAAGGATGACGTCATATAGGTTAACTCTTGTGACTTAGCCAATATTTTCTGAGCATTTCTGGGTGTCAGACACCACATGAAGTAATTGGCATGCGTGAAATCCATGGACAGGTATTCATACCTTCCCTGTTTTGCAACTGAGGGATAAAAGAGTGTAGGCTGTTGTTGTTGCTCAGTTGCTAAGTCGTGTCTGACTCTTTGCAACCTCATGGGCTGCAGGAAGCCAGGCTCACCTATCCTTCACTATCTCCTGCAATTTACTCAAATTCATGTCCATCGAGTTGGTGATGCCATCCAACCTTCTCATCCTCTGTCATCCCCTTCTCCTCCTGCCCTCAGTCTCTTCCAGCATCAAGGTCTTTTTCAGTGAGTTAGTTCTTCACATCAGGTGGACAAAGTATTGGAGCTTCAGCTTCAGTCCTTCCCATGAATATTCAGGACTGATTTCCTTTAGGATTGACTAGTTTGATCTCCTTGTAGTCCAAAGGACTCTCAAGAGTCTTCTGCTGCTGCTGCTGCTAAGTCACTTCAGTTGTGTCCGACTTTGTGCGACCCCATAGATGGCAGCCCACCAGGCTCCCCCGTCCCTGGGATTCTCCAGGCAAGAACACTGGAGTGGGTTGCCATTTCCTTCTCCAATGCATGAAAGCGAAAAGTAAAAGGGAAGTCGCTCAGTTGTGTAGGACCCTCAGCAACCCCATGGACTGCAGCCTTCCAGGCTCCTCCGTCCATGAGTTTTCTCCAGCAGCACAATTAGAAAGCACCAGTTCTTTGGTGCTCACATACCTAACACATGAGTAAATAAGACCTCAAGCTCTGAAACCAGTCTGCCTCCCAGCCATGCTGGAATGCTCTCTTGGAAATATGTAGTGAATCTATTGATTTCAAGAGAATGGTCTTTGAAAAAATTGAGTATATTTTTGTTGACAAAAATTTTATCTGTGTTAAGATATGTTGATATCTTGATGTTTTGACATATGCATAAACTGTGAAATAATCTGGTACATATGTTGAGAAAAGGGTCCACGGCGGTGGGAAGATAAATTGATGCAGCTGCTACAGTAAAGAGTATGGATGTTCCACGAAACACAGTCCTAAACACAGGGCTACCTGATGATCGAGCCATATTGCTTCTGGGTATATATCCAACGGAAACCAAGTTAGTTTTGCAAAGAGATGTCTGGGCTTGCATGCTTATTGCAGCTTTACGCACAATAGCCAAGATACGGAAACAACTTCATTGTCTTTTGGCAGACGAATGGATAACGAAAATGCAATGTCTGTGTGGAAATACGTATATATCCACACACAATGAAATAGTATTCAGCCTTTAAAAAGGAAAGAAATCCTGAACGTGCTTTTTAATCCTCCAATTCCCTCCTGCCACACCTGTATCAGGTAGAATGCACGACAAGTTAGCCTTCCCTTCTCATCAGTAAAGACACACATGTGATCTCCCCTGGGATGCTGATGTGAGGGCAGGGGGGTGATGGTCAAATGGAGTTCCTTGGTCATTACATCTTGTGCCCAGGCAGTAGATGTTTGGGGTTGTGCTCCCCTTTCTCATCTCTGCTTCTCCGAGTAGAGCTGACTCTACAGCTGGAGAGATGCCTGCCAAGCCAGGAAGGGCATCCTTTAGGGGGGTACCATAATATCCCAGAAGCATTCAGTAAATGCTTGCTTGATCTGCAGGGAGGATCATTGAGGCAGCTTTCTGGGCACAGCCTAGAGAAAAAACCTCCAGTGAGGCTGCAGTTGCAGTTTATTTCCTTGTCCCAGTGAGAGAGCTCTTGCCGATACAGCAATGTGTGTTTTCTGCTTGGTAAAGTAGAAATGAAAACAGGAGAAATGGACTTGAGTACAGCCTTGCTGGCAGCCTCGAGGCGGGGCCTCTGATGGGACCCCGCCCTGCTCCCGCCGTAAACCTTTGCCGCTGGAGAGCCTTTGGCAGCGATGAGATTAGCAGAAGCAGCATCTCACGCCAGGGCGCTGTGCAGTTTTTTCTCTGTTCCACCAGGTGTTGCCAGAGAACATTGAGCAGAGACCAGCTCCGGGCAAAGTGTGTTCGCAGCTGCTCTGGAACTCGGGGGCTGCTCAGAAGGCAACCAGTAAATGTGATCCCGACTCCCGCAGCGCTCTGCCTTGCCCTTTGTGATATGGCTCCCTGTCTGCTTCTTGCCTTGCCTTTCAAATCCACACCTTGTGTGGCACATTTGGGCCTGTCCACACATTCTGGGCTTCCCAGGTGGCTCAGTGGTACAGAATCCATCTGCCAATGCCAGAGATGAGGGTTCGATCCCTGGGGTCAGGAAGCTTCCCTGGAGAAGGAAATGGCAACCCATTCCAGTATGCTTGCCTGGGAAATCCCATGGACAGAGGAATCTGGTGGGCTATAGTTCATGGGGTCGCAGGAGTCAGACACGACCTAGTAACTAAACAACAACACATTCTCATACCGGAGGTGGGAGACCACTCAGGCTTGTGCTGATCCAGGTCACAGCCCTGAGTCCCACTGGTACCTGTGGCTAGCCTGCATTTTTACCAGGAAGTGGATGGTCCCCTGGGTCACGCATGCAAGGAGAGTTCTCTCTACCAGGGATCTTGTCTCTTAATGCAGAGCCTTTGTCTCAGCACCTGTTCCTTGTGCCCTTTCCGTTCTTGGACATCGGGAGCAATGAGGTTACGTCCTTGATCAGTGATTCTCAGGCAGGTGTGACAGAGTGCCCAGAGGCCATCGACCACGTCCAGAGACGCTTTTGGATGTGCTGACTAGGGAGGAAAGGAGAGTTGCCGTGGACATCTATGGGCCAGAGGCCAGCAATGCTGCTGAGCATCCTTCATGCGCAGGACAGAACCGACCCCACAGGAGAAGAATTGCCCAAACTGCCGAGTTTGCGAAATCTGCGCTAGACACAAAGGCTTTACTGGCAAGATGATTGCATTCTCCAAAACACACATGGAGAGGTCTCTTCAGTTGTGATTGTCCCAGAAAGCTCCTCTGTATCGCTGCAGTTCCGAACTATGCCAAGACTATAGCCCATGGAGGACTGTGAAAGAGATGCCATGTGTTGACGACCTACTATGTGCCAAGTACTTCATGCCTGTCATTTTCAGCCTTGTAGAAAGGATGTTGGGGCTTCCCTCGTAGCTCAGTCGGTTAAGTATCTGCCTGCAATGCAGGAGACCCGGGTTCGATTCCTGGATTGGGAATATCCACTGGAGCAGGAAATGGCAACCCACTTCAGTATTCTTGCCTGGAGAATCCAGTGGACAGAGGAGCCTGGCAGGCTGCAGTTTATGGCATCATGAGAGTTGGACACGACAGAGAGACTAAGGACACAGCACAGAAATGATATTCAGGGCGGGATTCTTGCCCCATTGTGTAGAAAGGGAAACTGAGGCTCAGAGAGCTTGTGCTTCCTGCTCTGAATTACCCAGCTACTGAGAAGGGTGTCTGGTTGTGAACCCAGTTCTGATTCCTTTGGGGACATGGTCTCTATTCCTGTGACGTGTGGTCCCTCCCTGTGTCCAAGAAGGCAGGTGTGGACTTCAATGCTTTGTGCACATATTGTGGGGCAAAACATGTGCTGAGTTGTACCCCAGCCTCCCAAACTGGAAGAGGTACCTTCTCTTCATTGCTCATCTGCTGGTTTCAAGCAGAGAGGGCTTAATTCTCCATAAAGGGCACTTCCTGATTTGTCCCATCACCGATGACTGAGGGACGTTCGGTTCCCAGGCACCGAGGACATCCACAGTAATTGCACACCAGCAACTCGATCACTGGGCTTATGCTGTGGGCAGATGCTGAGGCTGGCATCTCCTACACTTGTCCCCATAGTTTGCCGCCCAGGATGCTTGGCCTTCCCCAAAGAGTCGAAATTGACAAGAGGCCAGACAAGAAATTCAGGCAAGGCTTTACTGGGGCCCCTGCTACAGCTGAGCCGGAGGAACAAGAACAAGGGTTCCCTTGCTCCCTCCCTGATGGATTGGC
Organism: Ovis canadensis; assembly: GCF_042477335.2. Lineage (NCBI taxonomy): Eukaryota > Metazoa > Chordata > Mammalia > Artiodactyla > Bovidae > Ovis > Ovis canadensis. The sequence goes on from NC_091268.1 coordinate 21,578,299, forward strand.
GGTGTGGGTTGGGGATGGTTAGCTTGTTCCTTTATGGGATGAATATAGCAGTGTGTCTAGGCTTCCCAGGTGGCTCAGCGATCAAGAATCCTCTTGCCAATGCAACAGACGCAGTTTAACCCTTGGGTCGGTAAGATCCCTTGGAAGGGGCAATGGCGACCCGCTGCGTGTTCTTGCCTGGAGAATCCCATGGAAAGAGGAGCCTGATGGGCTACACTCCATAGGGTGGCAAAGAGTTGAACATGACTTAGGGGCTGAACAACAACAACAGGGGTGTGTCCCGGGGTCACGTCGGGAGAGGGGCTTAGGTGTTTTGCCCACCCCTTTGTGCTGGGTGTGGGGCTCATGCATATAGTACTCTACTTTTGCTCCTGAACCCCGTGATTTTCTCCAGGCTCTTGAGGCAGTTGAGGGTTTTTGTTTTTTGTTTTTTTTTGGTCTCCTTGTATCTTTCATCCAGAATTTGCCCCAACTGTGCAGGCCCGCAGTTCTTTCTAGTCTCTTAGAGTTTCTTCGTCTTTTGTTGCTGGAGGAGGAGACGTTTGGCCAGGTGCACACGCTGCAGCAGAGGGTCCCAGGTCCCAGCCTCTCTCAAAGAAAGCCCTGCAGATGCTTTAGGGTAGAGGGCTTAGGCATCCGTGCTGGATCTGTACTCATAAGGAGGTCCAAACCCAAAAGGAAACCCACTTTTGAATCTAGTTTTTGAGTCAACAATAAACTAGAGAGTGATACAGAAGTTCTTAAGAAGGAAAAAAAAAATTCAAATGTTTCCAGAGTCCAGAGTTGCCCTCCTTAAAAGCTTCCTGTGTCCCAGAGTGACCCTTCAACCTTGCAGTCAATTGTCGCTCAACAACTACAGCCTCGGTAGGTGGCGCTAGTGGTAAAGAGCCCACCTGCCAACGACGGAGACATAGGAAATTCATACTCGATCCCTGGGTCGGGAAGATCCCCTGGAGCAGGGCATGGCAACCCACTCCAGTATTCTCACCTGGAGAATCCCATGCACAGAGGAGCTGGCGGCCTACAGTCCATAGGGTCACAAACGAGTCGGACAGGACTGAAGTGACGTAGCATGCTTGCACGTCCTGTGGCTGCTGTAAGCGATGACAACGAACAGTGTGTTTGAACCAACACGGAATTCATTATCTTGCATTTCTACAGCTCAGGAGTCCCAAGTGGCTCTCACAGGGTGTTGGCAAGGCGGTGCTCTCTCTGTGCTCCTCTGTTTCCTGGCCTTGTCCAGATCTCAAGGCCGCCCGCATTCCTGCGCTCATGACCCCTTCCTCCATCTTCAGAACCTGCAGCATAGCATCTGCTGTGCACTCTGACTCTACCTATGTGGTCATAGCTCCTTCTCTGCTCTTCAGAGGACCCTTGTGATCCCATTGGGTCCACCCAGATAATTCAGGATAATCGCCCATCTCAAGTTCCTTTACTTCATCACTTTGGCAACATCCCTTTTGCAGTGGAGGGTGACATTTTCATTCTGGGAATTGGGACCAGAACGTTTCTGGAGGGAGGAGGGGATTATGCTGTCCACCTGCTTTACAGCTACTCCTGCTAGAGTTAGTGGTGGAAAAAAGCAATGAGGAAAAAAAACCCACGACGTTAGCTTCAAGCGACTCGTATGGGGTGTGTATGTGTGTGTGTGCCTACGTGCATGTATGCTGTGGAGAAGCCTGGTGTAGAAAAGAAAACGTGACGGTCGTACAGTCACTCTTGGACGAGGACGATTACTGTAGCTCCGATTCATCTTTGCATCCTCAGAAGCTATGATGGTGCCTGGGGTATGGCATGGTAGGGGCCCAGTTAGTTTCATGCATTAGTGTTTCTAAGAAATGCATGTATAGGGTTCGGTAGAAACACAGCAGAAGCACTGTCTATTATAGCAACCCCAAGCTGACACCATTTTCATTATGCTCGTTGCTGCTGAGACTCACCTTAATACACTGGTGACGAGTAGGCATAGTCATAACCTTGAGACTCTACCCACTTTCAAGTGCTGCCCACACCCACTGCAGATTCAGTGACTTCAGTTAAGCTCTAGGATTTTCTCTTTCCCTGGAGGTGGACAGATCACGGCCCAACAGCTGAATCCATTTTCTTAAACAGAGTTTCATTGGAACGCAGCCATGCACATATTTATTTACAAACGGTTGATGGCCACTTTTGCGCTGCCACGGCAGATTTGAGTACTTTCAACAGAACGTATGACCCGCTGGCGTAAAATATTTACTCTCTGGCCCTTCATGGACCCTCATGGATAAAAGTTCAGAAACTGGTTTTAGACAGTGGAGCATTGACAAACTTCCACATGACAGCTCAGAAAATTTGATCCGCCTAGTATACCACTGTCCAGCTACTTTTGAGGGTCAGGCCTTTCACAGTCTTTGGATTAGAGCGTGCCTGAATGCTTAGTCGCACAGTCATGTCCAGTTCTTTGCGACCCTTTGGACTATAGCCTACCAGGCCTCTCTGTCCATGGGAGTTTTCAGGCAAGAGTACTAGTGTGGACTGCCATTTCCTTCTCCAGGGATCAAATGTGGGTCTCTTGTGTCTCCTGCATTGCAAGCAGATTCTTTACCTGCTGAGACATCAGGGAAGCCCAAGGGCTATAGCACGGGTCCTCAGCCGCTGAAATCTGATACCTGATGATTTGAGGTGGAGCTGATGTCATAATTAATAAAGTGCACCACAATAAATGTAATGCACTTGAGTCATCCCCAAACCATCCTCCCCCCAACCCCAGCCTGGTCCGTGGAAAAACTGTCTTCCACAAAACCGATCCCTGTTGCCAAAAGAGTTGGGCACCATCAGCTTATAGTATTTGAGCATCATCCGGTGATGCCCTTGTTGTTGCAACTAATAAAAATCTCAATCGGGGCGGACACTCAAATTGTTTAGATTTTTTTTTTCCTCCCCAACAGTTTCAGTGAGATAAATCACACTTCACCGTGGTGACTCGTTGATACCAGTAAAGCAGAAGAAATTCTATAAAGTGACTCTATTCATTTTGGGAAAAAAAAAAAAAAGAGTCTTCTTCGGGAAGTCGAATACAGCAAATGATTGGAGAGTGTCACCATGCTGGGGTGGATGGGAGTAAACAGTATGTCTCCAAAAATATCCTGTAAATATCCTTAAATTATAACCATCTGTTTGATCTGCTGAAGAGAAGCAACTAATTCCGGACCTTTTTTTCCTGTCCAGACTGTCCATCGATGGCACTGAGGACTGAGATCATTGTTGCCGATAACTAACTTGATAATCTAATTTAATAAGGCTTTATCTCCATCTAGCTGGGCAATCGGGGGTCGCTATCTCCTAGAGCAGGTTTCCCCGTCATTGGCGTTTTGCACCATATGTGTGTCCATTGTGAGAGAGCCGTCCTACGCATTGCGTTACGTGCATGCCGGTCAAAAGCGCCCCTCCCAGGGGCTTCCTTGGTGGTCCAGTGGTTACGAATTCACCGTGCAGTGCTAAGGACACCCATTTGAGCCCTACTCCAGGAAGATTCCACATGCCACGGGGCAGCCAAGCCCCGGAGCCGCAGCTACTGAGCACGCCCACCTGGAACCGACGCTCAGTACCAAGAGAAGCTGCCGGCAATGAGAAGCCTGTGAGCTGAATACTGTAGAGAAGCCCCCGTTTGCTGCAACTCGAGAAAGCCCTTACAGCGACCAAGATCCACCATGGCCAAAAATAAATAAATCCTAAAAAAAAAAAAAAAAAGCCCCTCCAAGTGTAACAATCAAAAGTTTCTCCAGACATTGCCAAATGTCCCTGAGGAACAGAAACCACACTGGTCCCCAGTTGAGAGTTGTTCTACGCCAGGGATGGGTTTAGAAGGGGCTTAGGAGGTGCTTGGCATCCAGGCGTGTGAAACACAGCACATTGTTCTATCAGATGAACTTTTATTCTTTTCCTTTTGCAGCCCTACATCCCTAGTCCTTCCCTCCTCCCCTTCTTCCAAGGCTGGGCTCTTATTAATGTCTAAGTGTACCGCCAGGACCGAGATCGCCTTGAACTCATCCAGCTTCATCCGATAACCCTGAGTCGTGCCGTTACTCTAAGCCAGATCAGCGGAACCCGCTCTGTGATCAGATTCCCGCGGCTGGACCACCTCTCCATCTCGGGCTGCTGTGATCCGAGGGTCTGGGACACAAGCATCTCTCTGATGTCGTCTTATCAGGCTGAGCCTAATGTCAGCCCTGTTAGAAGAGCTTTGTCCGATCTGCCTGTAGCTTTGTTGTGAACCATTCAGTAACAGTTCACTGGAGCAGAAAGAGCCCTGTGAATTGATATTATAAACCCTCGTGCCTGTTTTATTCGTTGCAGAGGGAACAGAATATAACACAAGTATTTATTTTTAGTGATTGGAGAGTGGCACTTCTTTCCAGTCCATCCACCCCCCGCCCTCCGCCCCCCAGCCTTGTCGCGGAACGCGGAAAACAGAAAACAAACAGGGAGACTCTTTCTGAACACGATTCCGTGGAAGAGACCTTGCCTATTGTTTCTTGTTTCAATTATTTCCCAGGATCCTGAGACTATATGCGCGTGCACTGAATACATATGCGTGCGTGATATCTATTACATCCGTTTGAATGGTCTTAATAAGGAGCCACTTGCCAGTGGATATAATCCAATCACGGCCGGACTGGCGCTCTCTCTCTCTCTCTCCTCTCTCTGGCTGTTCCTGGATTCCCATCTCCGATTTCACTGAAAGTTCGATTTTCTGGAAAAATTCAGGAAACTTCATCATGTTTCATTCATTCTTTGCTCCCGGGCACTCCCCGCTGAGAGCCTGGAGCTGTGAAATTCCTCTTTGGTCCCATTGCTTTGAGAGTCCTCTTTAGTCCCAGGCGATGGATGGAATGAAGGGTGGAAAAATGGACTCAAGACGATGATGTCAATGGGAGGAGGGGGTGGGGAGCCTGCCCAACCTAGCCTGGTTAGAAATGAGGGGGGATGCTGACAGTTCTCAAATAGGGGGCAGGGGTCCTGGAGGATCACCAGGGCACAGCTGGCTGGCTCCAGTTCTGGGTCACTTCATTTAGTGAAAGCTCCGTTGTATTTTGGCCTCTTCGGTGATCATGATGAAGATGGTGATGATGGCGAGAGGGGCAGGTTGAAATCTATGAAAATGCTGGCATCTGACAGTTGTTGACCTACTGAAGTGTTATATCCCTATGTTCAACTTCATCTCTGTAAAAATAATGGCTAATCTATATGGGTTAGACTCATGTGGTCAGAAACAGTGCTGTAATTCTTGCCTAGGCATCAGCTCTTTGGCCCAACATAATAACTCTTTGTTGGAGGTATTGTTCTGACCCCAATTTGACAAATGAAGATGCTGATGCTGTGGGAATATCTTGCCCAAGTCCTCTACGTATGAATAACAAAGCTGAGACTTAAACCCATGAAGTACCCAGGTGGCGCAGTGGTAAAGAATCCGCTTGCCAGTGCAGGGGCCGCAGGAGACAGAGATGTGGGTTCCATCCCTGGGTCGGGAAGATGCCCTGGAGGAGGGCATGGCAACCCATTCCAGTATTCTTGCCTGGAAAATCCGATGGACAGAGGAGCCTGGCGGGCTAGAGTCCATGGGGTCACAAAGAGTTGGACACAACTGAATTCGAACACATATACACAGGTTAATACTATGATCTTTGGTTGGATAACAGTTTTACAGAGATGTTGATACTTTACACAGAGGTTCCTGTATTTTCCTCAGATTTCAGACAATAAGATTCTTTTATTTGTATGCAAATTTCCCTCATCATGAGAGTTCTAATAGGCTCCAGGAAACTGCTCATCACCCAAGAATGGTCTAGTTGCCATCAAATTGGAATTTTAACAATCACCCACACACATTGTTGTATTGAAGGGTATGCATAAGAGTCAGATTTTTATCCTCATCAGGTTAGCCAAACTTCCACATGCATTAACACTGGTACATCAGTTATGCAAGAGGTACCATACTATTAAGATATATTAATAATAGAAGGAGTTGGGTGTGGAGCATGTACAGAGCAAATCCTCTGTACTATTTTTACAACATTTCTGTAAATCCAAAGCTATTTTACAGTGAAGTTTATTTTTTTTAAAAAAAGATGCATAAGCATACAGAGAAAGTATGGAATAACCAAAAAGTCCCAATGTTTCCTGTTAACAAGTGTTTTTCTGCTAAGTTTTTACTGAGTACTATAAAATGTTCTCTTTACTATTTTCATGGTTTCTATCAGTCAGTTAATGATTTTGAAAGTTCCCACCATAAACATCAAAGTAATTGTGCCATTTGCTTTGAACCAGGTTTCCCAGACTGATTTAATCATGGGGTCCTTTTATCAAAAAAAAAAATATATATATATATAAAAACTATAGGGAAGATAACTCAGTGGACCTAAGTTTTATCAAACTCCAAGAGATGGTGAAGGACAAGGAAGCCTGGTGTGCTGCAGTCCATGGGGTCGCAAAGAGTCAGACACAACTGAGTTGACTGAACAACAATAGGGAAGACAAACTTGGGTCACAAGCTTCCCTGACCCTGCTCAGCTTCCCTGAGCAGCATCTTAGCATCAGCTTTTCCAGGAAGCAGAGCTGGACCACTTTCACATGAGGGCTCTGCCTAGTGACTCCTCACCCTCAAACCATTTCTCTCCCCTGATAATTCCAACCTACTTGAAATGCCCTCTTTTCCCTCCCACTCTCTAAGGAGGGTCCCTCTCTCTAAGAGGGTCTTCCTCTTCCCAGGGGAACTTGTTGAAACCAAGGTGGCCTAAGGTACCATCGTTCCCCATCCTGACTCTGGGATGAGGTGGGGAGAATCTGCATTTCTTGAAAGATCCCAGGTGATGTGATGCTTCGAACACCACTGAGGTCCCATCCTGGTTGTGAAATCGTCTTTCAGTTCTCCATAGAATCTCACCTCTGCCTTGCTACCATATGTTTGCTTTTGCTGTTCCTCATGCACTGGTGACCTAATACCTAAAATAAGTATCAGTGAAGTCTTCCCCAGTGTCTGTGGGATTCAGAAACGACTGGAATTCCAATGGGAGATGGGGAGTATTTGGTTTGAGAATAGTACCGTTTATCAGAAGGAGTGTTTCTCTTTGTAACTATAGGTCAGGGTCCCACGGTCAGTGCCATGAGTTACTAGCTGAGTGACCTCAGCTGTGTTTCATAAAATCCAAGAGCTTGGTTTCTCTACTGTAAAACAGGGGTAGTGTTTACCTCTTCGGCTTCTGTAAGGATTCATCGGTTATACACATGTGAGCATCTGGAGAACCCCAACACATTGCCACAGTACCAGTTGCTCAGTGACTCATTGCTCATGGACAGTTTCTTCTCTAGCACCAGAAAAGTGATTCTCGAGCTTTGGTGTCCAGAATCGTCTGCATGGCTTGTCAAAATGCAGAGTCCCAGGCCTTGGCCCCTGAAGATTCTGACTCATGGCTGGAATGGATTGAAAAGCAAAGTCGACGGGGCTTCCCTGGCAGTCAGTGGTTAAGACCCCGTGCTTCCACTGCAGCGGGGTTGCAGGTTCGATTGCTAGTCAGGGACCTAAGATGCCACATGCCAGAAATCTTGCAGCCAAATTTCTTTTTTTAATTGTAAGAAAGAAAAAGATATTTGAATAACTCCAATTCAGGTGATCTACAGGAATTGATCCATTCGCATTCACTTACTTGGTTATTCAACAAATGTTTGTGGCCGGTCTCCAGGTGCCAGTAGGCTTTTTGGTGCTCAGGATAGATCCGTGGACTAAACAGATGGTTGAGTGAGCCCATAATGAATACCTGGGTCCTAGGAAAGTGATACAAAGTGGAAGTACAGCCTTGTGAGAAGATAAGTATGTAACACAGTCAGAGGAGGTCTTTCTGAGCAGATGACATTATTGGAAAGACAACATAAAAAGAGAAACTGTAAAACAATCTCCAATTCAAATGTGGTCTTCCCCAATGGAAATCACGCAACTTAACACAAATGTAGGCATGCTTATTTTGTAGTTTTTTTTTTTTTTTAATTTTTAGATGAAATCATGGACTTCCCAGCCAATATGGTAGGCCTTGTTGAATGCCCACTGTATTCTGGGCGCAATGCTGAACGTTTTTCCTTTTTTTTTTTTTCTAATTTACATAACAGCTCTGCCAGGAGAAGCTTTTGTTGTTCTTCAGTTACTAAGTCACTTCCGACTTGTAGCAACCCCATGGACTGCAGCACGCCAGGCTTCCCTGTCCTTTACTATCTCCCAGAATTTGCTCAAATTCATGTCCATTGAGTCGTGTCGTCCAACCGTCTCATCCTCTGTCGTCCCTTTCTCCTCCTGGATTCAATCTTTCCCAGCGTCAGGGTCTTTTCCAAAGAGTCGACTCTTCATATCAGGTGGCCAAAGTATTGGAGCTTCAGCATCAGTCATTCCAGTGAATAGTCCGGGTTGATTTCCTTTAGGATTGACTGGCTTGATCTCCTTGCAGTCCCAGGAACTCTTCACAGTTTGAAAGCCTCAGTTCTTCAGTGTTCAGCCTTCTTTATGGTTCAACTCTCACATCCATACATGACTCCTGGAAAAACCAGTAGCTTTGACTATACGGACCTTTTTCAGTAAAGTGATGTCTCTGCTTTTTAATACGCAGTCTAGGTTTGTCATAGTTTTTCTTCCAAGGAGCAAGAGTCTTTTAACTTCATGACTGCAGTCACCGTCTGCAAGTGATTTTGGAACCTAAGAAAATAAAAGTCTGTCACGGTTTCTAGACTTGCATCTCCATATCAAGAAGTTTTGAAGGCGTTACACAGTCACATCGCTAGTAAAAGGCCGACGTTGGCTCTTTCTGCTACAGCCTGCAGCCTCTAACATATAAAATTGAGAACTTTAGTTATTTTCAGTATTCGTGCTGCTACCAACCATGTTGTCATAATCCTCTCAAAGCACCACTTTGTCTCCATTTTTCAAATTTGTTACATCACCGTGCCCAGCCGTTTATAGCCCTGGCTGCCCATGGAAATCTGGGAGTGGCGGGGCTGGGTATTTGGGATTCTAAAGTCTCGGATGAATCTGACGTGCAGCTACTGGCGGGCACCCCTGGATAGCATGACAGTCCAAGACTAATACGTATTTTCTGGCTGTATGACCAACGGATCTCTGGTTCAGAATGCAGATCCAGAGGGTAGCCGTGAGCCAACACACTTGAGGTCCATAATCACCAGGGTGATAAATCTCTCCGAAACAAGAGACAGCTCAGTCCCCTTGAGTGAGCAGAGTGGCACTGTGGGATCAGCGCAGAATTTGGGGTCCGTGCAGGGCTTGACACCCAGTTCTGCTTTTCTGGCTCCAGGGTTTGGGTGAGGTATGGAGCCTAACTGTTCCTAGTTCTTCCTTCCCTGATATTGGGAACAATACAGGGGGTTCTCCACGTGGTATTCTCTTTTCTCTCTCTCTAATACACCACCCATGCATGCTTGGTCATGTCCGACTCTGTGTGACCGTGTGGACTGTAGCCCGTCAGGCTCCTCTGTCCATAGGCTTCTCCAGGCAAGAATCCTGCAGTGGGTTGCCATGCCCTCCTCCAGGGCATCTTCCTGACCCAGGAATAGAACCTGAGTCTCTTATGTCTGCTGCACTGACAGACGGGTTCTTTACCACTAGCGCCACCTGGGAAGCCAGCACACTATCCTATCAACTAAAAAAATGCACAGTGTGAGAGTTGCAAGTTAAAGTTTTTTACTTGGGGCAAAATGAGGACTGCAGCCTGGGAGATGGCTCTGAGAAACTGCTGCAAAGATGCAGGGGGCAAGTTCAGTAAATATTTGATTTTGATGAAGGGGAATACATGCAATCAAGCACACATTTTCCCAGAAGGTTTCTTCTAATCACGAGAAACATTCCTTCCCATGATGGATTTAGTGCTTTTCTAGATATGGGGAGATACACGAATTGGGCTCTCAAAATTGGCTCCTGAAAATATCTAACTATCTGAAGAACTGTCCTGCCAGTTTTTCCCCTCCCAGAGCACAGAGTGCCTCATTTCTGCTCTCCTTCCTGAACTCTTTTCAGGGGGTGCTGAAAATCAGCAGCTGCAGCAGCACGTGATTTAATTCTTGTAGAGGCAGGTGGGGTTCCTTAGTGGCTCAGATAGTAAAGGATGTGCCTGCAATACGGGAGACCGGGTTCAGTCCCTGGGTCAGCAAGATCCCCTGGAGAAGGGAATGGCTACCCACTCCAGTGTTCTTGCCTGGAGATTCCCATGGACAGAGGAGCCTAGTGGGCTACAGTCCATGGGGTCGCAAAGAGTCAGACACGACTGAGGGGCTAACAGGTATATACATATAGAGGTAGATGGCAAGTGGGCATGACCAGTGCCAATTTGTAGTTGGCAACCCCCACCAAGGAGATTTGTTGCATACCAAGAAGACAGCCACAGTTTCCTCTCCACCCAGCAATGACTACACTCCTTTTCCAGTAGAGGAACATAGAAGATAAGCAGAGTGCATTCAATTTTTTTTCTTTTTCCAGGCCCTTCTTTGCAAAGTTATTCGATTTCAAATTTCGCAGTCTCTCCTGGGAAAGATAGAACCATCCTTTTTATGCATTTGCTATGATAACTTTGAACCCAGTAACGCTTGCTATGAATCTTGGGCTGGTTGCGGTTTAAGAGAGAGGAAGACAAAACAGAGGACACGAGTGAAGCTGAAGCCTGCCTTCTCTCTTCTTTCCTGAACCTTCTCTCTGTGGAGCTGGTCTCCCCCTCTTGCAGACAGAGTCCCCCCACCCCCAGATCTCTTCCTTCTCGCCTGGCCTTTTCTTTGTTATTAAACCCCCAGTCGGAAACAATTGCCCCCACTTTGTATTCCGGGGAGCTGTAATATTTGCCCAACGATGAGCTCCATTCAGCAGTTTGTTAACAGAAATGGGAAGTGACAGACTCAATATAAGGAAATCTCTGTGCCAAGGAAACAGATATTATTTCTCCCCCTCACTCTCTTTCTCTCGCTCTATGCCGGGAATCAGCCGGCTCCGAGCTTACGGACATACCAAGGCTTGCTATTGATCCATGTCCAACTAATTCGATCAGAATAGAGACTTCTATTCCCCACTGCCCCTTTCAGTAGCTCTTAGCAGATGTGACTGAGTGCCCAGGAGTGGACCCTGGCCTCTTTGGACTGCTATAAGGGATGCAGGAGACCCTGGGTCTGCACTGGGGAGGCAGGGGTGCCCTCTGCTTCAGATGGGAAAGTTATAAGTGGATGATGCTGGGGAGGGGGCAATGCAAGAGCCCTTCCGCGGAACAGGCTTCTTATCCCTTTTTGTCAGTGATGAATTATGGAAAGCACCCGCCATTCCCAATCGTTGAAAATCAGAGAATCTAGTGGCAAGAGGTACACTTTTAATCTCTGAGTAAAGGCAACTCAGAGCTTAGGTGCGTCCTTATTTATCCATATAGATAGGGATACTACTTGTAAATATTAGTGGTCATGCTGACCTTAAAAGTTAAAAAAAATGAAGTAATGCCATTTGCAGTTACTAGAGATTGTCATACTGACGGAAGTAAGTCAGACAGAGAAGGAGAAAGGAAAGCTATCGTCTGACATCCTTCATATGTGGAATCGAAAAGAAATGATACAGATGAAATTACAAAACAGAAACGGGCTCACAGACTTATGGATGGGGGAAAGGGTAGTTTGGGAGTTGGGGATGGACATGTACACCCTGCTGTATTTGTAATGGACATACTGTGTAGCACAGGGAACTCTGCTCAATGTTAAGTGGCAGCCTGGATGAGAGGGGAGTTTGGAGGAGAATGGATACATGTATACGTATGGCTGAGTCCCTTTGCTGTCCACTGGAAACTATCGCAACATTATTAATTGTCTGTTCCCCAAAGCCAAGAGACTTCCCTGGTAGCTCAGATGATAAAGTGTCTGCTTGCAATGCAGGAGACCCAGGTTCAATCCCTGGGTTGGGAAGATATCCTGGAGAAGGAAATGGCAACTCACTCCAGTATTCTAGCCTGGAAAATCGCATGGACTGAGGAGCCTGGTAGGCTACAGTCTGTGGGGTCCCGAAGAATCGGACACGACTGAGCAACTTAACTTTCACATACCCCAGTGCAAAATAAAAAGTTTAAGAGAAAGCAGGTTTAAAAAAAGAAAAAAGTAATAACTAACACCAAACCTTTACTAAGTACCAAGGACTCTCTAACCAAAGAAAACATTACTTCATCAATCCTCCACAATGATTCTTTGAAGGACACATTATTCTTATCCATATTTGATAGAGAAAATTGGGGTTTATAGAAGTAATTTGTGTAAGAACTCGTGGCTGGTAGGTAGGGACCCTGAAAATCCCATGCATAAGTCCTGAACTTGCATTTTGCTGAAGGCTTTTTTTTAAAAAATTTGGAGATAATTGTTGATTCACACGCAGTGTGAAATGACATAAAGGAAAGATCTCCTATTCTCGTCACATGATCATCAAACAATATCAGAGCTGGGAAACTGACCCTGACCCAGCGCATCCACCTGACTCAGAGAGCACCGATTCCCCACGCGCTCAGTGATGCTCCGGCGCTTACTTTTGTCAGTGGTCACCCCCGTGGTTTCCCACGACAGCCTCCACAGTCAATACACAGAGCAGCTCCCTCACAAGAAGCCTGGCCCCTCGCCCCAGAGCCAGGCAATCGCTCATCTCTCCCATCTCTATGATTTTGTCATTTCAAGAACACTCTGTAAAAAGTATGTGAAGAGAGTGCGTTTCTGCTCCTCCGCGTCTGCGCGTGTGTAATGAGTTAGAGTCCAGCCCAGAGACAGAACTTGATAATCCGTTTGGCTTCCTGTTCCCCTTATGTTCCTCTGCCATCTCCCACTTCTTTTGCAGCAGATTTACTGCGATGAGATACACTTTTGACACCAGTGTGTAACCCATACACAATCCACCCCGACCTCCCACCCCTCACCCCTACCCAGCACCTCTTCTCTCACCCCCGGGGACAGTCTCCGGATCATTGTCTCCTGACAGTCTCCTGATCAGCTGGAACTGCGAGTTCCAGCTCCAACTCAGCCTCTGGAGGCGGAGACACTTGCATCAGTATTTCCTATCCGTTCCCATGCCCACTCTCACCGCTTCTCCCAGGCCAGCCCAGGTCCAATAGCTATACTGAGCCTGGGGATACCGGGTTGATATTTGATGTCCAGTCCCAAAAAACCTCCAGGCCCCATCCTGGTTAAAAAGTTCTGGCAGAGGAAGAGGTTTTCCAGGAGTAAAGCAGGTCTTGCAGAGTCTTATCAGACTGGATTTTGTATTGTCCATGGCTGGTGGGGGCGTGGAGGGGTGGAGGGCTTCACCCCCAGTTTCCACCAGATATGGTGTTTCCTGAAATTGTGCATGGCAAGCAACCTTGCCTCTCCCCTGCATTGTAGAGTATCCAGAAAACTTTCGACCCACTTAAATGACCACTGCCCCTTCTGGGTGTGAGTCAGGCCTCAGAGATGGAGATGGGGCATCACAGGTCACTGCCCAGTACAAGGAATGTCTCACTTTCCTCGTGTTGTAGCGATACTGTTAAGGTCATTGTCAATGGTCGGTATGCACTGGGGATGAAAGACCAGATGAGCTAAACTGAGCTATCCTTGGCCACAGAGTGTTAACTACTGTAGATTGAATCTGAGATTGGCTAGGGGTTTACCCCTTCATTTTGCAAGCCCAGGAACGGGGATAACCATGTTGAATCAAGGTCACATTCTCTCTGTCTCTCTTCCCTGTAAACTAAGGCACGAGTCATCCAGAGACCCCTTCTCAGACACACTAAGTGTCATTTACATTGTTGTCCTTTAGTTGCTAAGTCACGTCTGACTCTTTTGTGACCCCGTGGACTGGAGCCCAGTAGGTTCCTCTGTCCATGGGATTTCCCAGGCAAGAATTGTGGAGTGTGTTGCCATTTCCTTCTCCAGGGCATCTTCCCAACCCAGGGATCAAACCTGTGTCTCCTGCGTTGGCAGGCACATTCTTTACTACTGAGCCACCTGGGAAGCCCCTGTTTGCACTGCAGGCTCAGTCTAATTGGTTGCCATCCTGTCCTCCACCAGCTGATGCCCCTTCCCAGCCTTTCCTGCAATGCCTCCCGCCTTGGCTGGCCAGAAAACACAGACCTTGGGGTGGGGGCGTGTATTTAGTTTTAAGAGTGTCTCCTCACCCCCGCCCAGCTCCATTCTCCCACCTGAGTTTCAGGAAGCCGCCCCATGGGTCAGACACCCAGGAACAGAACCCCACTGGCTCCTCTGCCTTTGTGCATCTGGCGCCTTGGGGTGAGCCGACGTCGGTCGCTGCTCCTTGTCAGGCCTGCCATGGCGTTTTGTTTTCCCGCACATTTGAATAATACATCTGATTGCCATGGCAAATGTGGTGGTGTATGCAAGCCCAGACCTCCTGCTTAATTAACTGATGATAACAAGGTCCACTGCCCTTTCCCCTCCCTGCAGCCGTCACAGACATGGCAGCCCTTTTATCTTTCTTCAAAATTGACTTGCTCTCCCGACCCTCCAGCAGCCCCTGTTTTGTCTGTTTACTTCTCATGCCTGCGCCAGACTGTTAATTTTCCATGGCACCTCCTATCTGGTTGTAATTAACACATCGAACGCTGAAGACATAGTTCCACGTTTCACAGATGCCTAACGGACGTGTATTCCTCCTTCGCTAATTATGCGGCTGTATGTTCGTGATCTGCATTGACCCCAAAAGCTTTTTTTTTTTTTTAAAGTGTTTTGGTTGGAAGAACAAGTACATTTTTGGAACTCAGTTGGGGCAGAAGAGAAGGAAATCATTACCGATCTGTGTTGTCAGTGTTGCTTTTCATAGCCTTGAAAGTAACAAACGAGGATACATTTGTTGTCAGCTCTTCTGTTCAGCGTTTGGCAACTCTTTGTTAGATGTGGGTCATATTTGCTTCGGATATATGCTCCCGCTCGAATATAAATATTCTGCCTTGGTAATTATACAGATGGGGCGGCCGACTTATTTCATCGAGTGTGGAAATCCTCCGCAGATTGTGAATAGCCTGCCGTCCTGTTAGATTTTAGGAAAGCTGAGCCCTTTGCCGGCGCCAAACATGAGACGCAGAATCTGTTTATGATCTTATGCTTAGGCTTAAGATTTAAGCTGTAATGAATACCGGTTCAAAGAGATCGAGGTAGGAGAAGGAGGCTGGTAGTTACAGCAGTAAAAACAGGAGCAAAAAGAGCAGCTTTTGTGAAGGACTCCGGCTGGAATAATAATGATAGAATTGTCTCAATCGATACATCTCTTGTCAGACCCATGTCTGATGTTCGAATCAACCAAGCCTCTTCTCCAAGAGCTTTCCTTGAGAATATTGAATTATTTATTATTTGTATCTCCCCCCACCCTTTCTCTTTCAGATGATTTTTTTTTTCCCCCTTTGACTTAGTAAAATTTGTTTCTCATGCTGCCAGGTTCAATGTTGTCTGCTTTTTGATAAATAGCAGTAATTGGGCGTAGAGCAGAAGTCATGGACAAATGTATGACTTCAATTACATCTGGAGCATGTTTTTCCTTTATATCGATTTCCCCCTGCCCCCCCCCCCCACCACTTCCTATAAGATGTGTTCTCTATAGCCCATAGTGCTGAGTCGTTCTAAGAATTATTCTTTGTCCGTGTGTCGGCCTGCACTCTTGAACCCATGAATCTTTTTTTAAAAACGTGATGCTGCCCTTTCATCAGTCTGGACTGACCTGCAGGGGGAAAACTGGAGACCTTCACCTGGTGATCTCTTATAGACTCTTCTCACCTGACTCTTATCTCGTCTGGCAGCACTTAATATTTTTTTGGTCTGCTTTTCCTTGTTATAGGTAGGGCCAAGGTAAGGAAGGTGATCTTATAGATGAGGAAATAAATGTGTTATGGAAATTTAAAGGGGCAGTTCCCTTTAAAAAAAAAAAAGGAAAAAGTAGGAGAAAAACAAAGTGAAGAAATATAAAGGAGAGCGTCTGTGTTGTAATTCAAGCTTAAGAAAATGTTGTTCACGGACCCTGTTTCTGACTTGATCTATTGCAGTCCCTGTACGACTCTTAAACCAGATGTATTTGCAGCCTCTTTGTTTGCTACCTGAAGGCACGCGCTCACGCGTCCAAGTGTCCAGAGCAGTGCAACCTGTACGTGTGCACTCAGTTGTGTCTGACTCTGCCACCCCATGGACTGTAAGCCTGCCAAGGCTTCCCTGTACATGGAATTTTCCAGGCAAGACTCCTGGAGTGGGTTGCCATTTCCTTCTCCAGGGGATCTTCCTGGCCGAGGGATCGAACCCGCGTCTCTTGCAAATCTCCGGCGTTGGCAGATGGGTTCCTTACCGGCTGAGCCACTGCATCCCGTAAATATTTCCAAGGTGCCTGCCCCAGCATTTGATGATGATGGCTTGACACAGGGAGTATCTCCAAGGTACAAGTGGGTTTTCTAAGTTTCAAAGCCGCTGCTCTGGTTGAAGCAAACCCACAAGTTGGAAGAATAAATGCTAAGGCTGGGAGCCTACCGGGGCGCTCGGTTAGACAGAGAGCCTCTCCAGAAGTCAGGCGCACTTGGCGTCCCACGTCACATTCCCACCGGCCTGGAAGTGGCCTTCATTCGCCAAAGGGCAGCCCTACAAATCACGGCTGAGCAGGCTGTCTGGATGGTTCCTTCGGAGTCTCTGAATCTGTACCGTTGCGTCGTGCTGCGGTCAGCACTTCTCTGAGAAGCAAAAAGATGATGGGGTGCTGAATTTTGCTTTTTAAGGGCATGCAAATAGAGTGTTGATTTTTTTTTAAGTGTTTTTTTTTTAAGAAGCTGTCAGTGCTTAAGAGGCGTTTTTCAGGTAGGGTGCACGCACGCATTATTTTGTCTCCCGTCCAGTCCCTAAAGCTGTTTTCTGTCCCATTTTATTCAGAGGGAGAAAATAGAATAAAAGCCTTCAGAGCATCTGAGTGATAAAGGAGTCACACTCTGGGTTATTATGCTGGAGGTGACGAAGCTGGGGACTTAAAGAGACAGAGATTGAGTTGGTTTGGGCAGAGTCTGGGACTCCGGACCCCATCAGGTCAGGGTGTATGTGTGTGTGTGTGTGTGAAGTGCTTTGATAAAAATGCCTCTCCCACCAACAGGCTGTTAGGCACGGCGCTCAGAAACAGCAGTATTGTCTTAGACTCCCTTTCAGATCATGTAGGTGTCTATACCATGCCACCCACACAGGAGAGCAAGTGAGCTGTGAAATATATTCATTGTTAGAGTCCCGGGGAAACGGTGGCAAGCAATCGGAGGTAATAACGTCCGACAGGCAGGGGAGGCCGCCGACATTACCTGCATTATTTCGGTTGCCTTTTTCATTATAGGTTCGGGAAATAGGCAGCAATTCGATTATGGTATGATTTGGGGTGGAATTGCTCGCGCTCCCTGACCTCGTCACTGGGGGATCGGATGAGAAGTCAGCTCAAATAAAGTTTATAGTGCATTAACCGGCCGGAGCAGCGCCTCACCCACGGAGCGATTTCTCATCTTCCAGGGGTTTGGAACTGCAGTCCTGGATAGATCTGTACCTTAAGGCACAGGGAGGATTGGCTGAGATGTATAGGAGTGAGCAGAGGCGCCCAATGATGTTGAAAACCCTCCCCTCCCATGTGCAGCGCTAGGTTTCTCTGCAGCTTGGGCGAACCGGTGTGATTAATAACACGCAGGAAACCTGCTTGTTGGATTATTAATTTCTCGTCCCCTTTGCCTTATTTTTTCCCCCTTTGCACACATTTCTGATGCTTTTGCTCCTGCCTTTTTCCACTGTGCGTTTTGCCAAGCTTCTCCATCCCTCCTTTTCTGCCCTCTGGCTCACCTTTCCTCCCATGGAGCTCACTACTAGCATTGGCCACTGACGCCTGGCCACCCCACCTGTGCGGCTGGCTTCACACCTGGGGTGAGTTTATCGCCTCCCACTGGGGATTCTGTCTGTGAGAGCAAGAGAGAGAGACAGAGGGAGAGAGGAAACAGATCCTGGGGAGTTTGAACACTGCTGAATTATCAGCACAAGCTTGCTTGGCCTTCGGTGAGGAGTGACCCTCCCAAAAAAGCAAGACCAGGTTACCGAGAGACTGCGTCCCAGCCCGCCCCAGCTTCGGCTGCCTGGAGAGCTGTGGTTCCTCGTAGTTATCTAATGGCCTTGCTCACCACTTCTGGAGGCAAAGAGTGTGCATGTTGCTAAACAGAAACGAAAGGGGGGAATAATGACAGGTGATGCAGGCTCTCGTGCTAAAAGGTATTGAGGAAGAAGCTTTTATCTGATGGCAGAACTCTGGAACGGAGTCAAGGGGAGGAGTTGGGAGATTGCTGGAGGGGATAGGTTGTGCACTGGGGAGACTTGCATCCAAACTCCCATCACAGTCTCCACCCCTGGTTTGCTGCCTATACCTTCACCCCCTCGGGAAGGTGTGATTCCTGCTGATTGTGAACCCGGGAGAGTTTGCAGCTGTGATCTGGGCGTGGGGGTGGGGTTGATCCTGTGCCTGTGATTTGGGGGGACTTCTGGGTTTTGATTCGCTGACCTGCTCATGTGCCTGGTTCTATAAAAGGAGTAGAAAGGGGCGGCCTTCCGCATTCCACGTCCTGTGGTTCTGCCCAGATCTCTCCTCACCTGCTTGGGGGATCTCTCTCCTCCTCTCTGAATTTCTGCCCTCCTGGAAATCCCTTTGATTCAGTCGCGGAAGAGTGGAGGAAGCGCTGTCTTATTTCCCTGAGCTGTCTTGACTGGCGGGCCCATTTTTCTGCAGAAAACCTTGTGTTTTAATCCCAGGATGTCCCCTCTTTGTGGAGAGATTAGCTTGAAGCTCCCCAAAGCTAATAGAATGGAGAATAAAAGGCAGTTGACTTTAATTGTTCTCTTTATTTATATAACTTAAGCACGAGGCAAGAAAAATCCTCCAAGCTGATTATTCCTTTGGTTTATTCTGAGTCTTTTTTTTTTTTCCTTTCTTTTATTTAAAGCATCTGGAGCTTTTTAAGTAGTGAATTTTGGTTAAAAAGAAGGATGCAGTGTTTTAATGACTTCAGTTTCAGGAGCGGGGTTTATCACAGTGTTTTGAAGCGGTGCTAAACGTACACTCTCTTCTGTTTGATCCAATGGAAGATTGCTGTTAAGACCCGTATGTTCGACTCCTTTCCCCACCCACAAGCTCCAGTGTATATCTAGTCTGTGGCAGGGCACACAGCATCAGAAAGAACTCAGAACTCCATAGGGAAGAGGCTCTATCTTAAGTCTGACCATTTGTAGCCAATCAGAAACAAACAAGCAGGCAAATGGATAAGCCAAAAATAGTGTCAGCTGGAGCCACCACCCAGATTATCACGTTGAAGTTCTGATGAATTTGTCTTCCGTTTCCTTTCTCAGGGAATGACAGGTATTATATTGACCATGTCCATTGAGAGGTGAAATTTGGAGATGAACTCAGATAAATTATGCTCCAAAGCAGATGGGATATTTATAAGTTTGGGTACATGATATTTGACAGAGATATCACTCTCTCATGCTGATTATTTTGAAATATACAAGGGAACTTTTAAAAAAATTAGTGTATTGTTTATGGTAAATGCTTATTTTTTTGTTTTTGGTCTGGGAAAGGCTTGTCTGGGTGGGATATCATCTCATCTGGACAATTAAGAGAAAAATTTGAAAATTATGGTTTGAAACACAAGCTGCCACCCCAACAGAGCTTCATACTTCATTTGGAACATGCAGCGTCACCCAACACACATTTAATGAGCGGGGTTTAGTTTCTCTTTTACTATGACTTTTCAGAAATCTCTGAGGGGAAGAGGAATATATGATGAGTAATAGATGGGCTGGCTTTTCACCCCCCACCCCACCCCGCCCCGTCTCCCCCTTCTCCCATTTCTCATTCCCCCTGCCTTTCTTGACAGAAGCCTGCCAGTGAATCCAGTTTCAGGAAACTTCCTCAAAACATGTTTCTATTTGGGAAACTGCAAAGGATTGGACCCCTTCTTCAAAGGACTTTAACATTGCTAGCTGAATGAATCACATTTTAGTTTCACATATCTACTCATTTCTGGCAATCTCTTTTTTTCTCCAAGTTTAAGAATATTTCGTCTCAGATCAACGGATCCCTCTAGTTTATTCTGTTACCAAACTTCTCTAGATAGATGTATGAAAATAATGATGGTGTTAAGCCCCAAGAATAAGGTTGAAAAGAGCTGTTTTCCAACCTGGTAAAGACTCCAAACATTTAGAAAAGAGGTCTAGTCCTGTCTAGCACTGCCTTTTTAAAAATCTCCCTTGAACTAGGGAGGGACAGGATACTCTTCCAGCACATTATTTTCCCCTCTCTCTAATGTTGTATAATGCTTCTTAAAGTGCAGTCGACCTTTCCTAGCCCTGATTTTGCACCCGTGGATTCAACCAATCGAGGGCCAAAAATATTTGGGAAAAAAAATTCCAGAATGTTCCAAAAGGCAAAAGTTGCATTTGCCACACTCAGGCAACTATTTACATAGCATTTACATTGTTTTAGGTATTTAAAGTAATCCAAAGATGATTTAAAGGATAAAGGGGAATGTGTTTAGGTTGTATGTAAATACTACACCATTTTATAGAAAGGATTTGAGCATCCATGAATTTGGGGTTCCACCCGGTTGTTGGAACCAATCCCAAGCAGATGTAGCAGGATGACTGTATTACCTGGTTAATTTGTTTCTATGTTACGGGGATATGATGCAAACAGTGTTAAACTATGTATCTGCTTCCCCCCATTCTTCCGGAAGCTTCCTCCCAGACACTCTGTTTACAGAAAGGTGCTGTGTTTGAGGGGCTTCCCTGGTGGCTCAGCTGGTAAAGAATCCACCTTCAGTGCCGGAGACCTGGGTTTCAACATCCCTGGGTTGGGAAGATCCCCAGGAGAAGGGAATGGCTACCCACTCCAGGATTCTGGCCTGGAGAATTCCTTGGACTGTATAGTCCGTGGGAGTCTCAGAGAGTGGGACAGGACTGAATGACTTTCCCTTTCACTATGGGAGAATTCTCATCAGTTGTTTCTGCACATTTGGTGTTTATTCTTGAAGCCAGAGAACCCTGGGGGCAGAGCGCTATTCAAGGTGAGGCTTATCTCCTTGGGTGGGTGGATGGGGGAAGGAATTATTTTCAGAATGCTCCAGAAAAAGCCAGCTTGCAATTCTCAGCCCACCTTCCTCTAGGGAGGGTCCTCACCTTCCAAAGGCAAACACCTCCAGCAAGAGCTCTTCAGGAAGTGATTACAGAGTCATGATTGCTCGACAAATTGAGGCTTTTTTTTTCTGCTTGACAGTGATCCTGGCATAGTCCCTCCACTTAATCCTCGCTAGCAATTTGCCTATAGTTGCAGCTAACAAGAGGTGATTAGAGGGGAGTTGACCGTCACCACTTAACACCCAGCTCTAGGTCACCGTGGGCATAGCCTGCCGAATCAGACCGCTTTCCCTATTAACTTGCCACCTCCGAATGCATTAGCAAGGCACTTAGCAAATGATCATTTCCAGCACCAGCCAGAATTCCCGAATGACATCCGTCATCCACCCTCTGGCTCCCCGAGCAGCAAGGGAAACCAGGGAGGAAGGAGAGAGGTTTGTAAATCTTCATGGCAAAACCAAAGAGATGGGTCAAGAGCGAGGGCCTCTCCCCAGAAAGTTAGGTGGTCCCTGGGCTGGACAGCCGCCTGGGGCCTGTGGGTTGACTCCAAGGCAACCTGGGAGAGGCAGCAGGAATGAAGCCGATCCTGTGAGCTGTGGAGGAGAAGGGAGAAGCTGGCAGAGAGTGGAGTAGGTCTATGGTTCCCACAGGTGAGCATCTAGCGTGGCATCAGCTTCCCCTGGGGGTCTTGTTAAAACCTCAGGAGTTTCACGTTCAGTAGGTCTGGGTGGAGCCAGACGACTTGCATCGTAACAGATTCCAAGAGACTCTGCTGCAGTTGGTCCAGACCACACGTGGTTGGCAGTCACTGGCGAGCCCTTTGCTAGTGTGAACCAAGCCCCAGCCTCCCTGCCTGACGCCCACAAGTGGCTTTCAGCATCTTTTAAAGTTTATTTATCTTTGGCTATGCTGTGTCTTTGTCGCGGCAAGTGGGGGCTACTACTCTCTAGCTGTGGGGTGTGGGCTTTTCATTGTGGTGGCTTCTTGTGGAAAACGGGCTCTAGGGCGAGCGGTCTCTTCTCACTAGTTGTGGTACACAGGCTTAGTTGCCCCGCGGGATGGGGAATCTTCCCGGACCAGGGATTGAACTCAGGTCCCCTGCGTTGGGAGCCGGATTCTTAAACCGTGGACCACCAGTGATGAAGTCTGCTCTCACCATATTCAGGAGGAAGTCCCCAATCCTTAACAGATTCCTGAGACCCTTTATCATCTGGCTACTTGCCTATGGTCTTCCATCCCGCTGTCCAAGTTATGTAACTGGGAACATGCCAGGGGCATTCACAGCAAATGTGTTTTTACGTTTCAAGAATGTCCTTTCTTCCATTCTCTCGCCTGTGAGGTTATCACCTCTCGGCTAAGCTAGGGCTCAACTATTGCCTCTCCTGGGTGGCCTCGGACTGAATTCGTCACTCTCTCCCAGTCTGAATCTCCGACGTATATATATACACCTGCCAGATGTTTGTATCATTTTGTGTTAATATGACTGGGTTTCTTTTCCCTTAAAGTCGGGGATCTCTTTTGTTCATTTTATTAGGCCAGCACCTAGCATTGTGCCTGGCTCATGATCATTGCTCTATAAAATTTGCTGTTGAGTAAACACTTGCCTCAGACAAATCTGTCCTATGGAAATTGTTATCTAATGGTAAGGACCAAACTTCGGGGTCATATGATCTGTCTTTGAATTTTCATGCAACCGTATTGTGGCTTTTTGTTCTGGAGGTTAATTCTGCTCTCTGAGCCTCAGTCTGACCCATCTTTATAATGGGGATATTCATAAGCATTGTTATAATACTAGCAACAGTAACATTAATAACATCCCCACACAGGTAATAAAATGCACAGGACATGGACTTGCCTGGTGGTCCCATGGCTAAGACTCTGAGCTCCCAATGCAGGGGGCTGAAGTTCGATCCCTGGTCAGGGAACTAGATCCCACATGCCTCAACGAAGGGTTCACATGGCACCACTAACAGATTTCACATGCCATGGTGAAGACTGAAGATGCTGTGTGCCACAGCTAAGACCTGGCACAGCCAAACCAATAATTTTGAAAAAGGCAAGAACAATGCCTGACCCATAACAAAAATTCAAGATGTACTAACATTTGTTTTCTTTTCTCTTTCCTACTGTGGGATTTCCACACTAGAATAGAGGATCGGATGCGTGGAGAGGAGTGCATGACTGTAGAGGGAGCAGGTGCTGGAGGATGGGGTCCACACAGGGGGAGGAAGGCAGCTGAGCAGGGCAATGCTTTTCTCTGGTGTCCCTTGGTGTTATTATCAGCATAGCCCTGTGAATTGGAGCCACTGGCAGGCACAGCTTCTGGTGGACGGAGGCCCAGCCGCTTCTTATCTCTGGAGACTCTGTGTCCTGTTCACCCATCCTCAGCCACCCTGGCTTCTTTCTCTGGCTGGAGCCCTCTGGGATCCCTCAGACTTTGCTCCAGCCAGCCTGCCTCTCCTTCCCTCATGCCCTCTTCATTCCTCAGCTGTTAATTTAAATGTTGTGTCCTCGAAGAAGCCTTCCCGGGTCAGCCCATCAAAAGTAGCTCTTTCCTGGGACTTCTCTGGCACTCCAGTGGTTAAAACTCCACGCTTCCACCTCATGGGGGCACAGACGGGTTTGCTCCCTGGCTGGGGGCTTCCCAGGTGCTCAGTGGTAAAGAACCTGCCTGCCAGTGCAGAAGACACAGCAGGCGTGGGTTCGATCCCTGAGTTGGGTTGATCCCCCAGAGGAGGAAATGGCAACCCATTCCAGTATTCTTGTGTAAAGAATCCCATGGACAGAGGAGCCTGGTGGGTCCATAGGGTCACAAAGGTCAGATACGACTGAGTAACTGGACCCGCAGAGCACACAGGGAGCAGAGATAGACTAATTCATCCACCCATCCATCTGCTCCTCTGTTTATCCTTTCATCCATTCAGCCTAAAAATACTTGTTTCAGATCTGCTGGGTACCATGCGCTAAGCCCAGCAACAGAGAGAAAAAAGATAAAGGAGACCAATTGTGAAGGCACTCAGAGAAGTGTGGTAGACAGCTATGTTAGTCAGTTAATTATGGACTGAAGAGGTAGAATTTTGGACAGGGTATTAATGAGAGTGTGGAGGATGAACAATTAATACTGTTGGAAGCTGCTCTTGGAGAGGTCAAGGCTGAATGGTCTTAGAGACACTGAAAGGGATTAACCAGGTATAAAGGAAGAAAGATCAGGGGCACCTTGTGGTAGAGGAGCACACAGGATACGCTGAATCTAGGTATTGGAGCAGATAAGGCCGGAGGAGAACCTGGGAAATGCAGAAAGGGCCAAAAAGCAAGGGTCCCCATGGCGCTAGTGGTAAAGAACCCGCCTGCCAACACAGGAGACGCAAGAGATGCAGGGTTGGATCCCTGGGTTGGGAAGATCTCCTGGAGGAGGGCATGGCAACCCACTGCAGTATTCCTGCCTGGAGAATCCCATGGACAGGGGAGCCTGGCGGGCTGCAGTCCATAAGGGTCGCGAAGAGTCAGATACAACCTGAGTGACTTAGCCAGCACGCACGCAACCTGCCTTGCTGGACTGCATCTCTCAGAGATTCTTGGGAGCCCCCTGAAGTTTGACATGTTTGAATCAATTTTTGTTTCAAAAGAGTTCTAGAGTTCCAGCAAGGTTGCCAAGCTGGTGCAGACAGTTCCCACGGACCCTGCACAGTTTTCCCTGCCATGGATGTTTTACATGGCGACGGTACATTTATCACAACTAATGAACCAAGACTGATGCGTTATTGCTAACTCAAGTCCGTATTTTATTCATATTTCCTTAAGTGTTAATCTGGGGTCCCTTTCCTGTTCCTGGGCCCCGTCTGGGGTGCCCGCGTACATTTGGTCATCATGGCATTTATTCTGAAGGCTGCACTGGGTCTCCACTGGGACACACCGGCTCTTTGTTGCTGTGTGGGTTTCCCTCTGGTTGTGGCGAGCTGGTTTCTCATTGAGGGGGCTTCTCTCGTGGGGCGGCACAGGCTCCGGGGCGTGCAGGGTCAGCAGTTGCTCCTCCCGGGTTCTTGTGTGCAGGCTCAGACCTTTTGGCATATGGGTTCAGCTGCTTCGCAGTATATGGAATATTCTCAGACCAGGGATCGAACCCATGTCCCTGACATTGGCAGATGGATTCTTTTTGCCAGCGGACCACCAGGGAAATCCCCTGGTAGTCATGTCTTTTAACTCCCCTCTGACTGTGACAATCTCCTGGACTATTTTTTCTCTTTTTTTTTTTTTAATTTTTTATGGTGATCTTAATGGTTTTGATGAATTCTGGTCAGGTCTTGTATAGAATGTCTTTCAAGGGAGGTTTGTCTGATGTTTTTCTCATGGTTAGACTGAGGTCCTGGGCTGGGGGAGGAAGATCACAGAGGTCAAGTACCGTTTTCATCACATTCTATCAAGGGCATGTACTATCAGATTATCGTTGAGATGTTCCCTTTGATCACCTGGATGAGGTGCAGTTTGTCAGACTTCCCCACTGTGGACTTACTCTTCCTCTCCCCTTCCATACTGTGTTCATGGTATGTGTTCCATACTGTGAAGATGATAGGGGATGAGATGGTTGGATGACATCACCAACTCAGTGGACATGAGTTTGAGCAGAACTCTGGGAGATGGTGAAGGACAGGGAAGGCTGGCGGGCTGCAGTCCCTGGCGGAGCAGAGAGTCGGACATGACTGAGCGACGGAACAGCAAATAACTGTGTTCTTTGAAAGGAAGCCACTGTGTACAGTCCACGCTTAAGGACTGGGAAGTTAAACTCCCCCCTCTGAGAGAGGGCAGCATAGGCATCCATGGCGATCTTGAAGCACAAGAGGGACCTGGTTTAAGGGCCACTGATTAGAAAGCCACCTTGAAGCATATTGGACTCACGACCAGAAAGAGTGCCTGCCCCTTTCAAAATGTTTGATTGTGGGTTCAGTGTAAGGATAAGTAAGATTCTTTAAAGGTCTCCATCATCCAGCAAACATTAGCCACAGCTTCAGATCCTGTCTGAAAGAAAGCCTGAGTATTATTCTGGCATGCAGAAGTTTGGGTTTTAACCTCAGAAGTTGCCGCTTTATGGGGTATGTGCATGCGTGTGTGTGTGTGTGTGTGTGTGTGTGTGTGTGTGTGTGTGTGTGTGTATTTCCCCATGGATATAACCAAAGAGGGCAATCCTTGGTGCAATGCTTCACTATCATTGTAGCAAGTTATTTTCTTCTATCACACAGCAACCTCTTTCCTTCTCTCTCCACTATGATTGTCATATGTAACATTTTCTTTTTCCCTCTCTGGTATATTTTTTCTGGGGAGGGGATGGACTGAACCCTCCTATCTCATGAAACCTTCTCTCCAAGTGTACAGACAATTCTGTTGATGGGAGCATAACTCAAGACTGCTTCTTTGGAGGGCAAATTGGCAGAACCTTTCCAATTTAAAATGCTCCTGTATTTTGGCGAAGCGATATAAATTTTTTTCCAGTGGAATTATTCTTTTTTTTTTTTTTTTGAACAATGGACCATAGACAGCGTTTCCTTTAGTCTATGTTTATGTGATTTTCAATTTGTTTTTCCCTACTCTTTATTTGTATCTCTAAGTATTTCAGTAGGCAAACTCAAATGAATGTGTTTATGTGTATGGCTTCCTGTCAGATATTTTACAAGAGGTAGAATGGCCTATTCTGGAGCAAGGCACATTTGAAATTTATATAAGATGCAGCAGTTCACTCTCCTACAACTGGATGGATGTGCGTTTATGACATGGTGCAAGAGGACTGCATTTTACTTCATCCTAACTATAACCCTGCAAGTCAGGCCTGATCATCCCCATTTTAAAGATGAGAAAACTGAGGCTCAGTGAGGTTAAAGGTCTAGCCCTGTTCTTCCTCCACTCTAAGTGTGATATCTAGACAATTACACTGAGATCTCTTTGCTGAGATGCTCCCAACACATAAAGCCTCATGACACCAAAAGACTCCCTGGAACACATGCATCACTCACATTTGCATCAGGACCAATTTAATCTGCTTTTTAATAGATACCCCTCTAGACTTTTTCAAGTTCGTAGTTGTGAAACAAATGCATTACCCTCAACTGTGCTAGAATTTGGGGCTTCCCAGGTGGCCCTGGTGGTCAAGAACCCACCTGCCAATGCAGGAGACATAAGAGTTGTGGGTTTGATTCCTGGGTGGGGAAGATCCCCTGGAGGAGGACATGGCAACCCACTCCAGTCATTCTTGCCTGGAGAATCCCATGGACAGAGGAGCCTGGTGGGCTACAGTCCATGGGATCGCAAGGAGTCGAACTCGACTGAAATGACTTAGCAAGCACATGGATGCTAGACTTCAATTTTCTTTCCCTTCCTTGCTTTTATTATATTAAATTAGTATCCCACTTCTTCAAATAAGCTGTCCCTGCTTTAGGGGGTGGATGGGGTAGTCCTGTTGCATCTTCTCTGGGGAAAACATGTCCTCCTCCTCCAGCAGAGTGGAGCCTAGGCCCTCATGTGTTAGCCTTTGTGGAAAGGCCGTGAAGAGAGACAAAAGGACACAGCCGGTGTGTTATTAATGTTAAAAATTGTTGACATTCCACTCAGTCTGTTTTTCTAATTAGAGCCAAGCTGCAGAGTACCATTTCCATAATCAACATGGGAACGGGAAACTCAGCAAAATTTCATGTATTTGCAATGAAACTGCTCCCCGGCAACACAAAAATGGCTTTTATAACATAAAGGCTGTAATTAGAATAAGTCAAATCAGTTGGAAACGATTAAGGGCCGGAATCGGCAAAGCTGCCTTCTAAATATTTGTCTGGAGATTAGCCGCCTCCTGCAGCCCTGAGAAGCATCTTTGACTTACTTACACTGCTCAACGTGGCAAAGATAATCCCGCAGAAGGCAAATGAACACAGATTTAGATGTGCTGTTTGGCCCTTTCTGCAGTTTGACAGGAGGCAGCCCCTTGGAAGCAAAGTCGGGGAGGAAAAATGAACAGAGGGTCACATTAGACAAATTGCTTAAAAAAAAAATTTTTTTTTTAAAGGAAAGCAAACCATGATCATCCATTTAAATTCTTTTAAAATGCACTTGGTCTTTGAAGCTCTTAGGATGCACTTTACAAGTCCATGTGGGATCATTCCTGCACGTCAAGGCGACAGTTGATGCGTGTGCGTCTCATTGTATTTAAAATTATAGTTCTGAGATGGGCCCCAGTCTACGAGGCTTGTCTGACATCAGCTATTAAAATACAAGTAAGTCTTGGCAGGTGGAAATTCAAAGAAGAAAGGAGATTATATAAGAAAAATTCAGGATTGTTAATATTAATTTGCTAACCAGGCGACACCAGCTGGCGACGGTTCTTCAAGCTCTCTCATAGGAGGGTGATAGGAGAGACACCTTACTGTTGCCTGGAGTGGGGATGGAGGTTATGAGTGAGATTGCAGGGAGGAAAAGCCACGGAGGGCTAGGTGCACTCCATGGCTTGGGTCTTTTAAAGCCCAAGTGGTGAGGATGAGACTGCAGGCTTCTTCTATGACATCCAGACCAGCAAGTTTAGCTGACATGACAGAAGGGGATCAAGGAGAGAGGGCCTGGAAGTAACCGTTCTAGAAACCAGGCTAGAACACACCCAGACACATGCTTGCCTTTCAAAGGGCGTAATTTGTCCTGACAGGCTCCCCACTCATTTGTAAACCCTTCGGCATCCCAAACTCATGTGCGTGCCTGCATTTAGCCATTGAAACTATAATCAGCCTAATGCATTCTCTTACTGAATTTTAAACCAGCCCATTAAAACTCTTTAACGTGCTAAAGTCGGCTTCAGAGAGGGTTTCCATTTCATCTTTATTGAGCTGAGGCTGTGGTTCACTCTCCCCTTGCACCACAGTGAACGCCTGTCAATAATTCAATAGCGTGGCCTTGACGGGCCCAAGCCCAACCTAGACTTTCAACCCAGCCAAGCAGCTTGTCAAAGCGTGAGGCGCTGTCAATGGCCGACTGATCTATACTGCATGAATCCCCCCTCAGCTCTTGATGTGTCCCTGGGAATAAAAAGAAAGCCATTTCAGAAGTCAGCCCAGTGAGAAGCACCTGTTTGTAGGGAATCTTTAATGAGGGCAGGTTGCACCGCGGTGAAGTAGAGTTCGGCGCAAGCTTCCACGTTGTGTTTTGTTGAGCCAATGCGTGGTCTCTCCAGGTGCACCCAGGGCAAGCTGAGGAGCGTGTTCTTGGCACAAGGGCGTGGATGGGTGTCCTTCTGGTTGACTCTCTCCGATGCAGGTCTTTGCATTGTGCTTGGTTTCACCATTCTGGCTTCCCTGGCCACTCAGACCGTCAAGAATTTAGCTGCAGTGTGGGAGACTAGGTTCGACCCCTGGGTTGGGAAGATCCCCTGGAGAAGGGAATGGCTACCCACTCCATACTTGGAGAAGTCCATGGACAGAAGCCAGTCCAAGGGGTCTCAAAGAGTCAGGCGCAACTGAGTGACTCACTTTGACTGTTCTTGGAGACCTTGTACATGCAGATCCAATGGGGAACAAAACATACAAACCACATGATCATACCAATGGCATGACCTTTCCCGCACCGTCAGGGCGGCAATTTGACATTTCTGGCTCCATCTCCTTGTGGAACATCATGCGTCTGTGCAGACTGAAGGATTCCATGAAAAACAGGTAGGCTTCCCAGGTGGTGTTAGTGATAAAGAACCCACCTGCCAATGCAGGAGACATAAGAGATATGGGTTCAGTCCCTGGGTCGGGAAGATCCCCTGGAGGAGGGCATGGCAACTTGCTCCAGTATTCTTGCCTGGAGAATCCCACGGACAGGGGAGCCTGGTGGGCTACAATCCATGGGGTCGTAAAGAGTTGGACATGACTGAAGTGACTTAGCATGCAAGCACGCACGCATAAAAAACAGGTAAGAACTACAGCCTCGCTTTTCTTCTGGGATGGAGGAAAACACACCCATTGGTTGTAAAGAAGAACAAAGCATTTGTATTCTTCCAGTCTGGCCAGCTGGCGCTGGTGGTAAAGAGCTCACCTGCCAATGCCCGAGACTTAAGAGATAGGGTACCATCCCAGGGTCAGGAAGATCACCAGGAGGAGGGCAGAGCAACCCACTCCAGTATTCTTGCCTGGAGAATCCCGTGGACAGAGGAGCCTGGCAGGGTACAGTCCATGGGGTTGCAAAGAGTCAGACGTGACTGAAGCGACTTAGCCAGCATACATGCAGTCTGGCCATGGTTCTGTAACCCAGAAGTAGCCATCTAGCCCCTGCCATCTTGAAAAATTGTGAACAAGATGTGCCAGTCTCTCCCCTCCAAAGGGCTATAGGAGAGCGCTTTATCCATGTTTTAAATGCAGAATGACTTGAATCCCCATGCTGCCTGTTTTTTTCCCCCCGAAGATAAATTTTAGCTGGATTAAATAACTGTTTTAAAGGCACTCTTCATACAAGCTCAGGTCTCGTTTGTGACTGTATTTGCATTGCTAATGGACATGTCTTTTCCTCATGCAGTCTTTTCAGAGCAGCCACCCCCAAATTTACAGATTTCCTGCTCGTCAAATCGGGGTTTGTGGAAGCGATGGCAATAACGTAGATGAAAAAGAGGAGCGGTGATGTGTTAAAAGCTAATGGAAAATAGTTGTACTGGAATAGATTTCTGGTGTCGAATTCCTGCTTCCCTTAACCACAGAACAAGCGAATCATTTCTGATCAGGTCACTCGTGCCATGGGGCCCTGTGGTCTCCTGAGATGAGTCACACTGAATTTGTTTTACCCCAGTCATGGGCTTTGGGGTATGGAGAGATGGGCATTGGAGAATTAACAGTGAGCCAAAGCAAGGTTGCTCTGGCAGTAACCTTTCCAGGTGGGGAAAATAGAGAGAAAATGAAAATGGTGATTTTTAGGAAAGGAACTCTCTCTTTCCAGTTTAGCCTTCCCTAAATTTCCCCTCGGCTGTCCCCAAACCCAGTTAGATGATGGAGATACAGGGAACCAGGGTGACATGGCCAGAGTTAGATGTTAGTGGCTGAGTGGGGTCAGCACATTTCAAGCTTCTGAAAAATGAGGGCTTCAAGATCCTGCTGTCTTTGTGCTTTTCATTTGGAGAGGTTTTTTTTGTTTTTTTTTTTTTGTTTTTTTAATTCATTCATTCATTTATTTTTTTCAATATTTTTATTGAAGGATAGCTGGTTTACCATGTTACTTTCTGCTGCACAGCAAAGTGATTCAGTTATACTTGTAGAGGTGGTTGGATGGCATCACGGACTCAATGGACATGAGTTTGAGCAAACTCTGGGAGATACTGAAGGACAGGGAAGCCTGGCGTGCTGCAGTCCATGGGGTTGCAAAGAGTCAGACATGACTGAGCAACTGAACAACAACAAATATATATATACATATATATATATATTTTTTTTTTAAGATATTCTTTTTCTTTGTGGTTTATCTTAGGACATTGAATATAGTTCCCTGTGCTATACAGTAGGACCTTGTTGTTTGGTGTTTATTCATCCTATATATAGAAGCTTACATCTGCTAACCCCAGCCTCCCACTCTTATACGATCGTTCATTTATTTTATTTACTTTTGTTTGTATGTTTCACATATTTTGTTCCAAGTCTCAGGTGAAGGTGCAAAATAATACTGCTCCAGTGAAGCTTCTCTGTTGGAGGCCGGGTGGGAGGAAAGAAAAAAAAGAGAAATGGCACCAGAGTTTGCCTCCTCACTGCTACCCTTTTCTCTGTTACTCACCTTTAGCAGCCCCCATGGGGTTGCATAGGCCCTCCCAGATGGCGTCAGTGGTAAAGAATCCGCCTGGCAATGCTGGAGACACAAGAGATGGGGGTTCGATCCTTGGGCTGGGCAGATTCCCTGAAGGAGAGCATGGCAACCCACTCCAGTATTCCTGCCTGGAGAATCTCACAGACGAAGGAGCCTGGTGGGCTACAGTCCACGGAGTTGCAAAGGGTCAGATGCAACTCAGCACGCACAAGACAACACGTGGGGTTTCAGAGACCCCTTGGGGTCCAGCATGGCCTGGTCTGCCAACTTCTACCCAAGTTAAGCTACGTGCTCTTATGGGAGAGCTGGGGGCCGGGGCGGGGGGACGTGACCCCCTGGCGGGTCGGGAGATTCGGCTACACCCAGACTCTCCGCCTCCACCAGTGGCCCCCTGAAACCAACCTCTCTCGTTTTATTGAAGCCCATTGCGGTTAGAGGATCGATGCTGTGTGCACATGACTTGGCAATTCTGAAAGCTCTATTAGGCTAATAATCTATGTTTTTAAGAACAGTCAGCGTCAATGGCTTTGGCAGTGGTGGAGCTATTAGCATATTAGTTCCATTTGAGATGGTTAAATGCTTTTGGACTCTATAAGCCCTACCTAATAAAGTTTCTTGTAGAAATATTTGAGCCGTAGAATTTGGGCCCGAGACATGGCATCCACTAGCCCCTCACTTTATAGACTTGTGGAGAGGAATCAGTAGGAGTCCACCGATGTGCAGCCATCATCACCAGGTGCGGGAAGGCTGGTACTCGCGCCCCTCCTCATTCAACATCTTTCTCCAGTCAGGTGCCGTGAACCTGAACTCTGTACTTTCCTTTTACCCATAGAGTTGTTTTTGCTTTCTTTCTGTTCTTGGCTGCCAATACTGAAATAATAAAGATCTCACTTCAAATCCACATCCCTGGCTTCTGTGAAAATCAGACTATCGCCACATGGGGTAACTTCCCCACGCGTCAACCATCAGCTCAAACTCTGCAGCACCTCCTCGCTAAAGAGGGGTGTGAGCTTTCTAGTTCAACATGGTCCACCCCTGGACCTCACTCTTGACCTTGACTCAGCCTTGACTTAGCTATCCAGGGCTGCCCCCAGCATTCGGGTTTGCAGCCCTGTCCTCCTGCCCCTGGAAAAATGAGCTCGCCCGGAGAAATTGGCAACAGGAAGGCTTTGCATTTGCGTTTGGGGCTGCCTGTTTTTTGCAGCCATGCCTGGAGAATCGAGCAGCTCTTTCTCAGCACAAATAAGCTTCTTCCTGAGTTCCTGTAGAGAATGGCATCCTTGGCATGGAGCAGAAAACATCTGGTAATGAATCCATTAGCCCGGCTGTTGCGCAGGCTGCAGGTGCCCAAGGGTCTGAGTGTTTGGGCTGAGCAGGAAGCATGAATGAGACCCCGAGGATTTTACCTTTTGGCCCTGGTTCTGCCTGAGCTCTGGCTTGGTCCTTGGGGCTCCTGTGACCGCTGCGATGCCAGGTGTTGTCCCCTCCATCCCCAGGTGAGGAGCCGGCCCTTAGCATCCTCTCCTCCCTTCTCTCTCCCGCGCGGCCCTCCAGACGCACACAAAGGAGAGGCAGCAGATCCTCCCTGGCAGACGTAAGGGGCCGCATTTGTCAAACCCTTGGCCCTGCAACTGTGCAGACAGACCTGCACACTGTACAAAATCATTAGAAGCCCCGTGTCTGAGGGCTCACGGAGGTTGGGCAGGAAGGTGAGACTGAATAAAAATGAGGGGGCTCGCAAACCACTTTTGCCCAAGGGCTGGTTTTAATGAGCCTGTCCCTAATGAGTTGTTCCTGCAACTAGCTTCAGGCCTAAACAGATGAGGCAGGGTTTCTGCTAAATTTTTGATAGGATTTGCACTGGTTTTATGAGAAAGCGAGCAGTGGAAAGTGCAAAAGTGAGATCATGAATCTTTCACGAGGGTGGATGGTTGTCCATCTTGTCAACCGGAACAGGAAAGACCTGGTTGCTAGTAGAAACCATGGTCTCAAGCCCTCCCATCGTCACCCACCAGATCGGCTCACTTGGTCCAGGTGGCTGGGTAATTTTTTTTTTTTTTCCCTGATTCAAGACCTAGTCCATGGCCTCCAAGAATTCATCTTCCAACTCCATCAAGGAGATGACTTGACTCATTGCCTGTTTCTGATGAATGATCTTTGGTGAAACTCAAGTCACATTTATCTCAGGATGTCCTGGGAAGAAAGTTCCATCAAAGACCCTAATCAGCATTTTTTTTCTTGGGGAGGAGGCAAACCCCTTCCTCTCAGAATCACAAGCCTCACCCTTCTGGTGCATGAGGAAACCCTGATCAAGGATAAAATATCATTTTTGATTCATACGGGGATGCTACTAATGTTTCTAGTATTTGTCAATTCTGGGATTAAGTGGTACAGGAGATTTCATATACAACTACTTTTTTTTTTAAATATGAAAAGCTGCCAACAAATATATTTCTCTGGTTTGATTCATTCTCCAAGAAGCAATTTTCTTGGTGGCTTAGGAGGTTACAAAAGATGCTTAATCAGCATCCTTTGCTGGGCTGAGTGAACAAGTGTCTCTCCTCCTCCTGCTCACACTCTCTTTCACATTAATCATGTAATTGATTTAATAAGTTCTGGCTTTAAGAGCTTTTTTTTTTTTTTTCTTAACTCAGCTCTTTCCCTTCTCCCTGTAAGGTTTCAGTTTCACAACTGACTGGAAGGCTGAGGCTCTTGGATTTTGCCAAGCATGAAATCCAGCAACTGGGTTCATGTAATGAACATTCTCATCTTTTTGTAATAAATATCTTCTCTTACACTTCTTTTGCTAAAGCCATTTGATAAAGTTTAAGCATCACAAAATGCACAACCTATTTCTGCATTCATCTAGTTTTGAGGGGTGGTACTTCATACATTTGTAAGCATTTCACATTTGGTGTCTTTATTGACACCACAACTCAAAGCCCTGAGAATTAGCCAGGAAAGATCTGGACCCCTCTTTTATAAACAAGCAAACTGATATACAGTGAAGTGAACTGCCTTGTTTCATGTTTTAAACCTAGCGAGGGATGTGTGTGGGGTAAAAATGTTGACTTCCAAAATCATTGCAACAAGACGTTGCTGTTTTCATATTCCTATATTGCTTAAGGCATCCTTTTGCTGGGCTGAAACAATATCTATACATATTTATCTTCAAGAGAATACTTCTAGTTTGTGATCAGGAAATAGCTGGGGTTGTTTTCTGTGGTTGCCTTAAGTTAGATGTGTTAATATATAGGTTTAAGTCAAACAAGACCATACGTGCATAAAAAACATGATAAAGCACGTAATACTAAAGCAACATTGGTGGGGGTTCTTATTTCAGATTACTGTTAATGCGACTATGCAGTGTGAAGCCTCATGGCAATGTTCCATCATGGTTCTCAAAGTGGGGTCTGGCTGCTCGCCGCTCAGAAGCCATTGAAGACGCGGTACTGGTAGAAAGGGAAGTTGGATTTATTCTGGAGGCTGGCAGCTGGGGTGGGGGTGGTGGACTCCTGTCTAACGACTGACTGCCCCCTCCCCACTGACAAGCAATGGGCAAGAGCTTCTGTAGAAAGAGGGGTACCTGTAGAAAGAGCACAGTGAATTCTGATGGTCATTTTGAAATCTAGCCCTGCAGTGGTCTGAACAGCATCGTCTTGATTGTTTTAGGAATAGTTAACCTTCAGTTCCAGGGGCGGTTTGTTCCCATTTCTTTGAGGCCAGTCCTTGGAACTGTGGTGGCTTATGTCACGGCTAGAGTCTGGTTATCATGTAGTTAGCTTCCCCGCCTGGTGGGGGTTTCAGTATCTACAAGTCAGTTCACAGGAGGTGGCTCAGAATATTATCTGTAGACCTTGAAGGAGAAGTGAAAGTCCTTGACTTTGCTTAATGACTAAACTATTACTATTTGGTCTTCTCAGACAGTTTTCCTTTGTTTCTGCATTTTCTCATTCCTCTAATTAAGTTTATTGTTTGGCTAAAGTTTTTCCACAGACGAAAAGCAGGTGGAGGGCATGGTAGGGCAGGGGAGGACCATACGTCTCTGTTCCATTTCACCAGGAGTGAAAACGAAAGTCTTTCTTGCCCGGAGAAAGATTACCTGGTGATGCTGGTGCTGGGCTTGAGGAATTTCCTGGGGGAGAGAGAAGGGTGAAGGATAGTGCCTGGAGGTCACCAAGGATTAAACAAAAGACACATCTTAGTGCTGCTGCCTAGATTGTTGTTGTTTAGTTGCTCAGTTGTATCTGACTCTTTTGCAACCCCGTGGACTGTAGCCTGACAGGCTCCTCTGTCCACGGGATTTCTCAGGAAAGAATCCTGGAGTGGGTTGCCATTTCCTTCTCCAGGGGATCTTCCTGACCCAGGGATCGAACTTGCATCTCCTGCATTGGCAGGTGGATTCTTTACTGCTGAGCCACCAGGGAAGCCCCCTGGATAATGAGTATTACAAACAATGGAAGGCAGAGTGCTTCAGTGTGGATGGGGGCTCTGTAACCGTACCCTGTTAGCCATCCAGTTCCTTACTGCTCTCTCACTAATCTAGAGGCCCAGCGGGCACCAGCTCCATTAGAATAAATGAAAGCCGGGATCACAATATTGGCCCCAGATCTGCATAATTAGGACAAGCTTTTGAGAGCTGAAGAGGCTCATCAAATGAACTTCTCAAAATGCATTTGATATGGCATCAAATAGCAGTGACAGGTCCATAAATCAAGTGAGACTGCGGCCATCAGATTCAGAATGTAAAAAATTGTCTTCTCCCCAGCAAGCTCATCCCCAGGAAGTCCTTCGCAGAGTACAGAGGGTGTCTTCCTCCGGTCTCTTAGAAATTCAGAACACCAGGACATCTCCTGCGTACTGCCACAGTTCTCTTCCCTGCCCTTGTATATGGGATGATTTCTGAAATGCTCAAAGACTGGTATCCCCAAAGTACCTAGTCTATAACCACAAATATTTCTTGAACACATGATCACATGTCCTCACTTACGAAAGTTGTTTAATAAACCTTCCTTAGGTGAATGCTCTCAATCAGGTGGTAGATAGATACTGTCCACTTTAATTTACTGTATTACTAAGCTGTTAAGCTTCATTTTCCTTCCCACATCTTTCCTTTTCTTGGCTGAACAAGACCATCTAAAGAGGAAGGAATCTTCAGGTTTTAACCTCAACCTGGCAAACAATTTGCAGGGTGGTCTTACTGGCTCAGAGATAAAGAATCTGCCTGCCGATGCAGGAGACACAGGTTCGATCCCTGGGTCAGGAAGAGCCTCTGGAGAAGAGAACGGCAGTCCACTCTAGTATGCTTGCCTGGATAATCCCACGGACAGAGGAAGCTGGTGGGCTATAGTCCATGGGGTCACTCAGAGTCAGAAATGACGGCTCACGTGCATGCATGCACGTACTAAAGCCGTTTTCCTTCTTTGCTACTCCGTCTTGTCTGAAAGCTGGGTTAACTGGGACCTAACTCCTTGTCAAAGATAGTGTGTGAGATGACTAATTAACAGCACACTTGGAGACAGAATTGTCATTGACAAATAGGGCTGTTAGTAACCAGCGGTTCTCCTGGAAGTGTCTGGTCGGCCCGCGAGTCTCCCTAAACCCATGTGAATTTACATGAAGGATGACCTTCGTCATCCTTCTGTGATTGAGATAGTTGTCACTTGAGTTAGTAAACTTGGGAGCCCCTTGATTCAAGCTGTCCTGGAATGAACAGTTGCATGATTATAGTTTCGGAAGTTCATGAGCCATAGACGCAATGAGCCTGTGTTTTTCTGCTACCAAAAACAGATGTCAGCAGGTTCTCCCATACACGGTGTGAGATAGGTACCCACACTGGCCCGTCATTGAGCTATTGACATAATTGAGTTGGGGAGGGGAAACTGATACTGCATTTCAATCAGACACCAGTCTGTGTAGACGTAATATGAACTGTCATCCAAACACCTTTTTGCCTAGACTATCAGTGCTGCCCTCTCGCATCAGACCAAGCTTCTGGAAGCACATGACCAGACCTTCCCTTTACACCAGAAACCTCCCTCTTCGGTAATCTCCCCAGGAAAGACTCCAGAAACCGCAGAATTCTTATTTTCATAACCAAGACTCTCCCCTGTCAGCCTGAACTCACGTTTTCATAAACACACGTCCCAGTGGAGGCAGATCTAGGTATTATAAAACACGAGATTTACGCAATTTGCGATCCCCCTTTTAAAAAAAGGTGCAAAATGAATCGTGCAGGGTGAGGTGTGGCTGGGACAGCATGCTGCCCTAAGTGGGGGTCTCTGAGGCTTAATGTCCATCATCTTCCTGTTCCCCTCCTCTGTCCATCCCTGTTTGCCCACCTCTGTTTCACAATGAAATCTTGCAGCCACGAAGCTAATTTTATGAAGCGGTCAACTGGACTCCAAACTTCAGCTTGAGTCTCCTTCTTCCTCTCTATGAGCCTCTGCCTCAGTTGGACTAATCTTCTCTTGATGAAGAGTCAAGTTTTATGAGAGTTTAACGCATTGGCTTAAGGTCTTGGAGCTTGTAGGGGAAAGACAAGTAGGTGTTGTAGTTGAATTGACCTCGTTTACAGTAGATTCCTCACTGTGTTCAGTGTATTACCTGTGATTGCATCAGCTGGGGAGGGGTCAGCATTCAGCTTGTTCACCATGCAGTTTCCTGGGCCCTCTCCTTGCAGAACTGCTGAATTAGCACCTCTGGGGTTAGAATGCAGGGCTTTGTGTCTTAAGAGTCATCCACCTCCCATGATCTGGGCACAGAAAAGTGTGAAAACTACTGCTGTCTAGGCCCCTGAAGGCTGCTCTTAAGATGGGCTGTTTCCCTGAGAATTGGAAGATGAACAGAGGTGTCTGAGTGTATCAGTTTGCTAGGCTGCGTAACAAATGAGTACATGTGGAGTGGCTGAGAAACACAGAACCATATTCTCACTCAGTTCTCAGAGTCTGAAGCCTGAAATCAAAGTGTGCCCTGGATCAGTTCTTTCAGAGGTCTCTGAGGGAGTATATGCCCGTTCCTCTCTCCCAGCTTCTCATGGTGCCCAGTGCCCCTCCGTCCACCTTGACTGTGACTCTGTGTCTGTCTTCATGTGACCTTCCCTCTGTGTGTGTGTGTCTGTGTTATCACACAGCCTTCTTTTTAAAATATTTATTTGGCTGCAACACACGGATCTTCATTGCTCGTGTGGGAGCTTTCATCGCGGCCCATGGACTCCTTGGTTGTGGTGCCCAGGCTCAGTAGTTGTGGCACGTGGGCTTAGTTGTTCCAAGGCATGTGGCATCTTAGCTCCCTGACCAGGAGTTGAACCCATGTCCCCTTCATTGCAAGGTGGATTCTTAACCACTGGACCACCAGGGAAGTCCTTTATAAAGACACTAGTCATTGAATGGAGAGCTTACCCTAATCCAGTGTGACTTTATCTTAATTACATCTGCAAAGACCGTATTTTCAAATAAGGTCACGCTGCAAGGTGGACAGGAGTTGTTGGAAGGATCCTCTTCAACCCAGGACTCCAAGCAAAGGTAGCCAATGTGGAAAAAGGCAATGCAAAGAGAGGGATGAGCTTAGAACTCATTAAAAGCTCAAGGAGTTGATGCAGTGGACAGATGGCTTGTTCCCCTACTCTTTCTAGCACTCCACCACGTGTCAGTGCCTGGAGGAAGGAACTCCTGTGCACGGGCAGGATCTTGGCATCGGCGGATGAGTGGGCTGTGGTTGTGCAGTGTGGAGGGCATTCTCAGGAGGCCATGCTTGAGAGATTGGTCAGGAGGCCAGAGGAGGACTAGCCCAGTGAGCGATAGATTTGGTTGCTAATCCCCAGGGTTTCCATTCAGTTTTGGAGAGTGCACTGAGAAAGAAGAGTCCTGAGCCAGGCATATGGGGAGATGGTCTAAGATGAGGCTGGAGGAGAAGCTATTTGCAGGTTTCCAAAAGGAGAAGAATCCTGAGACCTGGAGATTGTCCTGGAGGGACTCGCTCCTCTGTCTTCCCCTATCTGCTCAGTGATCGGAAAGCACTGGCTGTGTTCTGGAAGGCATGGAATTCCATCGTCAGAGGAAAATGCTTTTTTCCCCCCTAAGTTCCATATTTCTGGACAGACCCAGGTCCTCTCTGGTTACTCTTTAAACAGTGAGTGAACAGTGTTGTGACTTTTTATTCCTTCATTTCCTTACAATTAATGCTGTCTTTGGGTCTTTGCACTTTGGCTGGTATTTTTTTTTTTTCTGCCTGGAGCACCCTCCACTCAGATCTTGCAAACAGGGCGCTTGCTCAGCGTCCACCTGGGTCTTGCAGAAATGCCCCCTTGTCAGGAGTGCGCGGCTCCATGAGTCACAAGCTAGTCCATCACCCTCTGCCATAATCTTGCTGTGTTTTGTGATTGCTCTCTCTGTTTCCTTGTTTAGTACCGTCCCTTCACCTCACAGTCCGGGGTCTGCCCTGGTGATCCAGTGGTTAAGATTTCACCTTCCAGTACCGGGGGCGTGTGTTTGATCCGTGGTCGGGGAGCTGAGATCTCATATGTTTCATGGCCAAATGGAAACATACATGACCTTATGTAAAATAGAGAGTGGGAATTTGCTGTATGACTCAGGAAAGCCAAACCAAGGCTCTGTAACAACCTAGAGGAGTGGGATGGGATGGGAGATGGGAGAGAGGTTCAAGAGGGAGGGGATGTGTGTATACTTATGGCTGATTCATGTTGATATATGGCAGAAACCAACATAATACTGTAGAGCAATTATCCTTCAATTAAAAATAAATAAATTTAAAAAGTTGAAACAGAAGCAATATTGTAACAGATTCAATAAATACTTTAAAAATGATCCATATAAAAAATCTTCAAAAAAAAAGCTCTACTACATTCAGGCCCGTGTTCTCCCTGCCCCCTCATCATGCCTAGAACAGGGACTGGTAGGGTCTCAGGGCTAACTTGTTTCATGGATGCTTTTAGCTGGGAGAAGGGAAAGTGTTTGCTTCTTCCAGTGACTGGAAGCACCACCTCTGTACCATAAAGAGAAATGCTTCAGGGGGCTTGATCTGATGATGTCTGACACTATAAGTACGAAATGTAAGGTGTTTGAAGGCATGCGAGGAGGAAAGCTGTTGAAAGATGAGAGCAGGGAGAGATGGAGGACTGTGTCTCTGGCTCTCTCATGAGGATGGTGCCACATCAGAGTGGAGCGGAGACACGGTGGGAGAGCCATCCAGGGCAGCAGTCTCCCCAGAGCCTTTCTGGGTGCAGCCTTCAGAGCCTGTTTCTCATCCTCGCTGCTGATGTGGGAGGATCAGGGAAAAGATGGAAGACGGAGATTGACAGCAGAGACGATTGTGTTTGGAGAACCCAGAAGGAACTGCCAAAGATGAGGGTGGGGCTTCCCTGGCAGTCCTGTGGTTGAGACTCTGAACTTCCACTTCAGGGGGCATAGGTTTGATCCCTAGTCAGGGAACAAAGATCCCACATGCCCTGGAATGCATAATATATATATTTTATATATATATATATCAAAGATAGATAGGGAGGAAAGAAAAGATGGAAGGAAGGCAGTGTCGACTAAAAAGATGCACGATGTGAGAGTTGCGGGTAAAGTTTTATTTGGGGCAAATGAGGACTGCAGCCCGGGAGACAGCACCTCGGGTAGCCCTGAGACACTGCTTTGAAGAGGCAGCGGGGAGCGTGGAAATGTAAGACTTTCGTGAAGGGGAAGTTCAGTGCAATCAAGCGCTTATTTCATAGATGGTTTTCTGCTAGGCACGAGGAGCTGATGTCACCATGAAGCATTTAGTGACTTTCTAGATATGAAGAGAGGCAAGGATTGGGATCACGGAATCAGTTCTGAAAACACCTGACTATCTAAAGAGCTGTTCCACCACTGGAGCGCAGAGTGCCTCCCTCTCCACCCTGAATCCCCCTCAGGGCGGGTGTTGAAAGTTGCCAGCTGCAGCAGCACGGGGTTCAATCTCAGCAGAGACAGATGGCAAATGCTCCTGTTGTTCAGTTGCTGGCAATGCTATTGGCAAGAGCCGATTTGTGGCTGATAGGAGGGTGGGAGGAAGGGAGGAAGGGAGACACCCAGGCTAAAGTGTAAATAAAGGAGAGAATTACAGAGAACCAGTTCAAAAGAAGCACCTGTGGAGATTAAATCCTGCCCCTTGGACAATGTTAACTCTGTGAGGGCTTGAAGTTAACCCCCTGTTACATTACAGAGGATGAAACAATGGCTCCAGGAGCCTGTTTTGGTTCCTTGGTGACTGTCACAGAATCCCATGTTTGGATGGTTTATGTACAACAAAAACTTGTTTCTCACAGTTCTAGAAGCTGGAGGTCCAAGGTCAAGGTGCTGGCAGGTTCAGCCCTGGTGAGGATCTGCTACCTGGTTCAACCTGGTTCACAGATGACTATTGTTTTTCTGTGTCTTCACATGGTGGGAGGCATTGTGGGTGGGTGGGGACCTCTTTTAGGAGGGCACTAATCCTATTCACAGGGGCTCTATCCTTGTGACTAAATCACCCCACAAAGACCCCACCTCCTAACACTACCACATTGAGGGTCAGAATTTCAGCCTATGAATTTGGTGGTGGGAACACAAACATTTAGACTGCAGCAGAGCCTGGGTGAGTTTCTTAAGGAGAAAAAGAGAATTGCTGGCATATCTGGGACTTAAGTGCTTGTCCCCAGAACCCTTACCTTTTCCCCCTTCTCCTTGTGCCTTTAAAGTGGGTGGAAGAGCATTGGCATCAATTAATGCCTACCAGGTGCCAGGCATGGATATATGAGTGCATGCTCAGTCATACAGTCATGTCTTGACTCCTTGAGACCCCATGGACTGCAGTGCACCAGGCTTCTCTGTCCATGGAATTTTCCAGACAAGGATACTGGAGTGGGTTGCCATTTCCTTCTCCATGGCTTCTTCCCAACCCAGGGATCCAACCGGTGTCTCTGGTATTTCCTGCATCAACAGGTGAATTCTTTACCACTGTGTCCACCTGGGAAGCCCTCCAGACATGGATGTTAATGATTAATTAGGTCTTCAGGCTGCGGGAGGAAGGTTTAAGGGGAGAGACTGGTGATCCCACTGGACATTGATGGGATTCTGTGACAGCAGGTAGAATCCAGGGATCCAGTCTGGGAGGAGGGGAAAACCAGCTGATGGAATTTGACAGCAGCAGTGAGAGAACAGGAGAGCTGGTGGGTTTCAGGACAGGGATTAGAGTATGGGTTGGTAGCTTGAAGGCCAGCCTCTGAAACAGAGAGGGGACCGCCTCCTTCAATCACTGCTCTGATGAGATCTGACCTGGGCTTCACTCCTGAGCAGTGAACTCAGAGGCTGCTGAGAGTCCCTGAGTGACAAGGAGGGGACTGGCTCACCAGGACATACAGGTGGCTGGTTAAAGTCTGAAGGGAGGGGAATCCTGAACAGGGCAGCCAGCTTCTGGAGGGAGGGGGCGCACACACTTCGGAGGTGGGGTGTGGAGCAGCAGGACAGAGGCATTGCTTTCCTAGGATTTCTGTGGAGGTATTTTGGGCAGGACTTTAGATATTAAAGGGCTTCCCTTGTGGCTCAGCTGATAAAGAATCCGCCTGCAATGCAGGAGACCTGGGTTTGATCCCTGGTTTGGGAAGATCCCCTGGAGAAGGGAAAGGCTACCCCCTCCAGTATTCTGGCCTGGAGAATTCCATGGACTGTATAGTCCATGAGGTCGCAAAGAGTCGGACATGACTGAACGACTTTCACTTCTCGTTAGATATTAAAATTAGATTGAATTCCACTTCATCATATGAGCTTTTGTTCTGCACTGATTCTGTGCAAACCCTGCAGGGAATGACCTGAAAGCATGTTTCTTCCTTACAGTGAACACAAAATGTCATTTCTTTTGACATTTAGGGTAACAGTGTGGCTTAATGATTTCCATGGACATGAGTCTGAACAAATGATTGAAAGCACATCATTTGAGAATGAATTGGGCCACGTTAGTAGGTAGGATGATCTGAATTGCATGGAGATCTTAGAACAAGAGAGGATATCATAGTTTAGGAAACTGAAGTGAAAGCCCTATTACCCTCAACCTGGTTGACTAGGGTGATGGTGAAGTTGACTTGGATGAGCTGGCCCTTGACTGCACCCACCACAGGCTTAAGACCACAGGGCCAGTGCCC
Organism: Ovis canadensis; assembly: GCF_042477335.2. Lineage (NCBI taxonomy): Eukaryota > Metazoa > Chordata > Mammalia > Artiodactyla > Bovidae > Ovis > Ovis canadensis. The sequence goes on from NC_091268.1 coordinate 21,622,433, forward strand.
TGCGCAGCACAACACAGCTCAACACATTCACTCATGACATCTTCACACCTCTGCTTCTCCCTTGCTCTCAGAATCCAGCATTTCCATTCCCGGTGAGCAGCACATACTTTCTGAGACTAGACAGTGCCCACATTTGGGAACGAAACCTATCTGCCTTTCACTGAATGCGTGGCTTTTCCTTCTTGTCTGTCTTCTTGCAGAACCATTTTGAGCTAGGAAATCTCTCTTCCCCATCTTGAAGTTGCTATTTCAGTCGCTAAGTCGCATTCGACTCTTTGTGACCCCGTGGACCACAGCACACCAGGCTTCCCTGTCCTCCACCATCTCCCAGAGTGTGTTCAAACTCATGTCCATTGAATCGGTGATGCCATCCAACCCTCTCATTCTCTGTCGCCCCCTTCTCCTCCTGCCCTCAGTCTTTCCCAGCATCAGGGTCTTTTCCAATGAGTTGGCTCTTCTCATCAGGCGGCCAAAGTGTTGGAGTTTCAGCTTCACTATCAGTCCTTCCAATGAATATTCAGGGATGATTTCCTTTAGGATTGACTGGTTTGATCTCCTTAGTGTCCAAGGGACTCTCAAGAGTCTTCTCCAATACCATGATTTGAAAGCATCAATTCTTTGTTGTTCAGCCTTCCTTATGGTCAAACTCTCACATCTTGTGGGGGCATAACCAAAGATCCATTGGCTTCCACGGAGACCACTGGCCAGCCCTCCTACTCGCTTCCCAATTCCCTAATCTAACTTGATGGAGTCTGTGGGGGGTCATTCAAGCACCAGAAGCTGGGCTATCATTGTTACATGTGCCAGCCACGACTTGTACCATCTGGGTATAGGAGGGGGTGGGGAGAGAGAGAGACAGGGGCGAGTAGTATAAGCACAGAGAAAGACTTTTATTCTATTACCAAGACAATATAATTCAAGAGTGGCTGCAGAGCAATTGGAAACTAAGGAATGGGAAGCAATGCACTTATAGTGAAATGTCAAAGTATAATGAAACAGGAGAACAGCACTGCTTTATGACACAGCCAAGTTACAGGCAGGTGGCAGCTGTAAATATGTATATAAATAACAATATGGATAAAATGTCAGGCCTTCCAGCTGGTTTGGTTAAAGCACTTTAGTAATATTCTATTTAGGGTAACAATGTGGCTTGACAATTTCCACGAAAAACACATCATCTGAGAATGAATCAGCCCACATTAGTAGGTAGGTAACCTGAATTGAGTTCTTAGAATACGAAAGGATGCCTGATTGGTCCTTGTCATACCGAGAACAGCTGATTGCTTCATATCGTGTGAGGTTAACTTGTGGGCATCCTCAGTCGCTCAGTCGTGTCTGACTCTTTGGGACCCCATGGACTGTAGCCCACCAGGCTCCTCTGTCCATGGGATTCTCCAGGCGAGGCTATGGAGTGGGTTGCCATTTCCTCCTCTAGGGGATCCTCCTGACCCAGGGCTCAAACCCGTGTTTCTTACGTCTTCTTCATTGGCAGGCAGATTCTATACCACTGAGCCACCTGGGAAGAGAGGTTAGCTTGGTTCTCTGGCAATGGAATGCAAATGTTTGCATTCCCTGTTACTCTATTATCAGTAACACATACAAGCGATAAGTAGTTGATGTCCTAGACCTGGGGTCATCCCAGTAGAAGGTGCCACTCAGTTTCTTTATGTGTTCACTCAACTAAATGTTTTGAGCCCTTTCTGTGTTGCTGAGGATCTGAAAGAGAGCAAAGTATGTGTAATCTTATTTATAAGATCTTATTATTATACAGAAGATCTAGTGGGAGAGAAAACACGTGAATGAAATAATCTTAAAAAATAAATGCACAACTGTAGGAGTCACACAGGTGACGAGTTCCATTTGGGTTGGTCAGGGAGGGCTTTCTGAAGGAGCTGATGTTTGAGTTGACATCAAAAGGTGAAAATGTATCAAGCAAAGCGGGATGAGAAAAGCATTCCAGATGGTAAGACTGGCACATGCAAACGGCTTGTGGTAGGGAGGTGAGTGGGAGAGAGGTCCTTAAATTGGAGCTGAAAAGTGGTCCAAGTCTATTTAAAACATGTAGGGGGCAGACAGGGTGTCACAGGTTGTGATCATGAGTTATGACTTTGATCCAAGAACGAGAGCTCATCGGAGGGCATTGTTGCTATTGTTCAGTAGCTCAAGTCATGTCCGAATCTTTGCAAGCCCATGGACTGTAGCACAGCAGGCTCCTCTGTCCTCCACTATCTCCCCAAGTTTGCTCAAGCTCATGTCCATTGAGTCAGTGATGCTATCTAACCATCTCATCTTCTGCCTTCTCCTTTTCCTGTTGCCTTCGATATTTCCCAGCATCAGGGTCTTTTCCAGTAAGTCAGCTCTTCCCATCAGGTGGCCAAAGTATTGGCGCTTCAGCTTCAGCAACTGTCCTTCTAATGAATATTCAGGGTTGATTTCCTTTAGGATGGCTTTATAGCATCAGACTTCTCTCCATCAGACACATCCACAGCTGAGGGTCGTTTCTGCTTTGGCTCAGCCACTTCATTCTTACTGGAGCTGTTTCTCCACTGTTCTCCAGTAGCATGTTGGACATCTTCCGAGGAGGTGGGGGGCATCTTCCAGGGTTGTGTCTTTTTGCCTTTTCATACTGTCCGTGGGGTTCCAGCGGCAAGAGTACTGGAGTGAGTCGCCATTCCCTCCTCCAGTGGACCGTGTTTTGTCAGAACTCTTTGCTATGACCTGACTTTCTTGGCTGGCTCCACATCACATGGCTCATAGCGTCATTGAGTTACACAAGCCTCTTCGTGTGGAGGCCATGATCCATGAAAGGGGCATTAAACATTACATATAGACCTAGGACTGAGGAGAGAGCTGGGACCAGACCTCCTCGGAGCTATTGTGTTCATATTGTAGTTACCTGGGAACTCTAGGAAGGCAGAAGCTGCTCTGCTCTATAGTCACCACATACGCTTTCATAAACATAAGCATCCACTTTATACCAATCACTAGTCAAGCCACTGAGCAAACACACACACACACACACACACACACACACACACAAGGGAGCATCCTTGCCCTTGAGAAATTTGCAGGCTAATGGGAGAATTCCATGGACAGAGGTGCCTGGTGGGTGCAAAGAGTCAGACACGACTGAGCAACTAAGACTTTCACTTTCAATGAGGTAGAGGTCATCTGTAACCAGTGATTTAAATATCAAGCATTTTGGTGAAATTAGGATGCACAGAGGAGGGCCTATAACCTTATGGATCACTTCCCAGAGTGGAAGTTCTCCAAACAGAATCTTCAGAGGAGGGACAGAAGTTGTCCCTCAAAAAAGGCGGGGAGGAAGGGTTGCTGTCTCGGCAGGGAGAACATTATGATTAAGAAAACCGCAGTCAGTGGCAAGTGGGGAAGGCTGCTGGGGTCAGTAGACAGAATGCTGGCAACGGAGATGGGGCGCCTGCTCCCAGGGTGGACCTCCGTGATCAGTGTCTTCCCGGAGTCTCCTAAAACTGTATCTTTTCACTAGAAGGTAACCTCCCATGCTTTTACATCCAAATTCATGTTTTATCCTTTTCCCCTTGCCCTATTTCCCAATCATATGTGTATAAAATAGGCTCTTATAATCAAGTTGAATTCATACAATCCAGAATTGCCATGCGTTTGAGGAAGAGTGAATGAAAGCCACCTTTGGGATTATACTCTCTGCCTTGGTGTGTGAAGGCAAGCTACACAGAGATGCGGGAAACTGGCTGGTTAGATCAAGAAACTAAAAAGACAAAATACCATCCGTAACTCACCTCTACTCAAAAACAAGTATGTGGATGGAGCTTGAGATACGATAGAGGAATGAGGTTTTGCCTCAGCTGATCCAGTCATTTTCACACCCACACATTTCCACCAGGAACACGTGCAATTGCCAATCTGTATTTTCTTCTTTCTGACCTTCCTTTTGGCCTTCTGGATCCCAGGGAAGTCCTCCAGACAAGGATGGACCCAGGACAGTTCCACCAGGGACTGCAGTGTTGATGACTGTCCTCTCTGTATGGGGTCAGCCCTTGGCCAACCTCTTTCCCATAGAAGAATCCTTGTTTCCATGTTTTGCTCACAGATTCATTAATTTATTCAGTAGTGATTTGTGGGGCACAAATTACATGACAGATGTGATACGGTGAACAAGACAGGTATAGTCTCCACCATCTTAGGGCTATATATCTAGAAGGGTTATGTTTTAGCTTTTAATTGAAATGGGACTATATCTTTCAAACGGATAGCTGCAATCAAGTATTAGGAACAGTTAGGTTTTTAAATAATTTGATTGACTGATTGATTTGTGGCTGTCCTGGGTCTTTGTCGCGGCACGGTCTTTTCTCTAGTTGCAGCCCACAGGGAAGACTCTAGCTGTGGTGCCCAGCCTTCTCATTGCGGTGGCTTCTCTTGTGCAGGACAGACTCCAGAGTGCAGGGCTTCCGTAGTCGCAGCACACAGGCTCAGGAGTTGTGACACCTGGGCTTAGTTGCTCTGCAGCATATGGAATCTTCCCGGATCAGGGACCAAACCCCTGTCTCCTGCATTGGCAGGCAGATTCTGTACCATTGAGCCACCAAGGAAACCCAGGAACAGTTAGATTTTAATTGGAAAATCTCTATTCTGAGCCCCCATCTACCAAAGGGTTAGGTTTTAGCTAAAATACGTTTTGTTTTTTCCCTACTTTGGAACATCCAAAGATGCTTTCCTCCCATCCTTCACCCTCTTTGTATTTTGATACATCACATCTTTTGAGTAGCTTTCTTCTTTCAGCTCTTTGGAATGTCTTTTTTTTTTTTTAATCTAGCTTTGTTTTCTCTGCAGGAATTTAACAGATCTCAGAGCTGTTGGCGAGGAAATATTAAATATTTATACAGATGGGGCATTTTGTTTGGATGATATAAGAGATCGTACTCACACTTTAACGCATGCTAATAATTAACATTATTGAGAGTGTGGGCCAGTGTGCAGTCTAAGATTCATTTCCTTCTTTGATTCTTACAACAACCCTATTAAGTCAATATCATTAACATCCCTGTTTTGGAAATGTCAAACCGAATCCCTTTTATTGAGGGCAAGTTCAGCTTTGTGGGCATGTTCCCTCTACGTTCACACGGGTCCCCGTGCTTTGAAGGACCCCAGATGTTGTCTAAACCTCTGCTTGGGGTTCTTAATGATTTTTAAATTATTCTTAATAATTCAAGGAATTTGAATATGCTTGATACATTTTTAATATGGTGCCCCGCATTTCCTTCTTGCACCAGCCCTGGGAATTCTATAGCTGGTCCTGATCAAGGGGCAGAGGCAGAGGTCCATGCAGGGTTGATCCAACCCCAGAATCTGTTCCTTTAACAGCTCCCCTACGTGAGGACTTGCCCCCCCACCCCAATATTTCATATCATGGAAGGGCCTCTCCTAGAGAAACCCGAAAGATACCTGCTTCGGTCTCCAGCTAGTGGGTGGATTCTCATTGTGAAGGGAATCACCTTTTAATGTATCGTTGGTACATCTGTTGTGTTGATATAGCACTTGTTTTATGGGCCTGGATTAATTCCAATGTAAACACAAAGTACTCAGCTGAAAAACTGCAAACACAAAACAGGCCGGCATGCGTCTCCAGCTCCCAGTAGCGTCTGCCAAGGGCCCGACTCCCTCCACACGTGATCCTGTTTGGTGTCAGAAAACCTTGGTCTCGTCTGCTCAGAGTAGAGATTTCCTAATTGATTTTAGGATCTGGAGGTGGGGCAAGGTGGCTGGGAGAACACACCTCGACTTGCTTTCCTTCCCCTCCTCTGCCTGTCTGGGTACCACTGGCTGATCACCCTGGGATGCTCTACCTCTTGAGAGTGATGCATATCTACAGAGCACCGTTCTCTGCTCATGGAGAGCCTCAGAGATGATGAGCAGGGAGCAGAAATTGACTCTGGGTCTTCTGTTTAAGCCCCCTGCGCCAGGGCATGGCTACATTGGCCTGGAGGAAGGGCTTGTTGTTGTTCAGTCGCTAAGTCATGGCCAAGTCTTTGCCACTCCATGGACTGCTGCACGCCAGGCTCCTCTGTCCTTCACTATCTCCCGGAGTTTGCTCCAACTCATGTCCTTGAGAAATGATGCCATCTAGCCATCGTGTCCTCTGTCGCCCCCTTCTCCTCCTGCCTTCAATCTTTCCTGGCATCAGAGTCTTTTCCAGTGAGTTGGCTCTTCACATCAGGTGGCCAAAGTATTGGAACTTCAGCTTCAGCATCTGGTCCTTTTAACGACTGGTAATTCATCTTCTGAGAGAGATGCCTTTTTATAATATAAAATCCGCGAACAGTGGCATCACGCCTACAGCTATTCAGGGGGTCAGTAACAAACCTACGGATCATCAAGTAGCGAATACCGTCTTCATGTCCGTGTCCTGGGCCCCTGGCCCCCTGACAACAGCGACCTAATTCTTGCTTCCCAAATGACATCATCAAAATAGAGGCTGTCAGTCTCATAGTCATGGCATTAGGATCTCAGGAGTGGAAAACACACAGGCGTATACACATTTATTCACGTGCAAATATACCTCACCTTGTATTCTTCCCTCCTGTTTACTTAAATGGAAAAGGGGCCTGGTTTCCTGCTGTGAGCTTGAGGAAGTCCCTGGGGCTCTGGGCCTCTGTTTGTTGGCCTTTAATCTGGTTTTCATTGTAAATATTCTTTGCAAAGTGTTTTAATGGCAGAGATGAAATCTCCTTTCCAAGGTTCAGGGAACTTGTCTCTGTGGCCTTCTTCATCTCCTCTGTCCTCATATCCTCAGCCTGACCAGGGCCCTTCCTGGTCTTCCCAGAAACATCTGGAAGCACATGCCTCCCTGGGTGGCTGCAGTCAAGTTGGTTATCCTAATGAGCACATGGCCTCCCACCCAGCTGTCACAATGATTTCGATTAAAAGAAATAAAAACCTTTCAGTGGTTAAGATCAACATCTTGAAGGCTGCCCAGGTGGCACTAGTGGTGAAGAATCCGCCTGCCATTGCAGGACACGCAAGAGCCCTGGGTTCAATCCCCAGGTAGGAAGATGCCCTGGAGAAGGGAATGGCCACCCACTCCAGTCCTCTTGCCTGGAGCATTCCATGGACAGAGGAGCCTGGAGGGCTGCAGTCCATGGGGTCCCGAAGAGTCGGACATGCCTGAGCGCGTGTTCCTGCACAGGAAGAGGATGGAATCGTGGAGGCGGCTGGAGGAAGATCGGCATTGTCGCTACGATCCGCAGACCTCTATAGCTTCAGCACCTCCCTTCTCCTTTCTCACGGCCAGCCATGCAGACGCCCTTGCTAAGTCGCTTCAGTCGTGTCCGTCTCTGTGTGACCCCATAGGCGGCAGCCCACCAGGCTCTGCCGTCCCTGGGATTTTCCAGGCAAGAACACTGGAGTGGGTTGCCATTTCCTTCTCCAATGCGTGAAAGTGAAGTTGCTCAGTCATGTCCGACTCTTCGCAACCCCATGGACTGCAGCCTACCGGGCTCCTCTGTCCATGGGATTTTCCAGGCAAGAGTACTGGAGTGCCCTTAGGTCCCCCCGATAATCATGATGTCGCTGCCACAGGGCATCTGCACATGCCTTTCCGGCTGCCTGCGATGCCCCACCCTAACCCTTGACTCATTCTTATAGTCAGCCTTCTTTGGTCAGACATCACTGCACTAAGGATATACCCTCAGATTTAACACTTCAAATCAGAATGAGACCCCCTGTTCTAGGAGCTAACTTTCTGTACTTTTCTTCCTGTTGTACCCAATGCATCTCTCCAACCAGGTCATGGGCATTTTAAAGGTAGAGATATTGTGTCTTCAGGACCCCAGTGCATCCTTGGAACCTACCTCTAACAGTCACGAATGCAGGGATTGTCTGATTCCAGGGCTTGCCACCTTCCTCTGGGGTTGGCTGGGCCAATGATTCAATCTACCCTGTGACCAGGTGCTCGCTTCCTCACAATGGGGACCATCCATTTCTCAAAGCTCTCCTTGTCCATTTTCTGAAAAAGTAAGTGTCTTATATTGATGTTTGCCCCCTTACTTACTTCCCTTTCAGATTTACTTGTTCATCATCTTTTCAGACCAGACCTCCTCGACCCCTCCGTTAGAATCAGACCCTCTGCTCATTCCCGTGTATCCCGCTCCCCTTCATCTGACACGCTGTCGTGCCACTCACTTACCACCATCTGAGGCACTCTATGGTTGTGCTTTTTGTTTGCTTGTGTCTGTCTTTCCCCACTAGTACGTCAGCTCCATCAGGGCAGATATTTTAGTCTGTTTTGACTGTTGAGGTATGTGACAGAGTAAACATTAATTGTTTCTTGAATAATTGAAACAATGGATGCATGGATGGGTACATGGGTGGACAGATGGATGGGTGGATGGGTGGATGGAGAAATGGATGGATGCTTGTTTGGGTGGATGAACGGACAGACGAATGGATGTATGAGAGTATGTTTGTATGTATGTATAGACAAACGAATGGATGGGTGGGTGTGTAGGTGGATAGATGGATGAATGGATTGATGGACAAATGGGTGGATGGATAGATAAGTGAGTGGGAGAATGGATACATTTGGCCTTGAGTTTTAATATCAATAATCATCTCTAATTTCTCGATTCTAGATTTGTGGATAAACACCAATCAGTATTATATTTTGAGACAGACTTTCTGAGGCAAGTCCAAGATATCATTTTGCTTCACTTGGTGTGAGCAATTACCTGGCACTTGCCATTCTGTGCAAAAAAGATATTTGTTTCTCTTCTCCCTCTCTTCTCTGGCAACTTGAATATGGTGGTTCGTGAAGTAAGAATTCCCCAAGATCTGCTGGAGTGGGTACAGATAAAAACCAAGCCATGGATTATTATACATTTCATGGTGCCAGATTAAGGCATTTCATCTAGGTTGTGGAAGCATTTAAAATTTCAGCTGTTAATTGGAAAAGTTATTGATATGGCAGCCGTTCAGCTTGGATTCGGAAGGACAATTCTAGTTTCAAATATTCTACTGTGTTGTGTCTGTAAATCAAGTAAATGACCTAGAAATTGCAATATTTTGGCATTCCAAATTATTGCTTGCACCTGGAAATAACACAAACAACAACAAAAAATCTTTCCCAAATCCAAATTGGTTTCGAAAATATAATCAGCATAGTTTTCAGACATATCTCTTATTCTAGTCCCTTTTCTTTCCAACCATTATAGGCCACAGTATAGTCACCTTTATTTGTAACTTTTGTCACCCTACTGAATGGCTTTTGTTTTCGACTGACAACTTGTTAAAGGGAAGAATCATGTTTAACTGGTGTATTGGTTGAATCCTGTTGAGTAAGTAATTGAAAAGTCACCTGAAAATAGTTTTTGAGGAAAGGCACGCGTGATCTCACTTAAGAATTCAGGAGGCGAAGCTGTGTGTGTGTGTCAGTAATCTGACTCTTTGCGACCCTGTGAACTGTAGCCCGCCAGGCTCCTCTGTCCATGGAATTCTCCAGGTAAGAATGCTGGAGTGGGTAGCCATTCCCTTCTCCAGGGAATCTTCCTGAGCCAGGAATCAAACCCGGGTCTCCTACATTGCAGGCCAATTCTTTACCACTTGAGCCACCAGGGAAGCCCCAAGCTGATTCAGACAGTTTAGCAATTCAGCGTCAGTAACGTTTCAGATTTTTGCTATATTTCTATTCTGCTATCCTGCTACTCTCATGGTGCCCACCTGTCCTCTTAGATGGGCGTTCCTCCTGGTCCCAAGACAGCTGCTGCTGCTCAAGACATCACACAAGATGATAACACTTCAGAGGAGAGTAGGAAGTGACCCTTTTGGATTTTTCTTCTTATGAAAAGAAGCCCTTTCACCTCTTCCAGAGATTTTTTCCCCCCGACATCACATTCCAGAAATTTTTTCCCCCTGACATCACATTGGCCAGATTATCGTTTGCCTTTATCACTGAACAAAAGAAATGAGACCCTTAAGAGTAATGACTTAAAGCAGTGTTTCTCACACTTGAACATCCTTCGCAGTTCTCTGCAGAGCCTGAGAAAACACCAAACACTGGATCTGACTCTCAGAATTTCTGAATTCAGTAGGTTTGGGGTGGGGCCCAAGATTCTGCATGTTTACGTTCCCAGATGATGCTGATGCTGCTGGTTGCAGAGCAACATTTTGAGACCCATAGACACAGAGCAATCCCGATTTATCCCCTTTGGCACTGGGGAGAAGTTCGGCTTCCCTGAAGGGCGTGGATGTCAGGAGGTGAGTGAAATATTTGGGTTTCTGTCAGCCAGAAAATTACCTCTTGTTTAGTTACCCAAAAGCATCGACACGATTGACATCTTACAGCAGTAACCTGATGTTTCACGTGGTTAGTAAGAGCTGGCTGAGGGTGAACTTGAATTTGGAGATTGAATTTTGTCTAAATGTGGACCTGCCACAATTCAAAGGCTTACCACTTATATTCAGCTCACTGTGGTAGTTCCACTTTATTTGTGTGTGCTTATTTTTCCAAGAACTGTACGTTTCATTGCATTCGTTGGGTTGAACAGATATTTTGGATGCTGGCATGATAATGCATGAATAGAAGGTGAGAAATTGGGACACACAGTGGTTAAGAGTTTTTCTACATCCTTGTCGGTAATAAGTCTGGTGTTAGCTCTGTATCTAGGCTCTCTTAATGTCTCAGTCTCTGAGATCCAGAGGACACAAGCATCTGGCAGTTTGTTGTGAGTACTCTCAGACGCCTCTCCAGAGGGTCTCCTTCCTCCCTCTGATCTTCTCATTAGCTTCTTAAGCCCACCTCTGAGGTGGACACATGGCCAGGAGGATTAGAGAAAGGACTCAGGATGACTTTTTCCACTTATACACCCGTGGACATGCCAGTGAGCCATGAGCAAGATAGAAGCTTGGACGTCTTCTCTTAGGGACTCCTTTGGGTCCGCCATATACCAGGAATGTGGAGGGTTCACCCACAGCCCGGAGAGGAGCAAGTGGTCACAAAGCGAGTTTTCAGTTCCAACACGTCAATTGTTTGGCACTCAGCCTTCTTTATGATCCAACTCTCACGTCCGTATATGACAACTGGAAAAATCATAGCTTTGACTATCCGGACTTCTGTTGGCAAAATGATGTCTCTACTTTTTCATACACTGTCTAGGTATTCTCATCTTACATGTTAAAGGTAAACAACTGAGACACACGAGACATCGGCATCTTGGTTTGGGTCCCTCAAAAGGTGATTGGGTTGCTCTTCAGCCCGGCGAATCAGAATCCCTAATGATGAACTGTGGGACTGTAATTTGCAACAGGTAACCCAGACAACTCTGATCTACACAGAGATATGAGAATCCCCAGCCTGGAGTGTTCAGTGTTACCCGTTATCTGCTCATAAAGGTGTCTTCTTGCACAACAAGAGTCTCTCTGGGTAGTCAACTAGGCAGTTTTATGATTTTTTTAAAATGTGACAGACTGAATAACAGAGAACAGACATCTCTCTAACAAATCTCATCATTCCAATTTTAAGTGGAAAATGTATCAGCTCCATTTTCTGATCCTGGGCTTAGGTTGGAGTAAACCTCCTCGGGGACTTTTTTTTTCCAGCCCTCGGCTGAGCAGACAGGGAGCAAAAGGCTCCTGGTTTTAAACAGGGAGGGTTGTCTGGGTCAGCAATAGACTTAAGCTGCCAAAAACCTAGCCCGGTTGTCATTTGCCTCTAATAAAAGTCATTTTTATGGAACAAAAATCCTACCAGCATGACTCTGCAGTGTTGTGTATGGAAATAATGCTGTTGGTTTTTGCTTTTTTGCCAGACCTCTGCTATCTAATAATGGTAATAAAGGTTAAATTAAGTGAGTGCTTATTCTGTGCCAGGCTAACCCTTCTAAGTGCATTATCTCATTTAATTCACACACAGCCCTGTGAGGCACGTACTAATGTTTGCATTTTCCTGGTAAGAAGAGAGGAGCTTAGTTTAAGGACAGTCGCCCCAGGTCATCCATTGGGTAGGGGAGTCTAGATGTGAAGTTTGCTAAACCTCAGGCCCTCTTGTGTTCCTCTGAACCTTACAAAGAAGGCAGGGTTCGGATTATTTGGGATGGATTATTGCTTTGGATCTTAGCTCTGCACACACTGGCCATGCAGATCTGCAAAACAGCAATGGTGAACCTTACCTGCCCTCACAGGCAGGACAGGAAAATGAAGTATCCTTGTGAGGCATGGGCAGAGGGTCTCTATCAAGAAAAGTAAAGTGAAAGTGTTAGTCGCTCAGTCCTGTCTAACTCTTTGTGATCCCATGGACTACAGCCTGCCAGGCTCCTCTACCTATGGATTCTCCACGCAAGAATACTGGAGCGAGTTGCCTTTTCCTACTCCAGGGGATCTTCCTGACCCAGAGATTGATCCCACATCTTCTGCATTGCAGGCAGATTCTTTACTGTCTGAGCCATGAGGTACTCACTCTCCATCAAGGGAACTCTATGATTATCTGGTTGTACACAGAGTGTTCACTTGGGGACACCACCCTTCTGGAGGAATGAGAACAGATTAGAACAGGGAATGACCAAGATGATGGAATGACCAGGGTGTATGTGTCCCCAAGCAGGGCTGGAGACGCTGATGCTCCTTGACCCCAAAAGTGACTCATCTGATCTGCAGATATGATACACAGCACCTCCTGGTGCTCCCAGGACATTTAGGAAAGCAGACAGTTGTTAGGACAGTTAGGAAAGGCATTAAGAATGCAGAAATAAATAAAGAGTGTTTCTATTCATTCATATTTCGCAAACAGCAAACATAACTATGTAGATTATTTAAAATTGTGATGTGAAGGATAAGTCACACTAGTATATAAGAGAGTCAAGCGCAGAATTATTTCTTAAAGAAGAAATCAGACTTCTTCAAGCCCCAGCGTGCTCAAAGTAGGGTTCTAGCTCAAGCACAGTCAGAAAAGCAGGGAGAACTTTCTAAGCAACCCCCCAGTCTGACCTGCCAGGTGACCTTGAAGTAGAGAACACAGGCTAAAGACAGACTGCTGCCGTGCACACTCGTCACAGGGGCCCCCTTGTACCCAAGGCTCACAGGTTGCACTATCTCCAAGGTCAGCCCTCGAGTCTGGAGATTTTGTGTCTGCCTTCCGGCGCTTTTTTAAAGGCAAGCACTTTGGATGGAGAGGATGATAGAGCGTAACAACCACAGTGGTGGGGAAACCCCAAATGCCCAGAGAGGACATTCAACCCCGAGAATATTAGAGAAGGCAGTATAATATAATGGGTGAGAACATGGATTTTGGAATCAAATCAACACTGGTTCAAATCCCAGTTCTGTCCTTAACTAGCAGTGGGATCTTGGGCAAGATAATTCAACAGTAAAAATGTGGTGTGATAATAAGAGTGACCTTGCTAGGGTGTTTGAGGATTAAATGGGATTGTGTACCTCCAGAAAAGTGGAGACAGGAACTCCGGTCTGTCTGCGCTGAAACCCCACATCCTCCAGACAACTTGTGGGCAGCATCCTTCCCGCCCTGACTTTATCCCTTTGGGAACCACTGTTGTCCAGCCTGACTTGAGTCTCTTAAAAGAATCCTTCTTTGTTTTCTGAGAGCTCCATCTACCACCGAAGTAATGAGCCTGATCTGACTCAGCCCAAGGATCCTGGCCATTGAATTTGACTTGGTGTGTCCAATAATTCATACATTTTGAATAACAGGTTCTGGCTAAGAGGAAAAACTTGTGCTGAATCTGACGCATTCGCAGCAAGCGAAGCAGGAGGAAAATGCCTAATTCCGGCTTGTTAGCCGCTGAGCTTCTGAGGACAGCATCAGCTTAGCCGCTTGCAAATAAGCCAGCATCAGAGAAGTTGGTTGAGCTGGCAGGAATATAACAAGCTGTGTATGAAAACCTTGGGATTAAATCTCCATAGCCAAATTGCTCGGTGTGCAGGATCAAAAGCGCTGCAAGGGGCGTGGGACAATGCACCGGCTCCCTTCTGCACGCCCGCCCGACCTTTCCCGGCAGGAACACCCCGAAGAGCATGTGCTTTGGCGCCTTATCAAGAAATAAGGCTGCGCTGTAGATTATAATTAAAACAATAAATTCTTCTCCCTTGCGTGTCTCCCGATTAGAAAGTTGATACTGTGTCAAGCTGCTGGGGAGATAAACTCTCGCTGCTTCTCATACTCACCGCACTGCTTATTTTTGAGATCCTCTGATGGCGTGTTTTTTTTTTTTTTATGACAACTTGCAAATAACATCTTGGAGTTTCTTTCCTTTGATTTCTCTATCACGCTATTGACACTGATACTCAGGGAACTTTCAGGGTGAGAGAGCTTTCATCTTAACGTGTGTTGGAGGCCCTGGCCTGAGTCATTGAGGAATCCAGGGAACTTGTTGGTCAGGAAAAATATCTGATGGCGCATGAAGGTGAAAAGTATTAGTCGTTCAGTCGTGTCTGACTCTTAGGACTCCGTGGGCTGAAGCCCGCCTTGCTCCTCTGTCCATGGGGATTCTCCAGGCAAGAATACTGGAGAGAGTTGTCATGCCCTCCTCCACGGGATCTTCCTGATGCAGGAGACACAAGAGACCTAGGTTCAATACCTGGGTGAGGAAGATCCCCTGGAGGAGGAAACGGCAATCCACTGCAGTATCCTTGCCTGGAAAATTCTGTGGATAGAGGAACCTGTCGGGCTACAGTCTACGGGGTTGCAGAGTCAGATACAGCTGAGCACACACACGCACATGCGCCCAACTGCCTCCTCATCTGTTTCTTGAGGCATCCCGGGCTTTCCTGTGGGGGATCCCACCGGCACTCAAGCACCATCAAAGGTTGGGACCTTGCTAGAACCATAGGGTCCCAGCCAAATGATCTCATTCAGGAATCTGGGACCTTGGGAACACTGTTGTGGCCAGACTGGTCATTTTTAGTTCCCAAACCTTAATATGCTACGGGCTTCCCTGGCGGCTCAGATGGTAAAGAATCCGCCTGCAGTGTGGGAGACCTGGGTTCGATCCCTGGGTGGGAAGATCCCCTGGAGGAGGCCATGGCCGCACACTCCAGTATTCTTGCCTGGAGAATCCTCATGGACAGAGAAGCCTGACGGGCTACAGTCCTTGGGGTTGCAAAGAGTTAGACACGACTGAGCGACTAAGCCCAGAACACGTTATGTTTGTCTCATTCTTGCACTTTTGCGCGTGGAGGTTGTTTTGTCTTACCCTTCACCATTCCCTTGGGCAACGCCAGTTCATTCTTCACACCTTAGCTCAGTATTAACTTCCTCTATTTTAAATAAACATTTCATTTGAGAGTAGTTTGAGATTTAAAAGGACTTCCCTGGTGGCTTAGATGGTAAGGCGTCTGTCTACAATGCGGGAGACCTGGGTCCAATCCCTGGGTTAGGAAGATCTGCTGGAAAAGGAAGTGGCAATCCACTCCAGTACTGTTGCCTGGAAAATCCCATGGATAGAGGAGCCTGGTAGGCTACAGTCCATGGGGTTACAAAGAGTTGGACATGACTGAGCGACTTCACTTACTTTCCCACTTCTGGGCATACACACCGAGGAAACCAGAATTGAAAGAGACACATGTACCCCAATGTTCATTGCAGCACTGTTTATAATAGCCAGGACATGGAAACAACCTAGATGTCCATCAGCAGATGAATGGATAAGAAAGCTGTGGTACATATACACAATGGAGTATTACTCAGCCGTTAAAAAGAATTCATTTGAATCAGTTCTGATGAGATGGATGAAACTGGAGCCGATTATACAGAGTGAAGTAAGCCAGAAAGAAAAACACCAATACAGTATACTAACACATATATATGGAATTTAGGAAGATGGCAATGACGACCCTGTATGCAAGACAGGGAAAGAGACACAGATGTGTATAACGGACTTTTGGACTCAGAGGGAGAGGGAGAGGGTGGGATGATTTGGGAGAATGACATTCTAACATGTATACTATCATGTGAATTGAATCCCCAGTCTATGTCTGACGCAGGATGCAGCATGCTTGGGGCTGGTGCATGGGGATGACCCAGAAAGATGTTCTGGGGAGGGAGGTGGGAGGGGGGTTCATGTTTGGGAATGCATGTAAGAATTAAAGATTTTAAAATTTAAAAAATAAAAAACTAAAAATTAAAAAAAAAAAAACAATGTAAAAGATATATTAAAGGTCAGATTTTTTTTGGCATTGAAAGAATGCCAAGGGTCTGACTACAAGTTTTTGGTATTTACTTCAAAATTAAATGTTACTTTAAAAAAAAAAAAAAAAAAATGTTGCCAGCATGGTACAGAAATCCTGTGTACTCTCAACCCAGTTTCTTCTGTGGTCAGTATCTTACATTATTATGAGACATCACTCACAATTAATGAACCAATATTGAACCAGTATTCAAATTTGCCGTCTTAGCTCTTTTTAAGTGTACAGTTAATACACTTGAGGTGTACTCACGTTGTTGGGCAACCGTCACCACCACCCATCTCCAGAACTTTTTCATCTTCCCAAATGGAAATCCTATATCCATCAAACACGAATTTCCTGGCTCCCAGTCTGCCAGACCCTGGCAACTACCATTCCTGTCTCTGTGACTCTGTCTGCTCTAAGTACCTAATGAAACTGGACTCACACACGATTTGTCCTTTTAGAACTGGCTTATTTTGCTCAGCATAATGTCCTCAGGATTCACCTATATGGAAGCACGTGCTGGAATTTCCTTCTTTTTCAAGGCTGAGTAATATTCCAACGTGTATCCAGTAGACCCTACCATCTGTGGATGTGGGACCCATGGCGACTGAAACCAACTGTAAGGGGTTTGGGCATCCTTGGATGCTGGTCTCTGTGGTCGGTTCTGCATTTGGGTATCCTAATCAGTTAATCCTCCCAAGACACTTTTGGGACGACTTGTTTATCCTACATTGTGTCCATCTATTTGTCTGTTCATGGACACTTGTGTTTCTTCCTCCTTTGCTTTCACAAGGCCTTTCTTGACCCAACTGTATCACCCAGGAGCGTCTGGGGGTCCCTTCTGTCAAGGTGTGCTTGTCCCACAGAAGCGTGAAAACTCATGTCCCCATCCACCTTCCACACTAGACTCTCAGCTTCTTAAGTACAGGTTCCATGACAGTAAGTGGTTCACCCTTGTTTCTCCATGATCTAGAACTGTGCCTGGCTCACAGGACACACAATATTTGTAATGCATGATTCATAGGATAGATGGATGCATGGATGGGTGGATGGATGGATGGAGGGTGGGTGGATGTATAAAAAGATGAGGATGAGCCTGAATAGATGTCTCAAGGGATACAATTGGATTCCTACTATTGATTCCAATGGGCTTCCCTGATGGCTCAGTGGTAAAGAACCCACCTGGCAATGCAGGAGTTGTGAGTTCGATCCCTGTGTCAGGAAGATCCCCTGGAGAAGGAACTGGAAACCTGCTCCAGTATTCTTGCCTGGGAAATCCCATGGACAGAGGAGCCTGGTGGGCTCTAGTCCATGGGGTTGCAAAGAGACATGACTTTGTGACTAAACAACAACAGCGTCAAGTCCAGTTGGTGACCGTGTGATTATAAAGCAGGAGTTCAGGGCAAAGGGAAAACACAAGGTTAAACTGATTCAGAGCGGAGAGTAGGAATGGAGCCATGGGTGGGGCATCGGGGAGTGTATTTTGCTTGACATTTTTGTACTTAAAAAGTTATGCTTAGTATTTTAGCAAAATAAATCAATGAAAAACTTTCCTAAGGTCTTACTGCCAAAATGGATACTGTTGACCTTATAAATATAAAAATAATACACAAACAGCTCACAGGGGAAAGAAAGGAATAAAATGTAAATTAAAAATTCCTCTTTGCAGAGGTAACCCCATTAACTTCATCTTAAGTGTTTACAACCATTCTTGGGGGAACTTTCCATAATCAGTGAATATACATGGCCACACTCTTTTTAATGGTGCCTATTCATCCATAGCGTGGAGATAGCATTATTTAACTGCTCTTCATCGGGGAGGATGTTTAGCTTTGATCATTACCCACCGAGCTGCAGTGTCTTAGAGTACTTTTGTGAGCATATCCACGAGATAAATTCTTTGAAGGAGAACTTCTGAGCTAAATTTTTTTAAGCACTTTGCATTTTGGTAGATATTATATGTGTGTGTGCTCAATCGCTCAGTCTTGTCCTACTTTTTTTTGTGACCCCATGGACTGCAACCCACCAGGGTCCTCTGTCCATGGGATTCTCCAGGCAAGAATATTGCAGTGGGTTGCCATTTCTTTCTCCAT
Organism: Ovis canadensis; assembly: GCF_042477335.2. Taxonomy (NCBI): domain Eukaryota; kingdom Metazoa; phylum Chordata; class Mammalia; order Artiodactyla; family Bovidae; genus Ovis; species Ovis canadensis. Next base: position 21,640,696 of record NC_091268.1, read on the forward strand.
GGGATCTTCCCAACCCTGGGATCAAACGTGCATCTCTTGTGTCTCCTGCATTGGCAGGCAGGTTCTTTACCACCGTGCCACCTGGGAAGCCCAGATGTTACAAACACTTTGCATTTGGGTAGATATTGACCCAGTGCCTCTCTGTGTACTGTAACTTGTTTTATTGCTGTTAGCCCTGTTAACAAGAGTGAACTGTGCTGGTTAAAACACACACGTTTGGGGCCTTTGGTCCAGTTTATAGCCAGACCTTACTCAGACTCTTCAAGGAATGAGTCATGATATTCCCTAATTTATAATAAATTCTGCAAGGGGGCAGAAATGACTCTTTTTTTTTACACTTAGAGCTGTGTATATTGGATCAAGAAAGGGGAAAATCCAGAGAGGTTGAACTCAAACATGATTTGAAGTTCCGTCCATGATTTGAAGTTTCTTGTCCTCGATGGATATATTTAAAGTGGAAGAGACAGATAAGGTTAAGACCTCAGTCGCCTCCCCTTAAAAGTGATGGGTGATTCTCTTCTGTCTGGGAGCTCCAGGGTCTACCCCGCAGCGTGGCTGTCACTCCAGCTGAGAAGGGATGTCACCGGTTTGGCATGCCCTATATTTTGTGTTATTTCCTGCTTCCTCAGGTCAAGTGTCAGCCCCGTTCAGTAAGGGCTCAAACAGCCGATGAAAAGGAGTGTGGGGCTGGCTGTATCCCAGGGTGCAAAGGAGGCAGGAGGTGAAAAAGTGGCAAAACCCATTTAGCGTGTGTTTGACACAACTTAACTGCTGTGCCCGGCATCTCAGCTTCAACACACCCAGCCTGATGTTTGACACTAGGAAAAAGAAAAAAAATCAAAAGAGTTATCTTCTTTTTTTCCATCGTGCAGTGGGAAAAAAGTTGCTTGTCTTTTAATTCAGAGAGAAAAAGATACAGAGATATTCACAGACGCAGAAAACAAATTTAGTGTTACCAGAAGGGAAACAAGGTGGGATAAATTAGGGGTTTGGGGTTAGCAGATACAAACTACTCTGTGTAAACTAGATAAACCGCAAGGCCCCACTGTGTGGCTCAGGGAACTAGATTCAGTATCTCGTAATAAACCATAATGGAAAGAATATGAGATATATATGAGATATATAGAATATGTATATATCTATATACACATAGATACTCTTTGCTGTTGTCAGTGAGTCACTCGGTCATGTCTGACTATTTGGGACCCCGTGAACTGTAGCCCACCAGGCTCCTCTGTCCATGGGATTCTCCAGGTGAGAATACTGGAGTGGGTTGCCACTTCCTTCTCTAGGGCATCTTACCAACCCTGGGATTGTTTGCAGGCAGATTCTTTACCACTGAGCCACCAGGGAAGCCCTGTATACTCTTTATGTATACATAGACACATATATTTACAAATACACACACACACACACACACACACACACATATATATAACTGAACCACTGTCTGACTGACTTCCCTCAGTTTGACAGAGGAGGAGAAATGTAGTATGACATCCCTTATATGCAGAATCTAAAAAGAAATGATACAAATGAGCTTATCTGCAAAATAGAAAAAAGAGACTCACAGACTTAGAGAACAAACTTATGGTTGCCAGCAGGGGAAGGATGAGGGGAAAGGCTAGTCGGGGAATTTGGATTGGACATGAACACACTGGTATATTTAAAATGGATAACCATCAAGGGCCTACTGTGTAGCACAGGGAACTCTGCTCAACATTCTGTGGCAGCCTGGATGGGAGGGGAGTTTGGGGGAGAATCAAGCCATGTGCGTGTGTGGCTGAGCCTTTTTGCTGTCTACCTGAAACTGTCACAACATTGTAATCAGCTATACTCCAGTATAAAATAAAAAGTTAAAAAAAAAACAGAAGCACTTTTCTGTACACAAGAAACTAACAGAATATTGTAAATCAACTATACTTAATGAAAAAAAGAGAGAGAGAGAGATAGACACAGGCCATTTCCTCCTTTAGGATAAGCTGTAGCTAGTCGTCTACAAATTTCAACCCAAATCCATGGTGCTATGAGGGGAGAACGTACGTAAGCAACAGGAACTTTCCATTACCGCAGCACCTTCTCGCAACTGTCGCACTCGATTCTTTGTGGGTTAACTCATTTGGAAGTCAATTTTCTCCACTGCTGCTGCACTGTAAAGTCTAGAAAGCGGTGTTATGAAACTTGCAGAGAAAACATTACATTATTTTGATGTAAAATACTTTATTTTTAGACTATCACACAATGTAATATAAGGTTTACTGTGAAATGCTTCCTCTCCCCCCCACTCCCCTAAGTCAGTTCTGTTCCCCAGAGGTTCACTGTTAACAGTTTTGTGCATCTTCTGAGAGACAATCAATTAATACACAAGCACACTCACGTAAATAATAGCATGTGGTCACATTACGTTAGATCCAAGTCCAGGAAGATGAAACAATTATTTCCTTAAAAACAATAGGCACAGAGAGGAATACTCGTTCCGCAGTTTTTTAGCTATAAATATTATTAGATAAAAATATAAGAACAATAGTAAAACCATGAATATTCATGAATTCATGAATACCATGGCTGGTACTTCTTTTAAGTATATATTGTTTTATTTACAGCATGCACAGTCTTAAAAGGACCTGGAATGTAGTAAATAATAAAAGTGATTTACTTATTTTCCTCTTTGCCTGCCTATAGTATAATTTACTGGGACAACTTCTCAGACAGTAATATATTTTTATCCTCTATTTGGCTACATTCAGTGGGTTTCCCAGGTAGCTCAGATGGTGAAGAATCTGCCTGCAATGCAGGGGACCTTGGTTCGATTCCTGGTTGGGAAGATCCCCTGGAGAAGTGATAGTGGTTACCCACTCCAGTATTCTTGGGCTTCTCTGGGACCATAAAGAATCACCTGCAGTGTGGGAGATCTGAGTTTGATCCCTGGGTTGAGAAGATCCCCTGGAGGAAGGTATGGCAACCCACTCCAGTACTCTTGCCTGGAGTATCCTCATGGACAGAGAAGCCTGGCGGGCTACAGTCCATGGAGTCACAAAGAATCGGACACAACCGAGCAACTAAGCACAGAATCACTAGAGAGAGAGACAAAAAGAGAGAGAGAGAGAGAAAGGAATCAGGAGGTAACCCAAGAGTGCTTCCTTATTTATCAACATCCCCCACCCCCACTCCTTTGTTGCCTTCATACATGATGGAGCATGTGGACATCCTTTTTTTTTTAATTGAAAAATACTTAGTTTACAATGTTGTATTAGTTTCAAGTATACACAGTGATTCATTTATATATATATATTTTTTTTTTCAGATTCTTTTCCATTGTAGGTTATTACAAGATATTGAGCATAGTTCCCTGTGCGATACAGCAGTCCCTGGTTGTTTATCTATTTTGTATCAAGTAGTGTGTATCTGTCAAATCTGGACATTCATTCTTGTCTCACAGTGACTTTCATCCTAGGCAACTCCAGTGATTAAGACAGTGATTTTAGAGTATGTGTCAAATGCCCAAGCACCTTATAGCTCTCCAACTTTTTCTAAACCACCTCAAGCACTGTTTGAACCATCTATTAGCTGGCAAACAATTGAGATGCTAATTAGAAATCAATGTTATCTTTTCATTAAAGCCACCTCCCACCCCCATCTTCCCAGCTCTCACACTTTTGAACAAATGGCCTCTGCTTACCTCTTAGGGGTTTCCTCGCTCACTTCAGCTCCACTCTGAAGATAATCTATCCCTGCCTCTAATTCTCAACAATTAAGGGTGGACTCTCCCTTTAGGCTATTTGAATGCGATTCTGGCAGTGCCTCCATTAGCTTGGTGCACAGCCAGCTTCAGAGGTGTCTGGCTCTCGAGTCAGACGGGCAGGCTTCTCTCCTTATTACTCATGTGTTTTTGGATGAGTTGCAATGCTTTGCCTTTCCAAGACTTAATCTTCATTTCTATGAAAGGGAGGTGAGAGCAGAAACGAGCTCCTGAGATTCCTGAGATGAGAGGATGACTCTGAAGATGTCAGCAAGGAGGCCCTGGTTGCTGAGCCCAGGAAGCACTCTTTCTGGGTCACCTCCTTACTGTGAATGCTGTTCAGTTAGCCAGATCCATTCATCCATTTCCCCTCATTCATTCATCTGCTATTTACTACGTTGCACGCTTTCCTGGTGGCTTACACAGTAAAGAATCTGCCTGCAATGCAGGAGACCCAGGTTTGATCCCTGGATGGGAAAGATCCCCTGGAGAAGGGCATGTCAACCCGCTCCAGTATTCTTGTCTGGAAAATCCCATGGGCAGAGGAGCCTGGTGGGCTATAGTCCATAGCATCGCAAAGAGTCAGACACGCTTGAGTGACTAACACTTTTGGGCTCCAGAAATTCCGGATACCACTGCCGAGTTACCATCATCCTCCTTGGTGATTCTTGCATGTCTTAATGATTGTTCTCCAAATGATCGCCACCCTCTCCAGGTGTTTGCTGCAGTGAGTGATTGTTCACTCAGCCAGGGAGTCCTTTGAGAGTTTGTAGGAGCTTAGGAAAGACAGATGGGTGCCTTTTTAATGACTAGAGGCTCCTCTCAAGAGGTTGTGTTTCATGCGGAGACCCAGGAGGGGTATCTCATTCCTCTCTGTCATTGTCTGCCGTCTCACGGGAGCTGAGGAGGGGGATTACTCAAGAGAAGAAGGGAAACCCTGTGACCCCATTTTCTGTGCTGGGTGGGCCAAGTGATTCATGCTGCTGCTGCTGCTGCTAAGTCGCTTCTGTCGTGTCCGACTGTGTGACCCCATAGATGGCAGCCCACCAGGCTCCCTCGTCCCTGGGATTCTCAAGGCAAGAACACTGGAGTGGGTTGTCATTTCCTTCTCCAATGCATGAAAGTGAAAAGTGAAAGTAAAGTTGCTCAGTCACGTCCGACTCTTAGCGACCCCATGGACTATAGCCTACCAGGCTCCTCTGTCCATGGGATATTCCAGGCAAGAGTATTGGAGTGGGGTGCCATTGCCTTCTCTGAAGTGATTCATAGATTTGCAGAATTCCCCATTGGTGGGCACTCTGGTACATGGAGACGTAACTAAGATCATGCTTTGGGGGTCTAAAACCTTCGTTACAGTCCTGGCTTGGCTGCTCACTGCGAGTGACCAGGGGCAGCTACTCCACCTGTTTGATTCTCAGTTTTCCCATATGAAATTGAGAACTGGGTGATCCTAAAGTGTTAAGAGGACTTCCCAGGTGGCCCAGTGGTAAAGAATCTGCCTGCCAATGCAGGAGACACAAGCGATGTGGGTTGGGACGATCCCCTAGAGGAGGAAACGGCGAGCCATTCCAGTATTCTCTCCTGAGAATTTCCATGGACAGAGGAGCCTGGCGGTCTACAGTCCACAGGTGTGCAAAGAGTTGGACATGGCTGAACATGCATGGATGCACACCAAGTGGCTAATACAACACCTGAAACATTCAAACGTCTGTGACTTCCATCAGTTTATTGTTGAGTCTCTCAGTCATGTCCAACTCTTGTGACCCCATGGCCTGCAGCACACCAGGCCTCCCTGTCCATCACCAACTCCCGGAGTCCACCCAAACCCATGTCCATCGAGTCAGTGATGCCATCCAACCATCTCATCCTCTGTCGTCCCCTTCTCCTCCTGCCTTCAATCTTTCCCAGCATCAGAGTCTTTTCCAATTAGCCGGCTCTTCGTATCAGGTGGTATTGGAGCTTCAGCATCAGTCCTTCCAATGAATATTCAGGATTGATGTCCTTTACGATTGACTGGATTGATCTGTTGCTGTCCAAGGGACTCTCAGGAGTCTCCATCAGTTAAGAGGTAGCATTTATTGAGTACCTAGTGTATGCCAGGAGCTGAGTGTAGAGCTTCTTGTCGAAGAGTCAGCTGCTATGTAGTAACTCATGAACAAAGTTCTGGGGTCAGACTGTTTGAGTTTAGATCTTCCCTGAAACAATTATAAGGAGTGATTTTAGTCCCCTTAACCCTTTCTTTTCTTCAGATCCTTCGTGTGTAATACGTGAGAATTCAAGGAGATTGTATATGTAAAACACTTTTAAAATGTCTGCAGGTGTGGAGCTCTGGATATATATGCATGTGTTCCGTCGTGTCTGACTGTGACCCCATGGACTGTAGCCTGCCAGGCCCCTCTGTCCATGGAACTTTGCAGGCAAGAATGCTGGAGTAGGGTGCCATTTCCCCCTCCAGAGACTCTGCCTGACAGAGGGACTGAACCCACGTTTCTTGCATCTCCGGCATTGGCCGCGGTACTGAATACGTGTTGGTTATTCTTTACCGTCTGAAAGGATCAGAGCTGCTAGATGGCGTTAACCTTAGTAAGTTAGAGCAGCGAAGGAACCTGCCCAGGTTCACGTGACTTGGAAGATGCTGGAAGCAAGCCTGAGCTGGTTTTGTTGTTTCCTCTGCTGGAGTGAAGGCTAAATGAGCAGCATCTTGAAAACGAAGCCCTCCTCGTCTCCAAGGGACAACAATGCCCCTTTGTCCCTGGAAATGTCACCGTTGGGGCACATTCTATAAACTGGACCAAAATTAAATCCCTCACTTCATTTCCCCAGAAAGGCTCCTCCAAAGTGTCACTCTGAACCCCACCTGGCAAATCTGTATGAGAGGATGTTGGTAGGATTTGGTCTCCCTACAAAATCCCCTCAAAGATGTATGAGGCTGCATATAAATTGCATTGAATTTGGCTGGCCATGGGCTAGCCTTGCTTTTATGCTGAATATCAGCGGAAAGTATGAAATGGAGATTACATTTTTCAATTCGGGCTTTTTCTCCCAAAGCTCTGCCGAGATGCCCTCATTCCCATCCATCAGGGTAGAATTGCACTGGGGTGGAGTCCCAGGCTCTCCTCTTCCGGGAAGCGTATCTCACCCTTGCTATCAGACTGCAGCTGTGGGTAACACTCTTCTTAACAGCCAGTTACTTTATTCCTCTCCTTCCCAAATTCATGTCCTTTTTTCCCCAGGACTTTTTCTTCTTAAGATCTCTCGCACAGGAGGATCACAAAACCAACCTCAAAAAAAAAAAAAAAAAAGGCATTCTTGTGGATGCTGAAATTGGTATATCTGTCTCCTGGGTTGTTCAGGGCAGAAATAAGACATGGATGCAAATGAGCTTCATCCACCGACTATGAGAAACGTGCTCATTACTTCCTTCTGAAATACATATATTCATACCAGCTATTTCAGTTCTTTCCCCCCAAACAGCCCTAAATCATTGTCAGTGTTCAGCTCCAGCCGGGGTCTGTGAGAGGAGTATTTCCCAGTGGGGGGCGGGAGGGTGATTATGCATCTGGCTTTACATCAGCAGGAGCTTCAATATTTCAACAGCCCTGACTCCCCATGTGCTTGCCTCTCCCTCCTGCCCCCTTGAACGTGATTGCCTGGCTGACTCCCCAAAGACAAAGTGTGCTAAGTGAACTTGACAGATTCCAGGCTGGCTGCATATGGCAAGGCCCGACTTACATGTTCCTGGGATCCCCCAGCTGCTCTCACCTTATTAAGATGGCAGTAACTACATGCAAGTCAAGTTCACTGCATCCGTTTTAATTCTCTGAGCCCTGGAGACTAGCCTTGGACTTCAAGGTGGAATTGGACAGAGCGTCACCCACTGCAAATCTGACTTTTCCCTTTTCTTCCCGAACCCACGGCTGGGAGGCAGGTAGGTGAAAAAATGGACCCAGAAGTCAGAGGGATGTTAGGGAAATGTGAAGGGGAGGTTCCAGGATTTTCTTAGGGTCGTCAGCAGAGTCTAACAGAGACTTTTAGGTATTGTGTCCTTGTTGTTTAGCCCTAGATCTGTACTTTCTGAACCTCTGACTCCACACATAATGGAGACTTCGACTTTGATTCATAAGTCTATAATTTGCACCCCTCCCTCTCCCCACGTGGATTTAAAGACATGGAAAACATTCAAAAGTTGCCTTTCAAGTGGATAAGCACTTGGCAATTCAGTGATTAAAGTTTGGGGTTGAATCCATGCACATTATTTTAATAATAGAAATTTGTTACAGTGAATCTGTAAAGCGGAATTCTTTGATGGCTTTTCACTTTACCCAGGATCTATAGACAGTGTCGCTACTTTTATATAAGTAGTTTTCTATATTCTGAGAGCATGATTGCTATGTAGAATGGAGAATACTAAGAGGACACAGTATCATCTTATTAAAATAGATAAAAGGGAGATGTAGGTTCAGTCCCTGGGTTGGGAAGATCCTCTGGAGAAGGAAATGGTAACCCACTCCAGTACTCTTGCCTGGGAAATGCCAAGGACAGAGGAGCCTGGGGGGCTACAATCCATGGGGTCGCAAAGAGTTGGAGGTGAGTTAATGACTAAAGAACAGCAACAAGACATAACTGTAGGCAAACAAATGGAGTGCATTCTCAGTGGAGCCCAGAGGGAAAATTGTATCCAAAAGGAAGGCTATTTGAGGGGAGGGGATGGGGAAGTCAGCAAAGTTAAAGGCAGAAATGGTCTAGGGATTGGAGCTGACCAGCTGGAGAAATCCTGAAATGTTCACTGTGGGAGTGACCCTTGTAGTGGATGGAGAGTGGACATCTCTTGTCTGAAGTTCCTTCCAGGTCTGAGGTTTCCAGATTCTGGGCATTGGCACACCCACAGAGAGATGCGATGAGAAGACTTCCAGTGGAAGCTGAAGTGATTGTAGTCATAAATGATTCGGGTGATTTGGGAAGCCATTTTTCCAGCTTCTCAGTAAATGCAACAAAAACCTGAAGCTCTGAATTTGAGGAATTGAAACCGTTTGCATTTCTTTTACCCGAGGGTAACTAAAAACTGACTACCAGTGAATGACTTAACTAAAAAAGAATTTTTGAAGAAAACTTTAGCAAGAAGCCTTAAAGTAAGTGGTTTAGTGTTCTCAGGACCCACTCTGGTTGCATCTGTCCTTTACTTTTCTGCTCATGGTAACAAGATAGCCGCCAAAGTTCCAAGCCTCGTATCCTCACTCCACTGCCTCAAGTGTAAAAGGACAGGGGTAAAGCACTTATTATCTTTTGCAAGGATTTGCCTTTTTTTCTGAGAAGGAAAGCCATCAAGGAGACATGAAATTATGTCTTATTTGCCCAAACTGGATGGCATACATACAAAAGGTCATTGGATGACCCTGACCAATTTAGATTGATCATTATTCATTATCTGGATCTGGATAAGTGGACCCACCTTGCTGAGATTAAATAGTATTATCTCTTTACCTGAATAAATTGAAATTCTATTAATAAGTTAACAATGGGGCAGATGCTGGGTAGGCAGCAAATAGTACCATTCATGTAAATCCACCTAATTTAAACAGTGTGGAGCCCTTCTTAAATTTCAGCAGAAGGGCTTTTTTCCCCCAACCTATATTGTCCTAGGATTTACAGGCTCAGACTTTAACTGAGGTATCCAGAGGACAATATATCATGTGAGTGCAGGAGAGAGGTCCATTCATGCTTTCAATTTCTTGATACTACCTTTTTTCAAAATGTCAATGACTTTCTCCTAGAGCTTGGATTGTAGATGGATCAAGGTAATCAGGATAATGAAAATATCATTTTAATTTTACCAATGCTTGCTATAAGCCAAATATTGAGCAAAATACTTTACATATAGTTATTATTCATCTCATCACTGCAACAGTCTTATGTCTTGGAAAGGCAGAGGGTTAGGGATTATTGTTACTGGAATGTCTCAAAAGGGCTTCACAGGTGGCTCAATTGGTAAAGAACCCGCCTGCCAATGCAGGAGATGTGGGTTCAATCCCTGGGTCAGGAAAACCCCCTGGAGGAGGGCATGGCTACCCACTCCAGTATTCTTGCCTGGAGAATTCCAGGGACAGAGGAGCCTAGCAGGCTACAGTCCTTGGGTCACCCCCTGGGAAGCTCCTAGAATATAGTGCGTGTGTGTGTGCTGAGTTGCTTCAGTTGGGTCTGACTCTTTGCGACCCCATGGAATGTAGCCCACCAGGTTCCTCTGTCCATGGCATTCTCCAGGCAGGAACACTGGAGTGGGTTGCCATGCCCTCCTCCAGGGTAATCTTCTCAACCCAGAACATAATAGGTGCTCAGCAAATATTTATCCTAATCCCACAAATGAGAAAGTGGATACAGTAGTTCTTTGGGAAAAATAAACGTGCAACAAGCATGAGGTTTTTGTGCTCTAATGATCACCAGCTCATATCTTTTTCCCCCTCTCCTACGCTATTTACTTCTTCAAAGCTGCAAGCCTTGTTTTCATCACCCTCCTTGTTTCCAGCACAGACTTATTTTCAGTTGTGGATTCTCTCTTGCCTGAAGGCCTTAGCACCACCTGGGAAGCCCACTGAGCTTGCCACATGAGCTGCATCCTCTCTGAGAGCCCTGTGTAGAGCCAGAAGCACGGGCCACTTTCTGCTGCTGAGAAATCTTCCCTCCCAGGGCACATGCGTGCCTGCAAGGCAATGTGGGAAACCATTTGTAGAAGCTGTAATTAATGATCTGCTGGGTCTTGGCACTTATTTGAGGAAACGCAAAGCCACTGGGAACCGGGGCAACCTCTTAGATAAAAGGGCTTTCCAGGTGGCCGTACTAATAACCCACGTGCCCGTGTGGGAGACATAAGAGACGTGGGTTCGATCCTCGGGCTGGGAAGATCCCCTGGAAGAGGGCATGGCAGCCCACTCCAGTATTCTTGCCTGGAGAATCCCATGGACAGAGAGGCCTGGCTGGCTGCAGTCCATGAGATCATAAAGAGTCAGACACAACTGAGCGACTAACGCTTTCACTTGCACACTTTTCAGATGCATTAGGTGAGAGTTCCAGTCTCACCTTACAGGTGAGGAATACAGGGCCCAAAGGGACGTGTCTGGCCCACACAGTATTGCTGTTATGTAGTAAGCAGTAGAGTTATTCTTGATCTTCTCTTTGTGCCTCTTCATCAACTTCCTTCTGGTTCTTTTTTTTTTTTTTTTTTTTTATCAAGAGTCAGCTACTAGCACTGCTCTTCTCTTTCCTCTGATTGCCTGGGGTTTGTTTTGGGAAGCAATCATTAAAGACAGTATTGAGCCTTAGAGACACAATTTCTGGATTTGCTTCACTAGAGAATCCAGTGGGGAGAGGATGTCGGGCCAGGCGACCTTGGTCACTCCCTACAGACATCCCTGCGGGGTGTTAGAGCCCAGAGCAATGAAGGAATTTTCCTTCCTGGGTGTGTTTGCTTGTGTTCTTGGATGTTCTGCTAAGCCCCTGCCCACCCACCTCTATGCAAATGTGTCCTCCCACACACTCGGGATGTTCTGTCCCCAAACCCTGAACATCATGTACAGGGGATGGGCTCAGCTGTTGCAGAAACGAGATCTGAGAGGAGGACCGCTTTGCCTGCAATGATCTCTTTGTAGACTTTATCCTGGGTTGGAAGAGGCCTGCACCTGGAGGTGAGATCTGGCAAGGTGTTAGCCCCATGTATCGGCTTTCCCAGATCTCAGATGCACCTGGGAATTTTTATTCCTGCTACACTACAGTTTGCACGCATGCTAAATCCCTTCAGTCGTCTCCAACTGTTTGCAGTGCTATGGACTGTAGCCTGCCAGGATCCTCCGTCCATGGGATTCTCCAGGCAAGAATGCTGGAATGGGTTGCCCTGCTCTCCTCCAGGGGATCTTCTGGACTCAGGGATCAAACTCACGTCTCTTTGCATCTCCTGCATTGGCAGGCGGGTTCTTTACCCTTAGCACCACCTGGGAAGCCCACTGCACTACAGGGTAGGTGCTAAAATATTATTTTTCTTACCAGAAAGCAGGAAGGCTTGTAGCTATCATGACTGTTACTAGTCCTTGCTATGTGAAGACACAGAGCCAAGTGACCTCCAAGTCCTATTTCGTATAATAGTCAAAGCAGTCTTGTAAGTTTGGTATGAGGGATCACTGATCGCTTTTCAGTAGGAGGTATTTGCTGTTGTTGCTGTATGCAGGATCTCATTCAGGGATTGAACAGTCTATAATTATTTGAAGGAGTAGGTTAACTTCCAAACTGGCTTCCAAAATAGTACATCGCCTGGGCACCGCGGCCTGGCTGACGATGGCAGGAAAGGGAAGCCACTCTGTACCTGAGTTCCGCCAAGTGTAACGGGGCTGTGTTGTCATTCCAGAAGCAGTCTCTTATTTGGTCGCTAAGTTGTGTCTGACTCTTTGTGACCCCAGGACTGTAGCCCACCCCCACCCCCTGCAGGCCCTGTGTCCTAGAGGTTTCCCAAGGCAAGAATGCTGGAGTGGGTTGCCATTTCCTTCTCCAGGGGATCTTATGCACAGCCCTCACTGATTAGCTGTGATGTGTTTGTGGGTCTCGACTTGCTGAACTCTTTTGAGTCCCTCCGGAGCTCTGCTGGAGACTTGAAGTCCTAAACGTGGTGATTTTAGAATCCGGCACACCTAGCTCTGTCCCAGCTCAGCCTTACTGGGTGTGTGAACTTGGACAGGTTATGTATATTCTTCATACCTAAAGAATATATGTGAGCTTTAATTCCTTCATCTATACAAGGAGGATAGTAATGTATATCTATTCATAGAGTTCTCATGAAAATAATAGGCTGTGATAGTAAATAAGCACTTAGTGCAGTGCCTAGAATCTAGTAAGCACTCAGTAGGACGTTGTGTTCATACCATTTATCCCCAAGCCTGTGATGCTAACTTGGTCACCTCCCTATACATTCCCTGGGTTAGGGATGTGTCAGGTTGGATGGATGTAAAGGAAAAACCCAGAGAAACCGTTTGGCCCACTCAGTAGAAGGCCAGTGGTCTTATGGGAATGACTGATATCAGGGTATTAGTTTAGTGTCATACATTTTGGGAAATGCTGATATTTCAAAGATGTTTTTTTCTGGAGTTGGATCTATGATTTATTTATATAGTGTTTTGGTTGTACTGGGTCTTCGTTGCTTTGAGAGGGGCTTCTGCTAGTTGCAGCAAGTAGGGGCTACTCTTGTGGTGTGGTGAGCTGGAGTCCCCTTGCAGTGGCTTCTCTCGTTGCAGAGCACAGGCTCTAGACCCACAGGCTCCAGCAGCTGCAGCCGGTGGGCTTAGCAGTTAGGACGCATGGGCTTAGTGGCTCCAAGGCAAGTAGGATCTTCCCAGATCAGAGATTAAACCCATGTCCCCTGCACTGGCAGGTGAATTCTTATCCACTCTACCATCAGGGAAATCCTGGTGCTGGATTTAAGTCCAACCCAGGATAACAGGTTACTGGGGTCATATGGTTGTGTACCAGGATTGAGAAACAGACGTGGGAATAGTAAAACCAGTTGCTTTTCATTCTGAGAAATTCTTAAACTGGTTTGCACTGGAGACCACACATTAAGGTTTGTTTGTTTTTTTAAGTTAGTATTTATATGCAGTAAGATTTATTTATTTACATGTACAGCTTGGGGACTCTTGGTAATTATATACAATCTTATAACCTTCACTTTAATCAAGAGAGTGAATAGTCCTTCATTTTGAAAGTTTCCTTAAGCTCATTTTCAAGTCTGTTTTACCCCTAAATTCCCAACCCCTGGCAACCACTGATCTAGTCTCTCTCTATCATTTTGAATTGTTTGACTTTCTTCACTTAACTTACTATTTTTGATATGCATCCATGAAATGTCTATCAACAGTCCTTTTCACTGCTGAGTAATATTCCATGACATGGATATACCACAATCTGCTTGTCCATTCTCCAGTTGATGGACATTGATTTCCAGGTTCTGGTGGGTATGAATGCAATGAAATTTTAGCATACACCTCTGTGTGGACAAAAGTTTTCATTTTTCTTAGGTAAATCCTTGGAAAGGCACTGCCAGGTTTAACATGGCAAGTATAGGTTTAACCTTATAAGATATGGTGGTACTGTTTTCCAGAGCGATTGGTGGCTGTACTGTTTGCTGCCCACCAGCCATGGGGCATCATGTGTTATATTCTGTTTTGCTTTGTTTTTAACAGTGTCCCTAACATCAATTCAGCATAAGACCTTCTGACCTTTGCTTTTTCTGGTTTAATGGCAACTTTCAGACACTCAGATGAGTGATGATGTTAGTGTCATAAGGAAGACATTTGTCCCAACTAATATCTTTTGACTTGCTCAAAACTGTGAAGGAGTGAGATACTGTCTGGATTTCCACAATCAAGGTGAATTTTTATATGTCTTACACATCATAATTTGTATGCAAGTTTACGTTTCCTAGCATTAAATCATCATACTTTTAAAATATCAGAGAATTCACCTTAGATATATAAAGATAAGTCATACTCACTCCTGTAGAAAAGTGTTCTCACCCCCTGTACTCAGGCTGGATAATGAGCATTTGTTCAGCACGTTCCCTTTGACATATATGCTCATTGCATGTATGTTTGTTATGCGCCATTGGCATGTAAATTCACTGCTGCATGTGCTGGCCACTGTGATCTGTTTACAGCTGCAGTGGCTAATTCTGTATACACACGCACACTGGACTGCACAGCCACGTGTCCTCTGCCCCTCACCACTTTTTGAGGCAGGCTGAGCATGGCCTCTATAGTGGTCTGCCTTGCCATGCACCGTTGCTCACACGTTTCCAGAAGACATCTTCCCGTCTTCTGCTATTTGCCTTGTACTTGCATTTTCTCCTTGTTGAATTACAAGTGGATTAACATGCTTAATAGGCTTTCTCTGAATCCAACTGGATGCCTCAGCCTCCCACGTGTGCTTTTTTTAGTTTTAAGACATGACAGGGAATGAGGTGAATGAACTCAGGGCAAAGAATCTCAAAGCTCCCAAATGGGGTGTCCCCACTCCCCCAGGCAAGGGATTATAAGGAGAGGCTTGAAATAGAAGACTATATTTGCATATATCTAACTAATATCTACTTTTTTTTATTATGTGAACATGAAATCCCTTGACTGTTGTTTGTGTTTCCCCAAATCAGTTTGCCTCTGAACTTACAGATATTTAAAAGCAAATGTCAGCAAATGATAGCCTGTGGGCCACATCTGGCCCGCTGCCTACTTTTGCAAATAAAGCTTTATTGATACTCAGCCACACTCATACAGTTGTATCTACTTTTGCAAATAAAGTTTTATTGATCCTCAACCACACTCATTCACTCACACACATTCACACATTGTCTACGGTGCTTTCTGGCTATAATGGCCGACTTGAGTGGTTGCAACAGAGGTGCTATAAGCCTGGCAAAGCTCAAAGTTTATAGGTGTCTACTTGCCTTGGGCTCGTCACAGAAAAATGCTGCCAGCATGCTTCTGCTTTCTAGCATGCTTGGCTTGTTTGCACCTTCTTTGGACTGTGTGTCCTTCTGTGTGTGTGTGTGTGTGTGTGTGTGTGTGTGTGTGCTGGCAGTTTATCGGTGTTCAGTAACCTAGAGCTAGTCATCTAAGCTCTTTGAGATCCATGTCCAGAACTGTAAGCGGACAGCATCTCTCCTGTGGAATAGTCATTTGAAGATTTGTGGGGGGCCAAGTGGTGTGCTTGGCACACATGGTGTCCAATTCACATAAGGTGAGCTCACTGCATGGAAGCCAGGCCAATATTAGTGTAGAAGTGAAGTCATCCATCGTGTTCTGGGTGGTATTCCCTGCTCTAATGGGGCAGAGGGTAGGAAGGAGAACCTCAAGCGGAGGCTTCGGGGGCTGCACAGATACTTGTCTCTTGTTTCTAAGAGACAAGCCAGCCAAGAGTCAGAATTCCAACATCCAGGTCCTTGGCTGCCCTGTAAGTCTCATTCTGCCTCCTCGCTGCTGCCCCTAAATCCTTCCAAATACACAGCCCACTTCAAGGCATTGATCTTGCAGTTCCCTGGGCCTTATTTTCCCTAGATTTACACATGGCTTCCAGTAAAGAATCTGCCTGCATTGGGTCAGGAAGATCCTCTGAAGAAGGGAATGACAACCCAGTCCAGTATTCTTGCCTGGAGAATTCCAAGGACAGAGGAGCCTGGTGGGCTATCTCCATGGGGTCACAAAGAGTCAGACAAGGCTGAGTGACTAACACTACTGCATTCCATGTGGCCTCTCCTCCGCTGACTCCCTCATCTCAGGGAGCAGCTCCCATCACTCTCATTCTGTGCCTGTCCTCATCACACTTCTAGGTCATCATATTCTCCATCTATGTGTTTGTGGGTCAGTTACTTGCCTGCTTTCCTCACAGGCACTCCACAGGCAGCTGAGGAATTTATCTTGTTCTCTGCCCAGCACAGAGTCCTTGGCCTGGCATGAGATAGGAGACTGATGCATACTGGCTGAATAAATGAATGAATGGAAACATTCCTGAAAGGAAGCATTGCCTTCGGTGCTCTAGGTGCGTCAGCTCCCTCCCTTTAGGAGCCGTCTCTCCCTCCCTCCCTCCCCCTTCCCCTGCACAAAGACAAACCAGCCAGGAAAATCCACTCATATCCACAATGTGGAAACTCACGCCCAGACTGCACAGCACACACAGGACCCCTCCCCTGCACTCACCTGCCCTCAGCCCTCTCAAGGCAGATACAAACATTCTCCTGGGTGATCTGGGCACAGCCTTTCAAAGGGCCTCCTTCATTCCCCACTCTTGGAAGCTAACAGCTTCTTCAGTAAGACCTTACATAGCTTTATTGGAGAGGTCCTGGGTAGAAAAAAAGCTGCAGCTTAATGAAGGCCATTTAATAGTCAATCTCAATTCCAAGGAAAAGCAAATCTTTATTACCAGCATCCAATCATTTCTGTTCAGGGACTCCCACCCTTTGGAATGGATATGTGTGTGTGTGTGTGTGTGTGTGTGTGTGTGTGGTTTTTTTTTTTCCAGAACCTCTTTTCTAATTAACTCTGAAGCCTAGATTACAGGAGGCCGGCCTTGGGAATGGAGGGGTAGGTAGGAGCGGGGGCATCTCGGCCGGAAGTAAGCACTGGAGGTGATGTTTAATTAAAGGGAAGCTGTGAGAGGAAGAGGTCTGGGCGGGCTGCACTGCTAATCCTCTTGCCTGGCTCCTGTGTCCCCGCGTGACTGTGATTGATGAGCTGGTCGCCCTTACATCTTCATCTGCGGCAGTGCTAATACCCTCAGGCAGAAGGGGCGCCGGTTTGCAGTGCGTGCACTTAGCTCGATGGAGTTCTGAGCTGGCCAAGAGCTGGCTGAGCAATTCCTTTTCCTGTCTCTCTCTCTCTCTCTCTCTTTTTTTTTTTGCCTTTTCTTTTCTCTCCAAAGATCATAGTTTGATAGAAAGAGTGATAGACGGATGGATAGATGGATGGATGTGTAAAGGGGCAAGTGGATGAATGGATGAATGTTTAAATAGATAGAAACACATAGCTATATATAGATATGAAAGCGAAAGTGTTAGTCCCTCAGTCTTGACTCATTGCAACCCCATGGACTGTAGCCGCCCCCCCAGGCTCCTCTGTCCTTGGAATTCTCCAGGCAGGAATACTGCAGTGGGTTGCCATTCCCTTCTTCAGAGGATCCTCCCCACCCAGGGATTGAACCCCAGGTCTCCCGCATTGCAGGCAGATTTCATTACCATCTGAGCCACAAGGGAATATCCACACACACTGTATGTGGGTATGTGTGTATCCGTCTATCTATGTCTATGCAGCTAAGTCACTATCTGTCTGTCCATCTGAGGTCTTGCACTGTGAATTTCACTTCCGTGTTTGTGTCCGCTTTTCCTGGGTCTGCTTTCCTCCCTCTGTCCCGATTTCTCTGTTCAACTGCCTCTACCTGTCTCATCTTACTCTGTGTCCTGTCTCTCCGAAGCCTGCCCTATGAGGTAATATTAGGGAGTCTCTGGCTGAAATCTTTTATTATTCAGCAATATTAATGTCTGAGTAATTTGGAACCTGCCTTTCCTTAAGCATTTACTGAATGCCAAGAGCTGCCTGAGATCCTATTGAATGGTCGTTTAATATTTGTTCTTAAAATTGCCAACATTGATTAATCTCTTAATATGTGCCAGGTGGCAATGCTAAGCACTTTGGATACCTAATCCCATTTAATCTTCAGAATAATCCAGTGTAGTAGCTACCGTCATATTCCCATTTTGGAGATGGAAAATCTGAGGTTTAGAGACAGAATTATGCACATTTCCTTAATCTCTTCTTTATCACATCAAAATAGAGATGTTACCTCCATCTTTTAATGATACATATGTGTACAGTGTTTTGAAAGGGGACAGGAGCCACCCATTCCAGTATTCTTGCCTGGGAAACCGTGGACAGAGGAGTCTGTCGGGCTACAGTCCATGGCGTTGCAAAGAGTCAGACACAACTGGGCAACTAAGCACACTCAGCACACAATGTATTGTCGAAGGTCAGAGAGCTTAAAGGGTAAGACTTTTGGGGTCTTACTGCAGACGTGTCTTTCCCCCAAATGCTCATTTGAGTAGACTAGAAGGTGAGTTTGTGCCTGCCAGTGTTTCTCTGTTTTCTCTCCCCCTGTAAAATCTGTGCCCCGGTTGTGTTTACCGGAACATCCCTACCATGCGGCCAAGGGGCTAGTTCTAGAACACAGGCGGTTGTAGAACTTCTGTCAGTCATACGAGCCAGAATAAATTGGCAGAGATGTCTGATCGGACTTTTTCTCCTTCTTCAAGGCAGATGCTTTTCTCATTACCAAAGAAAAGGATGACACTCTGTCCAAGGGCTCAGACGTTCATGGTGATAGCCATGCAGCTTCTGATCTTGGACGTGCTAGCTTGGGAGGGTTGGGAGGCTGTAGTGCTCTACTGAGTGTTACTGCTGGCAAAAACAAGTTTGCAGACTGTCTATTAGAACTCATGGCCAACCCCCAGAGTGGATTAGTCTAGGACTCTGGTTTCACTGTGTGCAGTTTAATTTTTTTAGTTAGACGGGCTGCCTTCTTAATTGGAGGGGTTGAGTCCGACGGGGGGAACGGATAATGGACCCATGTTCTCCTCCACTTCCATCCATCAATGGGGAGGAGTCAAATAAACTTTGACCTTTCAAGTCACAAGTTAGTTTGTCGTTGTTCGGTTGCTAAGTCATGTCTGACTCTTTGCAACCCCATGGACTGCAGTACCCCAGGCTTCCCTGTGCCTCACTATCTCCCAGAGCTTGCTCAGACTCATGTCCATTGAGTTGGTGATGCCATCCAACCATCTCATCCTCTGCCATTCCCTTCTCCTCTTGCCCTCAGTCTTTGTCAGCATCAGGGTCTTTTCCAATGAGTCAGCTATTAATTAATTTGGGATAGCAAATTTTACTTTGGAGAAGGAGCCATGAGCTACAGAGCTATTTGAAGCCATGGGCTGTATTAGTTCACAAGTCCAAATCCACATCTGGTTGAAGGTAGAGTTGTTTGTTTTTGTTTTATTTATTTTTGGCTGTGCTGTGTCTTCGTTGCTGCGTGGGCTTTTTGCTAGTTGTGGTGGGCGGGGGTCACTCTCTAGGTGTGGTGCTTGGGCTTCTCACTGCGATGCTTCTCTTGTTCTTGAGCACGGGCTCCAGGACGTGCAGCTCCAGTAGCTGTGACTTGCAGGCTCTAGAGCACAGGCTCATTAGTTGTGGCAAATGAGCTTATTTGCTCCCCTGCAATCTTCCCAGATCCGGTATCGAACCCGTGTCTCCTGCATTGCCAGGTGGATTCTTTACCACGGATCCACCAGAGAAGGCCCAAGGGTAGAGTTCTGATAGCCTTGACACCTGACTTGTTCATGAGCTGCTGCTGCTGCTGCTGCTAAGTCGTGTCAGTCGTGTCCGACTCTGTGCGACCCCATAGACGGCAGCCCACCACGCTCCCCCGTTTCTGGGATTCTCCAGGCAAGAACACTGGAGTGGGTTGCCATTTCCTTCTCCAATGCAGGAAAGTGAA
Organism: Ovis canadensis; assembly: GCF_042477335.2. Classification (NCBI taxonomy): domain Eukaryota; kingdom Metazoa; phylum Chordata; class Mammalia; order Artiodactyla; family Bovidae; genus Ovis; species Ovis canadensis. The sequence continues at coordinate 21,660,497 of NC_091268.1, forward strand.
AAGTGAAAGTGAAGTCACTCAGTCATGTCCGACTCTTAGTGACCCCATGGATTGCAGCCTACCAGGCTCCTCCATCCATGGGATTTCCCAGGCAAGAGTACTGGAGTGGGTTTCCATCGCCTTCTCCGTCATGAGCTTCTAGCCTTGGTAAAAGGAGATTTCCCATAGTCTCAAAGAGAGGAAACCATGGTAAATAAAAATCTGATCCCACCTTTTTGCAGAAACAGCTCTGCATTTTTTCCTTCGATGGTTTTGCTCTGACATCTAGGCATCTTTGCTGTCCTGAGAACTTGTGGAAATGTAGATCACCATTTAAACACCCTTTTTTTTCCCTTGAAGTGGCCTGAAAAAACCTACTGTCAATCTCTTCATCATCACACATTTTGAAAAGTGTCTTAAAATATACTGCTGAACTACTTTAATAGACAGTGAAAATAAGATGTATTTGAGTGTTTAAGGATTCAGTAAGATGAGCTGAATTGGAGGAGGTAATGGCACATCACTCCAATACTCTTTTGCCTGGAAAATCCCATGGACGGAGGAGCCTGGTAAGCTGCAGTCCACGGGGTCACAAAGAGTTGGACATGACTGAGCGGCTTCCCTTTCACTTTTCACTTTCATGCATTGGAGAAGGAAATGGCAACCCACTCCAGTGTTCTTGCCTGGAGAATCCCAGGGACGGGGAGCCTGGTGGGCTACCGTCTATGGGGTCACACAGAGTCGGACACGACTGAAGTACTTAGCAGCAAGATGAGTTGAATTACTCTCCTACCCCTGGTTTAGAGACCCATCAATTAGAGATCTGGGGAGACCAAAAAGTGACCCATACTTCTTATCTCCCCTTCTCCTCATGTCTCTGAAATAAAGTGAGGAACTGTCTTAACTGTAACAAGACTCGCAGATCATTGGATTTCCTCTGACATCAGTTCCTAAAGCCTCTGCCACCTTATCTTTCCTTGTCTGCTGAAGCTGCACCCGCTGCCTTAGAGTCCAGTCTACGCCACCATTCCCTGTCTGTGACCATTTGGTTGGCTCCAAATCCTTCATTTTTCCTTTGTGATAACTTGTCATCCTGTCCGTGGCCTTGACTTGAGTTGACACCCTAGAAAGGGATTCTTGGCTTTTTCTTTAGGATTCAGTCTCTTCATGGGTTATGTCTCTATCATAAGTGGATACAGCCCTGGAGGGCTGGACCAGACACACCGAACATCAGACAGACTGATGGTGTTGTCTCTCTGACTTTCAGAATTCTTCTGAGAGATCACATTAGCTTTCCTTATTGATCACTGGGCTGGGGTCAAGGTAAGTTTTTAAGTGGTCTCTCTATCTTAGGTTTTTTGCTTAATGTAATATTAAAGGTTTTTGTTGGACTCTTTATTCTCAACAAGTAATTTCATTGCTACTATATTTGAGTCTGTGGCCCACTAAATCCCTGGGGTCCCCCCACCACCACCAAACTGACACATCCTAATAGGTAACAGTCTTTTAGCCATAGTGTTTATTCCCATTCAAATTGTTAGAAGAAATTGGGTCTTATTGACTCTTACCTAACAAAAGTTTCAAGAAGAATTTCAGTAATGCGATTTCAATAATTTTCTATCCAGTTTTCTATATCTAGTCAGTTCCTATGTCTAGCCCTCACTCTTGTGTCTCTCTTTATCATCCTGGATATTGATGAATATTGTCTATACTACTAATTCCTGGGCTTCCCAGGTGGCACAGTGGTAAAGAATCTGCCTGCCAATGCCAGAGAGGCAGGAGATACAGCTCTGATCCCTGGGTTGGGAAGATTCCCTGGAGTAGGAAATGGCAACTCACGCCCTATTCTTGCCTGGAGAATTCCATGGACAGAGGAGCCTGGTGGGCTACAGTCCACAGGCTCACAAAGAGTTGGAGTGACAGAGACTGACAACACACAGAAATCCCTTGGCTAAAAATTCTCCTCAGTACACTTATTTTACTTTTCTAGTGTTGGAACTGTGGGTTTCATGCTTGTATATCATGGAACCAGCTCAATTTTCAGCATTAAACTTACCATGCTGAAAGATGGATAAAAGCTCAACAATAAACTGACTACTTTGCATGATTTTGTCTGCATTCTGCATTTAGCACTGATTCCCAACGTAAGCTAAACGGGCATAAAATTCAGTTCTTTGGTATTCAGTCACCAATCAGAATACTGGAAAAGTCATCTGTAAAAAATTCAAGAGGAATGTAGATTCACAGAGAGGAGTCAAAGCAGAAAAGTCTTTGTACTTCTGTCCTTGGTGCTGAAAAATGAAAAGGAAAAAAAAAACTTAGGTCAACTTCTCTGCTTTAGTAAATGTAATGATGTGACTGTTTGTAAATGTATGAGAGATCACCCATTTAAAATAATCATTATTTAGCCTTATTTTCCTAAGAGAACAGATTCTATTGGTGCCATGCTGCTGCTGTTGCTAAGTCACTTCAGTCCTATCTGATCCTGTGCAACCCTGTTGACTGTAGGCTGCCAGGCTCCTCTGTCCATGGGACTCTCCAGGCAAGAAGACCAGAGTGGGTAGCCATTTCCTCCTCCAGGAGATGCCATGGGAGCTGACTAATGCTCACCCCAGTACTGCCCTGCTGCATACAATAATCACTACTATTTAAATAGTAGCTATTTAAATCAATTTAAGTGAAATAAAATTAAAATTCAGTTTTCCAAGGACATTATCCACTTTTCAGGTGCCCAAGAGCTGCATGTGGCTGGTGGTTACTGTGTTAGATGGCAGAGGTATGAAATGTTCCCATCATCTTGGAAAGTTTTAATGGACAGTGTTTGCTTAGAATATCATCACTATGGTAGACTCAACATTATTCCCCCCAATATATCTGCATCCTAGTCCTTGGGACCTGTCACTGCTGTGTTAACCTTGTATGACAAAAGGGACTTTACAGATGTGATTAGGTGATGGATGTTGACCGAGAAGCATTATCCAGCATTATCCCAATGGGCCCAATATAATCACAAGGGTCCTTAGCATAAGAGGGAAGCAGAAGTGTCGGAGTTAGAGGAAAAACCAGTGTGATAGCAGAAGCAGAAACTGGAGTGAGGCATTTCAAAGGGAGAGAAAGGGCCCAGAAGGCCGTGCATTCAAGCGGCCATTGGACGCTGAAAACAACGAGGGGACAGATTGCCCCCAGAGGCTGCAGAAAGAGCCAGCCCTGCTGACATTGCCTTTAGGTCAGTGGCACTGATTCCAGACTTCTGACCTCCAGGACTCTAAGAGAGCACAGCTGCGTTACTTTAAGTCACAAAGTTGCTGGTGACTTGTTATAGCAGCAGAAGGAAGCACATTCATCATTATCATGATTATCATGATCAAAATCACACTCAATTCTTGCATTTCATTTGGATTCTTACAGTTTTGCAGTCTCCTCAAGTAGAGAGTCCAGTCAACCCCTGGGGTATTTGAAGAATCAAGCTCACAAGCAACGGTTCCCTTTTTCATCTGAGATAGTCACATTGACTCAGAAATGATTTCTACTCTGAGAGTGGGTAACGGGAGTTCAGTGAATCACGAGTTAGCTGTGTCAACAGGGAGTGGAGGGGGCTGTGATAGTTGAAAGGGACAAGAGGTGATCTCTGTAGCCTGGCTTTCTATTTTCTCTGACTCGGGTGGTTGCCGACTCTAGTTCTGGTTTTGAGTAGTGTGTTTGTATGCGATCAGTAGAGCTGAACACATAAGTGACTATCCTACTGAGCGACTTCAGACAAATCAGAATCAAAGTTCAATCCAATAGATGAATGGATAAAGAATTTGTGGTACATATGAGCAGTAGAATATTATTCAGCAATGAAAATGAATGCAATTGGCTTGGTTCTAGTGAAGTGGATGAACTTCGAGCCTGTTATACAGAGTGAAGTTAGTCAGAAAGAGAAATACAAATTTTGTATATTAATGCATATGTATGGAATCTAGAAAAAGGGTAGTGATTAACCTATTTGCAAGGCAAGGAATAGAGAATGGACTTTGGACACAGTAGGGGAAGGAGAGGGTGGGTCCAACTGAGAGAGTAACATTGAAACACTTACTGTATGTAAAATAGCTAGCTACTGGGAAGTTTCTTTAGAAGCAGGGAGCTCAATCCGGTGCTCTGTGACAACCTCGAGGGGTGGGAGGGGGTGGGGAGGAGGTTCAAGAGGGAGGGGACATATGTATACTTATGGCTGATTCAAGTTGTTGTATGGCAGGAGCCAACACAATATTATAAGGCAATTATCCTCCAATTAAAAATAAATTTAAAGAAAGACAATATGCAAATAGAAAAAGACAACATTTTATCCTAAAAAAGAAAAGCTCAGTTCAAGACTTGGAAGACACAGTTCAGCGAGAAATCCTTTGTGCCCTTCCTACCCCCGCGGACCAGCGTGTTATTTTCCAAGCCTAGTGTGTGACTGTGGGTGTGATGAGTCAAGTTTCTTCTCTGCTCCCTCAGCCTGCTTGTCTCCTCCCAGGCTGGATTTTGACTCTTTGCTTCTTTTTCTGGAAAATGTCCCTTCATCCACTGTACACTGTCATGTAAGTTACATCTCTTTCAAATAGCAGTAATGGTAATAATAGCCCATATACCATAACTATTATAAGAAATATAATTGGATATGTATTTTCAGGATGGTGATAGGAACTTTATATGCTTTGCCTAATTTATTTCACAGATAACTCCATAAGGATACACTATTAGTATTCCCATTTTACCAGAGAGAGACAAAGCACAGAGTTAATGTTACTTACTCAAGAGTAAGCACCTAGTAAGAGGGAGACACAGGATTCAGTGAGTTTGGGAGGGTATTATGATAGCTGAAATAAGTCAAATGGAAAAAAGACAAATGTGGCGTGTTATCACTTACATGTGGAATCTAAAGAATACAACAAAGTAGTGAATACAGCGAAAAAGAAGTGAACAACGGAGAGAATGAACTAGTAGCTACCAGTGGGGAGGGCGGGATGGCAAGAAGGGATGGAGGTGTGAGAGGTACAAGCTACTGGATATAGGACAGGCTCAAGGATATATTGTGCACGGGGAAAATAGCCAAAAATTTGTAATAATTGTAAATGGAATGTAACCTTTAAAATTACATTGAATTAAACAATTTTTTATTAAAGAGGGAGAATCAGAATTTACACAGCAGGCCTTTTGGCTTCAGAGGTGGGCTGAATTTTTAAAAGGTGTCTCCCTCTCTTGTACGAGGAAGAGGAGGACTCTTTTTTTAAAAAAAAAAATACTTATTATTTTTTCACTTATTTATCTGGCCATGCCGAGTCTTAGCTGTGGCACACAGGATCTTTCGTTGCAGTGTGTGACGTCTTCATTGTGGCATGTGGGATCTGGTTCCCTGACCAGGGATCGAACTCAGGTCCCCTGCATTGGGAGCTCAAAATCTTAGCCACGGGACCACCAGGGACATCCTGGGCTTGTATTTTAGAAGTCAGCAAATGGTTCCCCTTCCCAGACTTTAAGCTGTTTAGTACTGGGAATCATGCTATCTTCTTTTATTCTTTCTCTGTTCCCTCAAAGACAGCAGACAATTTCTTGGAAAACTAGCAGAAGCTCATTGATCCTGTTTATTGAAATTTATTTTTGAATACTCTAGATTGTTAATAAAGGACCCCATAGAAAGGGGAGACCACTAAAGAAGATGCCCAGAGAAAGCCTATAGAATATAGAATAGTAGAAAGACCCCAGGCTGGAGTCATATTCTGGCTGTAGCTGTTAAGAGCAGTGTGGCTGTGAATAAGTCATTCTTTGATTGAGCCTCAGTTTTCTCATCTGTCAAGTGGAGATAATATATTACTCAGAGTCCTTATGAGGATTTAATGGGTATGCAATATGAAGGGCTTTATTAATTGTCATCATCATCATTAACATTTTTTCCCATAACCTGTACTCAAGAGCTTGGTGCATGTAAAGTTCATAGTAGGCCTTGTTTTGCTTGAATGTATTTCTATTCCAACAGCATAATCCTAGATAGAAGTTTTGCTTCTTTAATTTGACCACTTCAGCATTCTCGTGACAAAGACAATGGAACACAAAAGCAGTTTCCACCTTTCATATAATTACTCTGCATCTCTTTCTTGTGGTGAGCAGAGATTGTGGTCTTTAGAGTCCTAGTAAAATAAAAATGTAAACATCAGTGAGTTTGCACTGGACCCGAGAAATACGGCACACGTGAAGATTAGAGCCGTTAGCATCCTTACCGAAGCAGAAAAGTAGCTTGGGGAGTGGGCCCTGATTCCATCTGCCCTGCTCCATCTCTGCCCCTGCTTTGTCATTTCATTTGTGGTTGACTGCGGTCATCTTTGCTCTTCCCTGTCTCCATCATGTTTCTCCAGTGCATTAGCTGGTCAGTGGTCAGAATACTCTTTCTATAGCCCAGATCTGACCATTTCATCCCCATTCCTGGAACTCTTCAGTGGCTTCTCGTTACTTAAGGAATCAAATCCAAACTACTTTATCTGACATTCCCTTTTCTTGTCTGTGTATCTGCAGCCTCATTTCATTTGTGGTTGACTGCGGTCATCTTTGCTCTTCGCTGTCTCCATCATTTCTCTCCCGTGCATTAGCTGTTCAGCGGTCAGAATACTCTTTGTAGAGCCCAGATTTGACCGTTCCATCCCCATTCCTGGAACTCTTCAGTGGCTTCTCATTACTTAAGGAATCAAATCCAAGCTATTTTACCTGACATTTCCTTTTCTTGTCTGTATATCTGCAACCTTATTTCTAGCTCCAGTTTCTGTTGAATCCCCACCACCCACATACTTCACTCATAGGAGTCTTCTCTGTGTTCTTTCTTTCCCTGATCTCCATGCTTTTCCTCTGTTTCAGATTCCCCCTAACTCACTCCAACTTCTCCTTTAAGACTCATCTCCATCATATCCTTCTAGAAGCATTTGCTACACCTTCCATCTCTGAACTGGGACGCTTCCACTCTGGCTCCCGTAATCATATGCATGTTGACTCTTAAAAATCCATGAAACTTGCTTTAACTGTTGATTTTCCTGCATCTGTCTTTATCCATCTTTTAAATCTCCTCTTGAGAAGAGACAGTTTTCTCACGCCTGAATGTATCTTACATTCATGTGCACGCTTAGTCATTTCGATCGTGTCTGACTCTGTGCGACCCCATGGACTGTAGCCCAGCAGGCTCCTCTTGCCATGGGATCCTCCAGGCAACCATACTGGAGTGGGTTGCCATTGCCTTCTCCAGGAGATCTACCCCACCCAGGGGTCGAACCCACGGCTCTTATCTCTCCTGCCTTGGCAGATGAGTTCTTTACCATTAGCGCCACTTGGGAAGCCCATTTTACATCCATACAAACACAAATGCTGATCCTGAGCCCACCAGGAGCCAGGCACACTGAATCAAAGTGTCCTTGGGCATCTCTCTGTGCCAAAGACACAGGCAGAAAGTACATCTTGAGTGACTGGCTGACTGAATGAATGAATGAAAGCAAGACCATGTGTCTATGAGGTTTAAAGAAGAACTGGTTCCTTTCTGATCAAATACAATGGATAACCTTGCAGAACAAGAGCTAACTCGGACTGTCTGCTCATGCCTTAAGCATGTTGCATACTGGAGCGTGTTCAAGGTTCTTCCCTGACCTCACACACACAGTGAATGTCTGAGCTCTGTAGGCTATTTGTAGAGAGTTTATTTCATCTTTGCAGAAAGCTGCCCAGTATAAATATTAGTCAGTTGATTTCACACAGAGTTAAAACAAGCTTTTAAAAGCCTTTTACCTCGCCTGTCCCCAAACAGGTACTTTAGACTGATTCTCAAGAGCCTTGGGAAGCTTTGTCGGATTTGGTAAAGTGAAAGTTATGTTCTGTTCAGATGCGGCCTTCTGTGAAGGCTGTCTTGGGGTTGATGCTGAAATTGTGCAGAAAGGGTCAGGGAAAGTGAAGGATTTTAACATCACAAAGATGGAGTGGGGGGTGGTGTAGGAATCAGACTTCCCTGGAAGTCTTATGGAGAGGAATCTTATGGATTCCTCTCAACAAGGTTGTTTCTGAAGCCGTTTTCCTTTGGTACCAAGAAGATAGCTTGGTATTGTGAAGGTGCAAGGGCTTCATATTTCAATGGTCTGAGTTCACTCCTAGTTCTGCCCATCAATTGGTGGTGGCTTAATTGCTAAGTTATGTCTGACTCTTGCAACCCCATGGACTGTAGCCCACCAGGCTCCTCTGTCCATGGGATTTCTCCAGGCAATATACTGGAGCGGGTTGCCATTTCCTTCTCCAGGGGATCCTTCTGACCCAGGGATCGAACCCACGTCTCCTGCACTGCAGGCGGATTCTTTACTGCTGAGCCACTATGCCCATCAGTTAGTCAATGACAAGCATAAATCCACCCCAGCTCTATATAACACTTGAACCAATGGGTATCGCCACCAAGGACCAGCAGAAAGATAACATAAGCCGCACATAGATTTTTTCTTTTTTGTAATTCTGGTAGTCACATTAAACTCAGTAAAAAGAAACAGGTAAATTTAATTTCAAGATTTTATTCAACCCAGTAGTACGTCTCAACATAACTGAAAATGTTTTATTTAATCCAATGTCTCCAAAGTATTATCATTTCAACCTGCAATCAAAATAAAACTATTAGACAGATACTTTGCATTCTTTTCCTTGTACCTTGTCTCTGAAATTCAGTGTGCATTTTGTGCCTGCAATACGCCTTATGTCTGATTACTACACTCCAGCTGCTCAGTGGCCACACGTGGCTCGCGGCCACACAATAGGACAGACTGAGGTGGGACCACAAGATAGACACCTGCACAGATCTTAAGGAGTGAGTGACTCCACTCCCAAGTAAGGTCACATTGTGAGATAGAGGGGGCGAGAACTTCAAAAAGTTGATGGGGGGAGCACAATTCAACCTTTAACAGCACGTGTTCATTATAACAGCATGTGTTCATTAAACCTAAATCAGATCCATGAATCAATAATACTTGACTATAAGGACCATCTTTTTCTCTACTCTGGGTGGGTCCCAAGCATATTCCATTTTGTCTGAAAAAGATAGGCAGGTTAAAAATCAAACAAGGAAAACTGGACGTGAAGAGGATGAATATTATTGATGGGCAGTTCCACTCTGCAAAGGCACCTGCTTTGCAGTTATCGCATTTGAAAATATTTACATATGCTGCTTGAAGGTCTTTTGAATTAAATGTACTTCACTTCCATCAGCCTCAGTGTCCTAGCTAAAACTGCCTCAGAACTGTTCAGATAAATTAACTTCAGTATCTTCATTTGTACACAGAGTGATCACACACTTTATTTGGCCAGACTTACACGCTGTTGTATCTAAATAAAATGTCTTGTCAATAGGCACATTCTCTCTTATATACAAATAAGGTGAACTTCTTCCATATTTTCAAAATTTCACTCTTCTCCTTGGATCCACCTTGACATTTTGCAAAACCTCGTCTTTAAATCAGTCCAGCCCTGTTTTACTCCAAACTGTGTGCTGTTCTCGGCTCAGCATTCTTGGAGGCAGATATCCTTAAAACATCACACATCTTTAGCTATAGGAAAATACTTGTGCACTGACCAAACATATGTAAAGAATTCAAGGTTTTCCAGTCTCCAGTGGTGCTTTGTTTGAAGGTCCAGGGCTCAAGAGGCCCTTGTGTTGGGGCAGCACCAGTTACTGAACTTGGTTCTTCACTTAGGAAAATGGAGTTCTCTGTTTTCAGTCTCGCTTGACTTTAGAGACGTCAACGGCACCCCACTCCAGTACTCTTGCTCTCTTGACTTACTCTTTTACAAATAGCAATAACTTCAATACTGGCATGTTCATGCCAAGTTGGATTGTATTGAATTTGTAAAGCCAATAAAGTTTTATCTCCCGTTTGTTCTGATGGGAATTTCAATTGTCATACTGGCCCTGTTTATTTCTCTTATTCTCTGTATAAAAGTTTATGGAATGAGGATGGAAGAAACCCAGAAATGCATCATGCAATCAAGTCTGTTGATATAGCCAGACATTTGGGTCATATGGATGAAAAATTTAGGAAGCCGTGTAATGTAATGGAAGTGTATCTAGAGTTCAGATCTTAGCTAGAATGTGTTTGCTGTCTGAACTTGAGCATGTCACTGAGTTATTGGCCTCAACTTTCTCTTCTGCATGTCACTGAGTTATTGGCCTCAACTTTCTCTTCTGTTAAATGAGTATATATGGTACCCATCCTACCTACTTTCCAATGTGGTATGGAGGTTCAAACAGACCCTGTTTGAATGCTCCCAGAAGCCTTTACGTTGTATCATTGGCTAAGCAACTGTGATGATGTCTATGGTGAGAGTGAGAAACTCTATCATATTTATTTACCTAAACTGACCACTCGAGTTATTGATTTATTTCTTCGGTTTCAAACATTTGAGTTTCCTCAAGAGAAAAGGTATCATCAAACAGTGTAGTTTAAAAGATCAGATCCCTCCCTTTTATTTTTCTTCACTCTTCCCTTGACTTTATTTACCAGCATTACATTTACTCTGTGACTTGCCAAGATGTTTCTCAGCATCTGCTCTATGCATGCCATTCAAACACTCCTGGGAAGGTGATATTCAGTAATGCAGACCTTCCCTCAAGGGCCCAGATAATTCAGGCCTCTTCCCTCGAGGGCCTTACAATCCAGTAGCCTCCAGGTCTCTGTCTCAGCTCACCCATGGCTCTGAAAATAACCTCACCACTTTCTTTTACTTCGTGTCCACTGATTCTGCCACCCCAGGTATGAGCTATTTCCTCCTTCTGCAGCATTAAACTGGCCTTTCCACACATGATTTTATCAACCTGTTTCGTACCATCTGGCTGTTTTGTACCTACCCTTCAACTCGAGGTTTAACATCAGTTCTTCTGGAAAGCCCTCCCTGATAAACCATAGGGGATTGGCGAGTTCTCTTAGCTCTGTATATTTCTCTTCTTGTGGCACATACCCCATCAAACTGTACATTCCCGGGTTATTCTGTGACTTCTGCCAACTTAGAGCTGCAGAGGTTTCTGGGCTGCATGAATCCTTGTCACCACTGTGGCCCCTGAAGCTAGCAGAGGACCTGCCATACCAAAGATGCCCAGTACTTTGCTACTGAAACAACGGCGTGAATATCAAGTTCTTGCCTATTTGAATAGTTCATTGCCCTTGCTTTCTGGCAGTCTCTCCTAATTTCATTTCTTCCAAATCCAAGTATAATTCATTTTGTGACAGCCTTTTTTTTCAAGTTGGCAAACTATTAGAGGCTAAAACTTATGCAACGCACAATGAAAGACAAGGTCATATTTTATCATCTTTGCCTGTTGCCTTAACCAGATTAGACATCTTTCTACAAGTAAGGTGAATGCAAGCCAACAGATATTTATCATGTCAAACACCTGATTACAAAGGACGGAAGAAAAAGAGGGAAGTGTTAAAGATGAAGATGGCAAGTCCCTGCCTTGAAGGAATTTACATTCTTTGGTGAGGCTCATAATAGCCATGTAGGGAGATTGGAAAAGACTCATTGGAAAAGATCCTGATGCTGGAAAAGATTGAGGGCAGGAGGAGAAGGGGGTGACAGAGGATGAGATGTTTGGATGGCATCACTGACTCAATGGACATGAGTCTGAGCAAACTCTTCACTATCTGGGAGATAGTTGAAGGACAGGAAAGCCTGACAGGCTGCAGTCCATGGGGTCACAAAGAGTCAGACACAACTTAGTGACTGAACAACAACAAGGGAGATTGGATAACTGAAAACACCAAAAAAATAAAAACGGAAGCCTCAAAGGTTTGGTTCTGGAAATTCATGATAAGTTATGTGGAGGTGGTACATAGCTTCTGTATCTTAACAATGTCATGTCTCCTCAAGGTCATGGGTTATCTCAGCGATGTTTAGGATCCACCTTTGAGAGAAGACCAAGGAAGAAATGTCGATTAGTGTCATTGGGAAATAAACTTTCCTGATAGGTAGAAAATTCAGTTTTCATAATGTGATGTGAGCGAGGTTGCTTCAATTAGCAACATCCACGGTGGAGCTGGCACTGCTCTGGGCTACTTGGTGCTTGCCGTATGTACAGCAACGCCCTCTCTTACAGAGAAAGTTGTCTTACACCACATCTATTAGTTTCCTGTTTCAGATGCAGGCAGAGAATCCCCTGGATAGCTACAATGGAGTAAGGAGCACCGCAATATTATCCCGTCGTATCTGCAGGGCAACTGTAAGCAAGCTCTGTAGGGGAACACAAGGCATTCTTTTCTTGTTGTGGATATGGTTAAATGTAGTAATGTTAGCAATGGTGCAAGTCTTTGAAGTTCATCTTGGATAGAAATTTGATGCTGATGTTACCCTGGTGGTGGTGGCAAGAACGTTTCTGTTTTTCCCCCTTCTTTACAAAATAGCTCCTTGTAAAAGGATTTCGATTGTGGATTGAAGGTTTCCTCCATACCCAGGAGATGAAGGGTCTTTGTGGAATGATGAGTTAAAATGTGTTGATCTGTTCCTTCCATTATGGAAACAGTTTCTGCTAATATTTATTTGCTTGGTTCAATTGTCAATGAGTTCATCTGCCCTTCTGTCTGCACCACTCTGTCTGGGATGGTGGTGGGCAGCTCCAACTGGCACTCAGGGATGTGTGGCAATAACAGTGAGGCCATGCTATGGATGCAAAAGGGGATGGCTGAACTTTTGCTGCCCTAAATTCCCTTTGTGTTTGCGGCCATGAACGTGGTCCTGCAATGTCAAGTATCTGGTTTTGACAGTTTCCTGTAGTTGTGTGAGAGATTACGTTGGGGGAAACTGGATGAAGAACACAGAGTAACTGGCCTGAATTTTTTTTTTTCAGCTTCTTGCTTTGCCGTCAGAATTAGATTGGTCAAACTATGATTTTCATCCTGCCTCTGGGGGTGATCGCAGATTATTTGCATAGTCTTTCAAAGCTGCCCGTCTATAAAATGAAGATAATGATGGAGGCTGTGGAGTGCACTGAGGGAGTGACATTTATACAACACTTAGGGCAATAGATGCGTATGTTGAGAGCCATTCTAATTATATCCGTATTTATTTATTTTTATTTTTGGCTGTCCTGGCTCTTCGTTGCTGCACAGACTTTTCTCTAGGGGCAAGCAGGGGCTACTCTCCAGTTGCAGTGAGCAAGCTCCTCATTCCAGTGGTTTCTCTTGTTGCGGAGCTTGGGCTCTAGGGCACATGAGCTTCAGTAGCAGCAGCTCCCAGGGTCTAGAGCACAGGCTCAATAGCTGTGGTGCACAGACTCAGTTGCTCCGTGGCACACGGGGTCTTCCCAGATCAGGGATCAAAACTGTGTTGCCTGCATTGGCAGGTGGATTCTTTACTACTGAGCCACCAGGGAAGCCCTTCCAATTATATTCTTGCTGTTATTAATAATGGTATACTCACCATCATCATCATTAACACTACTAACCCCTCTTGGGTTCTGGATCTTGAGATGACAAGAACAAGATCTCATGCCTTTTTGGTAACTTCTGACTTTGGCTAGAATACTTCAGAAAATAATTTGTGATTGAAATAGTTCTACCATAGCCCTTACAGATAACAGCGCCCATCTTGGCCAACAAAGAGGCCAATCAGAGCATCCTTGAAGGAACCTCAGCTTCGGAGAAAGATGTGGATTTGAGGTCTGCCTCTGACATTTGGTGGCTCACTGGGAAGGAACCCGCCTGCCAGTACAGGAGACACAAGAGCCACGGGTTCGATCCTTGGGTCAAGAGGATCCCCTGGAGGAGGAAATGGCAACCCCCTCCAGTATTCTTGCCTGGGAAAGTCCATGGCTAGAGGAACCTGGGGGGCTACAGTCCATGGGGCGACAAAGAGCTGGGCACGAGTGAGTGAGTGACCACACATCTGCCACTTACTAGCTTCCAGAAACCATTTGCTTCTTTATCTGTGAAATGGGTTTGATAACAAATAAGTTTAGTAAAAACACAGTTCCTGTAAACATGAAGTTAGACATGTATATCAAGCGGCTACCATTATCTAATGCTGAGAATGAACTCAGTGTCAAGCTGCTATTCTGCCTGGTACTTTTTAAAAATGTATAATGGGCTATAATAAGGCATTTACAGCTATTTCGTAGACAGAGAAGTGAATCCCTATGCCGCATGGCTTTCCAAGAAGAAATCTTTCAGTATGATGTTGGGATATTTCAGTAGGGAATTTTTTTTTTTTTCCAACAGAGCAACCCTTGATGGTTTGACTTTGTTTCTCAGCTCCCTGAGTTACTGGGTGAATCAGAGCATATCTTAATTCTCATCGGGACCTGAGAATTTTTCAAGGGACAAAACACTTGGAATATGGGCATGTGCGTACCACTCTTTAAGATGCTCCAGGCAACAGTGGTGAGAAAAAAACAGCAGGGGTTCCTGCCCTCATGAAGTTTACAGTCTAGTTGAAGACAGACCTCAAACTGCAGATTTTACCATAATATCTTACAGAAGGGTCCCCCAACCTCCAGGATCTAATGCCTGATGACCTGAGGTGGAGCTAATGTAATAGCACTAGAAATAAGTGAGTGAATGTTGGTCACTTAGTCGTGTCCAACCCTTTGTGACCTCGTGGTGTATAGTGTGCCAGGCTGTTCTGTCCATGGAATTCTCCAGGCAAGAATACTGAAGTGGGTAGCCATTCCCTTCTCCAGGGGATCTTCCCGACCCAGGGATCAAACCCAAGTCTCCTGCATTGCAGGCAGATTCTTTACCATTTGAGCCATCAGGGAAGTCCAACAGAAATAAAGTGCACCATAAATGGAATGCGCTTGAATCATCCCAAAACCATACCCCTTCCCTCCCTGGTCCCTGGAAAAATTGTCTTTCACGAAACCAGGCCTTGGTGAGGACTGCAGTCTTACAGGAAAACCCAAATAAAGTTTTTGGCCAACCCAATATACATAATGTAAAAATACACATAATGTCAAAATCAAAGTGTACATCATGTCAGACTTTGACAAGGATTTTAAAGGACAAGTCAGGGTCCTCTAAGACCCTGTGGATGCAGTGAGCAGGATAAGAAAGCCCCTGTTCTTAAGTGCCCAAGATTGTTGGCTGGGAACTTCACTTGCTCCAGAGGCTAATGATTCTTTTTTTTTGACACAAGCATGTTTCTCTTTGGAAATACCACCTCATAAGCCACCATGTCAAGGCTACTGATTAACACCAAGTGCCATAAATATTTGATTGTTCCTAACTTTTAAGGAGTTGAGAAAAACAGCTTCTCCGTTGCCTTCTGTGGCTCCACATGGAAAGTCAGGACGGAATGTTTCGTAAGCGTGACACCTCACTGTTGAAAATCCGCCCCGCCTCCCATGCTTCATGTTTCTGGGGCTGGGGCTTTCAGCCGCGGCAAGGTGGCTCCTGGCCTCTCCTCTGTGCCTCCCTGCGGAGCCTGGGAAAGCGAAATGAAACAAATTGCTTTCTCTCCAATCTGTGACATGGATTCCTGTTATCGTGGTTGTTGGTTTTTTGTGAATTATGGTCCCAGAGCAATTTCAGAGCTCTTTGTTCCAGGGATTTTTTTTTTTATTTTTTGGTAAGCTCATGTAGTTAGGAAACCAAGGTTTGTATACTCACCTTACAAACTATAAGATCAGTTTGTAAGCTGACTTGGAGGTCAGCTTTGAACCCATCTCCAAGTGTTTAAAGATGTGGGGCTTAGGAGTCTGGTGGATTTGGGTAACTAGCTTTTTCTAGTTGTGTGAGTAGCAAGAAGTGCTGGATTGACCAAAAGGTTCATTTGGGTTCTTCTGTAAGATGTTATGAAAAACCTGAATGAACCTTATGGCTGACCCGATAACTCCACCTCGCTTAAAAAGAGAATGATGGTAGGTGCCACATTGGGTTCTTATCAAATATGATAATATAGGCAAAGCTGCTTTATTGAATCTTGTATCTTTGGTGCCAAAAACAGTGACTAGTACATAGTTAGTGCTCAAGAAGATTTTCTTATCATCACCATCATCTTCATCACCACCATCAGCTTCATCACCATCATCTCTGTATCATCATCTTCATCACCACCATCATCTCCGTCTTTATCATCTTCTTCATCACCGTCATCATCAGCTTCATCACCACCATCATCATCGCTATATCGTCTTCTTTATCACCACCTTCATCTCCGTCTTTATCATCACCACCACCATCATCATCCCCATCGTCTTTATCATCAATATCATCTCCATCTTCACCTTAGCATGGATTCAGTGACAGGAACTCTTCAATAACACCAAATCAGGTTCAAGATCTGGGTTCCACCATTTACGAAAATTTACAGACTCCCATAGTGGGAAATATCTTTTCACCTATTTGGAGCCTCAGTGTTCTTACCTTTAAAAGGACCATAATATCTGTCTCTTGGGGGTGGTGGTGATTATGGGGATTAAAGTGCCTGGCACACAGTAGAATGAATCCACACCTGCACATGTGTTTTTCAGAGAAGAAAGAACTTTGCTGGACTAGAAAGGGGACTGATTTCATCCCTACAGTGGGTATATATGCTCAAGGACTTTCTACATTATGAAACACATTCCCATAGATTTGATCCCTAGAGCATCACAAGAGCCTCATCAGGAAGGAGAATATTTGTTTTGTTTTGTTTTTTTTAGGAAGGAGAATGTTTTTGATTTATGTTAATAAATGAGGAAATGGGATACACAATAGTTCCACCATTGAGTTTCTGATTTTTCAGCATTTGTCTCCCACCCCGTAGTCACAGCACCAATAAAAAGTTAGATGGTAACCAACAGGGAAATTACCCAGCACAGAGTTTTTTATTTTACTTATTTTATTGCGATCTATAAAAGATTTTACATCACAACCCAATTCACCCGCATAAAAGTTTCATGAAACATTTCTCTTGCTCTATTCTATTCTTTCCCAGTGTGGTATAGTTTATTTCATTTAGAGACTGTTGGTGCCATAACCCCCACCAGAGTTTTACATCCCAAGGGATCACACCTGTAATTTGAAAACAATACATTTCACCCCAAAATTGTGTATAAGAATAGTCTGAGGCACCTTTACACAGCGCCCAAGGCTGGATCCCACCCACCCTCAGAGACTTTAAGCTGGTGGGTCTGGAGTGGAGTTCTAGCATCTGGCTCTGTAGGACCACCCCTAAGTGACCTGATGGCTCGTGGGCTAAAGAGTAATGTCCTATTACATCACTCTGATTGTCTCCACCTGAAACAGTCTCCTCTGTTGAGTGTTTTGACTTTTTCGTGTTTTGGGTTTTTGCATTTTCTCTGTCACTTCCCAGAACACCGGGGACTCTTTCTGTGCTGGTTTCACACTTTTTGCTTTCTAGGAGAAAGCAAGACCCCTTTGATTAAAGAACAGAAGTTTAGCTCTTCAGTTATTAGTTGGACAAGGAGCTTGTGGCGCGTAAGAATGACTGCTGAGTCCACCTATTGAGCGAGTCCTTTGAGAAGGGGCTCTGGTCGTCTCGTGATGCGGTTTTGAGAGGGGGAACCTGAGTGAAAGTGAAAGGTGCTCAGTCCTGTCCGACTCTTTGCAACCCCATGGACTGTCTGGTCCATGGAATTCTCCAGGCCAGAATACTGCAGTGGGTTGCCTTTCCCTTCTTCAGGGGATCTTCCAGACCCAGGGATTGAACACTGGTCTCCTGCATTGCAGATGGATTCATTATCAGCTGAGCCACCAAGAATACTGGAGAGGGTAGCCTCTCCCTTCTCTAGCAGATCTTCCCGACCCAAGAATCAAACCCTGGTCTCCCGCACTGCCGATTGGATTCTTTACCAACTGAGCTACCAGGGAATCCCAAGGAACCTGAGTCGGTTCGGTCAGTTCAGTCACTCAGTCGTGACTGACTCTTTGCGACCCCATGAATCGCAGCACGCCAGGCCTCCCTGTCCATCACCAACTCCCGGAGTTCACTCAGACTCACGTCCATCGAGTCAGTGATGCCATCCAGCCATCTCCTCCTCTGTCGACCCCTTCTCCTCCTGCCCCCAATCCCTCCCAGCATCAGAGTCTTTTCCAATGAGTCAACTCTTCGCATGAGGTGGCCAAAGTACTGGAGTTTCAGCTTTAGCATCATTCCTTCCAAAGAAATCCCAGGGCTGATCTCCTTCAGAATGGACTGGTTGGATCTCCTTGCAGTTCAAGGGACTCTCAGGAGTCTCCTCCAACACCACAGTTCAAACGCATCAATTCTTCGGTGCTCAGCCTTCTTCGCAGTCCAACTCTCACATTCATACATGACCACTGGAAAAACCATAGCCTTGACTAGATGGACCTTAGTCGGCAAAGTAATGTCTCTGCTTTTGAGTATGCTATCTAGGTTGGTCATAACTTTTCTTCCAAGGAGTAAGTGTCTTTTAATTTCATGGCTGCAGTCACCATCTGCAGTGATTTTGGAGCCCCCAAAAGTAAAGTCTGACACTGTTTCCACCGTTTCCCCATCAAGGGCTGCTTAATTTCATCCTACTTTAATTAATTAATTAATAATCACATCCCCAGACTGTGATTGGAAATAGGACTGTAAGAATGGCACAAATACTGTTTATCCAGATTTTCTTTCCAACCCTGGGAAGCTGGGAATTTTAAAAAAAAAATCACCCAGGGGCTCCCTGAACTAGCACCTCCAACAGATCAGCAGGAAAGTGGAATTCTTCCGGGCAGCCTTCTCCGCCCTCACCTCCTCCTCTGTTATACAATTTAATTACAAGTTTAATCACTTCAGAAACCTCATCCATTCCCTCCAGTGTAGCGAGATCTCTCCTTTCCAAGCAGGCGTCTCAGTGATAAGCGGCTGTCCATGCAGAGTGGATGGGTCTCTTGAAACCTCTCCTTGGGCGAGCCAGAAAGACATGACTAAATAAAAACTGAGATTGTGTTCACATTTCACTGCGGTGGTTGTAGTTTTAATAATAAAGGAAGAACAAAGTATTTGCAGCTTTAAATAAAGAGGCAGCATTTGGCATTGAAATCACAGGGGATTTTGTACGAGGTTGTATTTTTGCTCATTGGGAAACAAGAAAAAAAATGAGCTTAGAAGAGACAGAAGTTCAAGACAAGAGAAAAACAAGAGGCTCTGATTTTCCTTCATGCCCTTGATCATCAACTGGCGTTCTGTGGTCAAGGGTGGGTTCCTTTTCTTCAGAGCCTACTGCAGGTCCTTCCAGTTGGGTCCTCGGGGACAAAGATGGTTTTGGATTTTGCTCACCACGTTACTGAATGTGATGAATGAAGCTGTTTATCTAGCGCATCCTCTGAGGCAGGGCGCCGTGCGTGTTTGTTTTTTGATTTTTATCATGATCTTCTCACAATTACCCTGTGAAGTCACTCATCATGTTCCCCATTAAACAGAAGCAAAAAAACAACAACAACAACAAAAAAAAACTGGAGCCCAGGGCATTGTAACAACTTGCCTGAGATCACGCAGAGAGGCTGCCAAGGAGCCAGGCCTGAGCATCTTCCACACACTCGCCCCTGACAGTATTTTAAGATCAATTTACAATTAACCACTCAGCTTTGTTATACATTTATCTGCAGTGTTCTCAGGGTGTGTTTTTAAAAAACGTATCCATCACCATCTCTCTTATCTCTTCGAGCTCTGTCTTCCTCCCTCTTCCCTCTCCTCCCCTTCTCATTTTGGCATTCCCCCCACCCCTGCCCATCCCCTCTTGAAAATATAAAACAAAAATAGGAGAGTCACGCGAGCTTCCCGGTGGAATTCCTAAGTTTGCTTGCATACCATATATTTAGTTTAGTAATGAAAAATTCCAGCTCCGGGCGGTGCAGAGGATAGCATTTCTAATGTTTTTTAAACAGCTATTAATGTAGTCAAGCGCTGTGTGGGTTTTCTTTCTTTTTTTTTTTTCCCCTTCCTCGTCTATATAATCATCTGCTCAGTGTACACTCGGAAAGGGGGAGCAGGGGCCAGAGGAGGGGTGGGCTGTGATTGATGGATCAGCTCCAGGAAGGAGTCCCCTCTGGGGCTGGTTTGGGGAGCAGTCAGATGTTGAGGAGGAGGTCAGCCGGGCGGCCCTGGCCCCCCCTCCTCCCGCACCCCCGCCGTCCCCACGTTGCACAGCACACACACCCGCGCTCCTCATCGAGGCTCTCTCCTGCCAGATGCTCTGTGGCGTGGCGCTGGCACAGCTGCTAAGTTTATGGAGGAGAAAGGAAGCAGGATGGTACAGCAGGTACATTTCCCCCATTTTCCTGTTTCACTCGAAACTGTGCTTTGAATGGAGCGGAAGCCTTTCTTGGTATGAAGTCTGTGTTACTCTCTGTGTGATGTGGATTTTGCTCCTTGAATCATGCCGGGAGGGAAAGGAGAGGAATTCAGCCAAGTGTGTGTGTGTGTGTGTGTGTGTGTGTGTGTGTGAGTGTGTGTGTGTGTGTGTGTGTGTGTGTGTGTGTGCATGGGCTTTTCTGCTTGATGTGTAATAACTGAGCTGGTCTTCGAACCCGCAGGTTAATGATGTGATTTTGCATTTCCCTTCTTTGGTTTCAGTGCCCCAGGGGTATGATGCAGTTGTAGTTCCTTTCCGTCCAGCACAGGAGGCTTTTCTCTGAATATGCGCAATTTCTTGCCAGAGAAGTAGAACAGACCCGGCTGAGAAACTCAAGTCGACCAAACTGTCAGCAGGACGGAGAACTGCAGGCAGCTGAGAAGGGACAGTCTCCTTTCTCGAGTTGGAGTTGGTGGGAGGAGTGGGTCCCAGGGCAGGAGACACCGCTTTTTCTAGGCGGTGTGGAGAGGTGTAATCAATTGGTTTAGGAGGACTGAACCATTCCCGTACATTTCTTTACTAGAGGGGCGATGTTTAGGCCAGAAGAGGTTTGAGGGGACGAGATAGGGACTGGGAATGGGTAAATTTCAGACGCAAAAGGAGAAAGGATGCTCTAGACGTTAGATGATTAGAGATGGGAAAACACACACAGAGACAGGAAAGAAAAATACTTAAAGTCCACCTTGGCAGGCACTTTTCCCCCTCAGTAAAAGTCAGACAGTTCACGGTGAGAAGAATAAATCCGTTCCGTGCTCTGCCACGTAAGGACTCTTTTCTGCAGTTGAAATGTGCTTTGCATTAGATGGTGAGCCAAAATATTTTGCCAAGTCCGGTGGGCTGCCAGTCTTGGTTCATTTATTAGTTTCCCAAAACTACTTTATTAAACCACTCAGGGCTGTGCCCGGGAGAAGGGGATGTCTAACAACAACAAAACCCCACCAAAATATTAAAGAAAAGCACCTCCTGTTTTCTCCCCGGCTCTGCCTCCTGAGAAAATTAAGGGTGTGGGATGTTTCAGCGACCCAGGAAATTCTCCTTGTATTTGAGGGGTGTCTCACTGAATGCCGGCAAGCAGCAAAGTCCACACACTATGCTAATGGTCAGATTACGGTATTTGTCTTAAAATAGCAATAATATCCTGGCTATTTCATGCTTCAGTAAAATATTTAAATTGAAATGGCATTTTTTTTTCCTTTGGTGAATCAGACTTGGTTGCATTTTAATAACCCGTTTTTCGCTCTGTAACTGGAGTGCAAACTACCCACCGGGGTGTTTCGGGGAATGAGGGAGGTGGGGTGGTTCCCACGTCATCTGGCTGCTGTTGAGCTGCTGTTCTAATTGAAGTTTGGCCCAGGAGGACGAAGAAGTTTCTTTTCCATTTATCCTAATAGATGCTCTTGATTTCAAATTTCTACCCAGTTCTGCAGCAGCCAAGGGTGGGTTGGAAAACACGAGGTCTTGGCATCTTTTTCTTCCCTTGTGTGTATTCAGCAGTGCCCCAGGGAAGTCCAGGCATTGACAATCAGATGCTAGGGTTGCAAAATCACTTGAAGCCCCTCCCCCCGATGATGTGGTTGTCCAGTCACTAAGTTGAGACCCCGTGGACTGCAGCACGCCGGGCTTCCCTGACCTTCACTGTCTCCCAGAGTTTGCTCAAACTCATGTCCATTGAGTCAGTCCAACCATCTCATCTTCTATCATCCCCTTCTCCTGCCCTCAGTCTTTCCCAGCCTCAGGGATGATGTGGAGGTACATGCAAGGCAGAATCACCCTCCGCTGTCAACTCAATACTCCCACAAGCACCCTGACTCAGGAAACATCAGCATCTCTGTGATCATTCCACTTATTTGGGAAAAGCAGGCATTTGGCGTTAGAGGAGAGGGATGATCCTCAGATAGTAAAGAATCCGCCTGCAGTTTTGGAGACCTGGGTTCGATCCCTGGGTTGGGAAGAACCCCTGGAGGAGGGCATGGCAACCCACTCCAGTATTCTTTCCTGGAGAATCCCATGGACATAGGAGTCTGGCGGGCTGCAGTCCATGGGGTCACAAAGAGTCGGACACGACTGAGAAGCTAAGCACAGCACAGACGGATGGAGGGAGCTTCTGCAAATCAGAGAATGTCTAGCCAGCATGCTCTGGATAATTGTTGCCTGTCCCCGCCACCAACATGAAATTGACATCAGCTTCCCCTCATTTCCCCCCACTGCCCTCCCTGGAGCGTGTTCAGGTGACTTAAGACTTGTCTTGACCTGGAGTGGAGAAGATGCCCTTAATGGGAATAAGGACTTCCCAAGTGGCGGAAGTGGTAAAGAACCTACCTGCCAAAGCCAGAGATATAAGAGACACAGGTTTGATCCCTGGGTTGGGAAGATCCCCTGGAGGAGGGCACAGCAACACACTCCAGTACTCTTGCCTGGAAGATCTCATGGACAGAGGAGCTGGTGGGCTACAGTCCTTAGGGTTGCAAAGAATCGGACATGACTGATGCGACTTAGCATGCAAGCACGAGGTGAATGTATTTTTTTCCAGAAAATTCTTTTCAACCATGCTAAGAATCCAGGAGCATCACTAGGGAGGAAAGAAAGACATCTCCAAAGCCCTTTGAAGGTGAAAAATAATTCCATAGGAAGAACGATGATCTTAATTAAATATTAGATGTAATTAGCTCAAAGTGCAAATGTTGGGAATATTAATTAGGGTCTCTTTGGAATGGTTGTCAGTGTTAATAAGAAACCGCAGGGGGTCCCACCAACATCTGTCTGAGAACTCCAGGAATGGGAGTGCATCTCAGGCTCCAAGGACTTGAGTGCTACCTGTAGACTCCTTGGCTACCATGGACACTGTCTGTTAGAGTTGAGCATCCTGGCTTTATTTTTCTGGGCTCCAAAATCACTGCAGATGGTGATTGCAGCAATGAAATTAAAAAACACTTACTCCTTGGAAGGAAAGTTATGACCGACCTAGATAGCATATTAAAAAACAGAGACATTACTTTGCCAACAAAGGTCCGTCTAGTCAAGGCTATGGTTTTTCCTGTGGTCATGTATGGATGTGAGAGTTGGCCTATAAAGAAAGCTGAGCGCTGAAGAATTGATGCTTTTGAACTGTGGTGTTGGAGAAGACTCTTGAGAGTCCCTTGGACTGCAAGGAGATCCAACCAGTCCATACTAAAGGAGATCAGTCCTGGGTATTCATTGGAAGGACTGATGTTGAAGCTGAAACTCCAATACTTGGGCCACCTGGTGCGAAGAGCTGACTCATTTGAAAAGACCCTGATGCTGGGAAAGATTGAGGGCAGGAGGAGAAGGGGACAACAGAGGATAAGATGGTTGGATGGCATCACTGACTCGATAGACGTAGGTTTGGGTGGACTCCGGGAGTTGGTGATGGACAGGGAGGCCTGGAGTACTGCAGTCCATGAGGTCGCAAAGAGTCGGACACGACTGAGCGACTGGACTGAACTGGGCTGAACCCTGGTTCTGCCAGATTGGTTCAGGTTTGGGTGGAGGTTGGGGGTTTGTCCTGGCTCCAGTGGTGCCCCTACTTGGCCCGTGCCGTTGCCTCTCAGAACCTCAGAGCCTTCAGAAGCCAGGCTTCAGGCTTGAGGTGGTGGAAATTTCCCAAGCTGCTATTCTAACACTTGCCAAAGGATACCCCTCGCCCCTCCCCAGTCTGGCAATCGGAAGTTTGGCCTCTTTGAATCAAATACCCTAGCACCTGGGGGCTTCCCACGTGGCACTAGTGGTAAAGAATATGCTTGCCAGTGCAGGAGATGAAACAGACGAAGGTTCCATCCCCAGGTAGGGAAGATGCCTTGGAGAAGGAAATGGCAACCTGCTCCAGTACTCTCTCTTGGAAAAAACCATGGACAGAGGAGCCTGGAGGGCTACAGTCCACGGGGTCACAAAGAGTTGGACATGACTGAGCAACTGACTGACCCTAGCACCTGACATGCCACCTGACGGAAAACGGGTCTCAGCGTCACTGTATATGTGACAGAGAGTGGCTTATTTATTTAAAATCAGAGACGTATCTCCCCACCAGGGAATCTTCTTGCCAGATGAGAGATACCTTGGCATGGGATAAACACAGCTCTGGTTCAGCTCCTGGCTTTCCTCAGCAATACCTGTGGCTGTGACCTCACAATATTATTTACCAGTTCTGGGCCACAGTATCCTTTACAACGAAATAAAGTGGGATTCCAGATGTAAAGCAGAGTCTAGACCTTGGCACTATTAGCCTTCAGAGCTGGATAATCCTTGGCGGTGGGGTGGGGTGATCCTGTGGATCGTAGGGAGTTCAGCAGCATCTCTGGCCCCCTAGATGCTCTAGCTGCTGGTGGTGCTACTTAATCCCCAGTTGTGACGAACGAAAGCGTCTCTAGTCATTGCTTCATGTCTCCTGGGAAGAAATCATCCTTGCTTAAGGACTTTTGCTGTAAAAATGCTCAGCACCATGCCTGATGCCCGCTAGGTGTGAGTTACTCGCTTTGTCTTCTGGGCTCTGGTTTGAAGAGGACGTCTTTCAGATGGAGCAGAGAAGTGTGGCACCATCATTGCTCTTCTCATAAGCCCACTTTTGCTGGGTTTGATGAACCTGTGTGTACAATGTAGATGTCTGGTGATATAAAGAACATTCTGGAAAAGATTCTATGGCATCCTTCTCCCACCATGCTTAACACTGTTGATCTTCAAGTCTGGCTAGCCACCCCGTCCTTGGTTTAGGGAGAAGGCACCCCGTTTTCTCTCCCTGCTTCACCACTGACTGTATTTCCTGCCCAAACTATTTGTGCAACCACAGCTTCTTAACTGATGTCCCCATGATTCATGATAAGTCCCCCAAAATGATGAGAAAACCTTTTCTGCAAAGGGCCCCCAATAGTTCAATAGTTTAGGCTCTGTGGGCTATGTGGTCTCTTGTCGTAGTGACTCAACTCTGACATTGGGGCACAGTGAGCATGGTTATGCTCCAATAAAACTTTATTTACAAAAACAAGCCATGGGCCAGATTTCTTCCAGAGTTCATTTGCCCATCCCTCTCCTATCCCCACCCCCTCCATCCTGTTACCAAATGAAGCCTGACAGAGCCCAGAGTTCACTGTCTAAGCATGCACTCACTTAGCAAATACTGGGGTCTGTTGACTTTGCAGCTAGTGTGCTTTGGAACCCTGGGGATAGAGCAGAGAATATGACACAGTCTTCTACCCTCTGGACGTTCACAGGCAAATCATCAGGCAATGGCGGTACCTCGAGTTATGTGGGAAGTGAGCAAAGCTGTGATGGAGCTTAGAGGACAGGCAGCTGATGTGATGTAATTGTCAAGGAGACTGGCTAGGGGATCTGGAACCTCCAAGAGAAGCCGAGGGCTCCCCTGGTGGCTCAGCGGTAAAGAATCCTCCTGCCAGTGCAGGAGACACGGGTTCAATCCCTGGTCCAGGAAGATCCAACGTGCCGGAGGGCAACAAAGCCCATTCGCCACGACTACTGAGCCTGTGCTCTTGAGCCCAGGAGCCACAGCGTTGAAGCCCATGTGCCTAAAGCCTGAGCTTCCAAAGAAAAGCCACCACAGTGAGATACCCACACACCGCAAGTTGAGAGTAGCCCCACCCTTTAAACTAGAGAAAAGCCTGCACAGCAATGAAGACCCAGCAGAGCCAAAGTAAATAAATAAATATTAAAAAAGAGAGAGAGAGAAGCTGAGACTAGCCAGGCAAGGGAGTAGGGGAGAACTTCCCAAGCACAGGAGGCAGCAAACAGGAAGACATGATGTTGTTGAGAGGATAAAGAGACCGTACGCTTCCTGAGGTCAAGCCCTTCCCTGGGCAGTGCAGAGAGAGGTCAGGTCCTAGCGCAGAGCGGCTGCTGTTTTGCAGAAGCACACAGGACTGGTTCTCTCTTCCTGAGATGGCTCTGCCATGCGGAAAGGCTAGGTGGGCGTATACGTTCCAGGGAAAGAATTTCTACTGAAGGCGGAGCAAGGAAAGCTGTGTCTATACTGACCATCTCTCTCTACCCCTGATCCTGTGAGCATTTCAGGCTCCCTTGGTGTTTTTCACAAGACTGTCTTTCAGAGACAAGTGACGGGAGGGGCAGGAGAGGCTGAAATAGATCTTTGGGCGGAAGTGAAAATCTGTCCCAGTGTATTTCCCTTTGGAGGATTCTCAAGGTCCCAAAGCTTCTAGGACTTCTTATGAGCCAGAAAGAAGTTGCGTTGCATGGAATTTCTGTGCACAAGTCTATGTTCTTTGAGCAGCCCTGTAGAAGAAAAGAATGCTAGTCGGCTGATACACAGTATTTTTTTTCTTGGTATTAGTCAAGACCTTTTTGGTTGCATGTAATGGAAAATCGGACTTACACAGACATTTACTGAGTTATGGAATTTAAACAGCATCATTACTGACTGCAGAAAGAGATGGGTCCAAGACTTCAGATGACGTCAGGGGGACTCAGTGGGTCTGTGTCTCCATTTCTGGGCTCCGTTTTCCTCCAGGTCGGCTTCTGCTTTAGGGAGGCCCCCTTTCAAGGGGCATTTCTTGGTAGCTCCAAGCTCCTATTATGTTTTCCAGTTACCAGTCATCGTAGTGAAGGAACTTCCTCCCTGAACGCCAGTCAGGTCCCAGGATTAAGCTTCTCAGGAATGGCAAGGGGTCAATTTGCTAACCGGCTTAGAGGGACGGGCATGAGTCCCCATCACTGTGGCCGTGAGAGGAGAGCGCTCTCTTTGGTCAGCCAGGCTGGGTCACGTGGGGCTCGGCCACATCTGCAGGTGGTGGGCTGGGAGTGGAGGTGTCCCCTGAGAGGGAACCGGGCTTATCCTTGGAGAGGCTGAGCAGTGAGCTACAGTGACGGCGAATGTGGTTTCCCAAGGAGAGATAGCTAACTTTGCACCTCAAGCGATCCAACCCCAGCACAGTCGGACCTTCAGCTCCCAAAGTGCTGTGAAAACACGTTGCCAAGAAATCCACGGCTGTGCATTTTTGCTTCCGATGGCACAGACATTTGGAGAAATTAGTCCAGGGGAGGAAAGGGCCTGCTGGGGGTGTTTTCACTCGTAAAATGTTTTAAACTTATCCTATGCGCTGTTCTCTTACAAGCGTCGTCTTTAACATTCTAATTAAGGTTCCTTCTAAACAAATGCACCCGCTCTTGGCACCGCTCTGAGAATAAACTTTTTTTTTCTACCCTCTCTGTCGTAATGGGTTTTGTTGCACTCAAGTTGCTTGGGCTGAAGATGCTCTCAAATGTCAGTGGCAGGGACTCTGGAGATGGGAGAGATTCTGACATCGTTGCCCTGGTATCATTACAGGAGGGCTGAAGTCACATCTAATTGACCACAGACAATGGGAGAGGGAACTATTTGGTGGGCTTAATTGCTAAGCTTTCCCTGTCTCTCTCTGGCTGTGCAATCCTATTTCTTAAGACCATGGAAAATTTAGACCTCTGGGTTATAGTCTCTGATGCTGTGTGTGTGTGTGTGTGTGTGTGTGTGTGTGTGTGCGCGTGCGTATGTATGTAGGGTAGTAAAGTTGTGGGGGTGGGGGTGGAGAGACAGGTTTCCTGAAAGGGAAGCATTTGAACTCTTCTTTTTTTATTCTTTTGACTTGACTGTAATTATCACATTGCATGTTTTGCCTGGATCTGAAGGGTGAATTGTTATATAATGCTCTGCTTATAAAAAAAAAAATTAGTCAGGGAATTGGGGGGAGGCACTGATTAATGAGGCCAAGAGTCAAATCCATGTTTTGCAGAGACACTTAAAATGAGACTATCATAGAGGGCCATCGTTGTCCAAATTAGGTCTTGAATTTTCATCAGCCACTTCATGTTGGCTCTGAGAATATCACACACAAACACACACACACACACACACACACACAGAGTGACCCTTGCAAGGACCACCACCCCCATCCCATTATGTGAGCCAAAGCACATAAAATGTTGATTAAATTCTAATACTTACACGAATTGTCTCTCCTCTCAAGAACACACACGTTCAATTTAATCTCTCTTGGCATTTTAAGTATCAAATCAAGGCTCCGCTGTCACTGGCGACAACTACAGCCTCACATGTTCCAAAATGGGAATGAAATGAGAAAGACCTGCCAGAAAAATCCAGTGCAGAACACAGACTCTCACAGTGTGTGGCTGGAAGACATGCGAAAGGGTCTTCCACCTTTCAGAGCCTTGATTTCTGCATCTGTACAGTGGGGCTGTCTCAGTGATGACTGTTCTGTTGTTGTTATTTGCTAAGTCCTGTCTGACTCTTTGTGGCCACCTGAACTGTAACCTGCCAGGCTTCTCTGTCTGTGGAATTTCCCAGGCAAGAATACTGGAGTGGGTTGCCATTTCCTTCTCCAGGGGATCTTCCCCACCCAGGGATGGAACCCATGCCTCCTGCATTGGAAGGCGGGTTCTTTACCAGTGAGCCACCAGGGAGGCCCTGGTGATGGTTACTTCATCCTTATACGGTCTGATGAAGATGGTACCCAAATCAGGCTCTGGGCACTACCCTGGCACCCACGCGACATCCGGGGAGCTGTTGTGTCTGGGCCCGGGGAGAAGGTTCTGCCTGGTGCCCACTCATGCTTTCTCTCCCTCTCTCTGATTTTCCAGGGTAATCAGGAAGCAGCAGCTGCCCCTGACACAATGGCTCAGCCTTACGCTTCGGCCCAGTTTGCCCCCCCTCAGAACGGCATCCCCGCGGAATACACGGCCCCTCACCCCCACCCCGCACCGGAGTACACGGGCCAGACCACCGCCCCGGAGCACACGCTAAACCTGTACCCTCCCGCGCAGTCGCACTCGGAGCAGAGCGCAGCGGACACGAGCGCGCACACCGTCGCGGGCACGGCCACAGTAAGTGTGCGCTGTTCCGGGGGGCGGGGCGGGACTCCTGGAATGGCGGCAGGGCGCGCCTCCATGCGGCTAGGGGGGCCCCACCCTGCAAACCGGTCTCCAAGCTCATCCCTGGCATCCCAGCCCCGCCGGGTTCACCTTACTCACCTGCGTGCATCCTCTCGAGACGCTCGTTTCAATCAATACATTTTCCCATTAACCGCGTGTTTTGTTAAAGGGCAAAGTTAATCTCTTTTCTGCTTCTGCAGTTTTGCTTTTTCTGGAATTATGTCGTCTGTGTGGAATCATACATATGTAATTTTTTTTTAATGCCTTTTTGGAGATACCATTTACATACCGTAAAATCCACCTATTCGAGGTATACAATTCAGGGATCATTATGGTATTTACAGAACTGTACAACCACTGCCACAGTCTGTCTTAGGAATATTTCCAACACCCCCCAATCCATCTGTCCTACAGCCACCCCCTGCCGGGTTCCCGCCCCAGCCCTCCTTATCCTAGCCAAATTCATTCAAGTTGCACCCGCATTGTGGCTTATGTCCCTAGCGTCTTCTTTACTGCAGAGCCCCCGAGGTATGGGTGACCTGGGCTGCCGAAAGGCAGCAAGAGAATTTTGCAGACCTGTTTTGCATTTTGATGGTAGTGGTAACATACCTCTGTGCACCCAAAAGTCACCTTTCTTGTCTATGAATGAATGGAATGGATAAAAAACAAGCAAACAAACGGAAAAGAAACAGTCTATCACCACTGCCAATGGAAACTAACATTGCTGGCTATTCATAAAAGCTAGTCGCTCTAAACAAAAATGATGATTAAAAGTACACCATGTTTATTTACATACCCCCGGAAGTAACCATGCAATATGAATCTCAGGAGAGGTTTATGTAAGCATTTAGGAAACCTTGTTCTGTGGAATTCTTGAGAAGCCTGGACACATGCAGCTTCTGTCCAGAACACTTTATAGGTGCAATGCACTTAGGCCTCTTTCTCCTGACCTCTGAAAAACTAGTATTTGTGAAGAAGTGTATTGGTTTGAAACAGTTATCTGTTTTCTTATAACCAAGTTCAGTTCAATTCAATCGCTCACTCATGTCCAGCTCTTTGCAACCCCATGGACTGTAGCACCTCAGGCTTCCCGGTCCATCACCCACTCCTGGAGCTTGCTCAAACTCATGTCCATCAAGTTGGTGATGCCGTCCAACCATCTCATCCTCTGTCATCCCCTTCTTGTAACCAAGGCAGTCATCTAACTTTACTACCTGGTACCTCATTCATTTGGAAGTTCAGTTTGGAGATTTTTCAAAATAATGTAAATTGAAAAGTTTTCTATTGCTTTCCCTTTTTTATTGTGCCAAAATACATATAAAAATTTTAACCATTTTATCACGTACAGTCCAGTGGCATTAAGTACATTCACAGGGTAGCACATCCATCACTACTACAGAGTCCCAGACGTCCCCATCACCCCAACAGGAAACCCAGTATCCATCAGGCAGACGTCTTCCATTCCTCCCTCCCCGCAGCCCCTGGGAGTCACGAGTCTGCTTTCTTTCTGTATACATTTGCCTCTTCTGGCTTTTTCAGAAGACTCAGTCATACAGTATATGACTTTTGTGTCTGCCTCCTTTCATTTAGAATGCTTTCAAGGTTCATCCACGTTGTAGGATGGACCAGTACTTCATTCTTTTTCTACGACTGAATCCTATTCCACTGTATGGATAGGTCATATTTTGTTTATCCATCCATCCATTGATGGGCATTTGGGTTGTTTCTACCTCTTGGCTATTGTCAAGAGTGCTGCCCCTGTCTTGTTTGTCATTGTTTGCTGTAACGTAGAGATGGATTTATTAAATGGGCTTGCAAATGTAGTAGGTGTTTCTTGTCGTTGGGTTGACTACCAGTGGTAGTGATGGGGCTGTTGTTCATTTGTGTGTTGTTTTTTTTTGGTGTGATAACCAATGGTAGGGCTTGTTATTTTAGGCCTAAAAATGTTCCCATCAGGCATTATTTATTAAGCTTCCACATGGACCAACCATACACACACTGCTGTGGAAGATTCATTCCTTCACTCACAAAGATTTATTAAACATCTGCTTAGGCCAGGACTCATACTTCATGCTGTGAGTGAGCCAGACGGAAATGGTCTTTTCCATCTTTTTTGAAAAAAATTGTTTTTTGGCTGCACTGGGTCTTCATTGCTGTGTGCACGGGCTTTCTCCAGGTGCGGAGAGTGGGGCTCCTTTCCAGCTGCGGCGCACAGGCTTCTCATCGCGATGGCTTCTCTTGCGCGGGCCCAGTAGTTGTGGCACGTCGGCTTTGTTGCCCCATGGCACGTGGACTCCTCCCAGACCAGGGATTGAACCCATGACCCTTGGATTGGCAGGCGGATTCTTAACCACTGGACCACCATGGAAGTCCAGCTCATTCCTTCTTAGAACTAAATGTGGGAGACAGTAAAAATGTAGAAATCAGATACCTCTATAAATACACATGGTGAGACATGCTCTTAAGGAAAAGACGGGTGCTATGGAGGATTAAAAAAAGCAGAGGTACCACCTGCAAATGAGTAGCCGGGGGGCTTTTCTTCAAGGACATGATATTTAAGGGGAAAAGAAAAAGCTTCCAGGTAAAAGGAATGCCAAGGTCATAGGTCTCAAGGTTGGAAAGAGCTGAAAAAAAAAAATGAGGCAGTATGTCTAAGGGCTTGTGAAGAGGGTGTCGGGATGCAAAGGAGCACAGTGGCAAAGGAGAACAAGAAGCAGCCACAGGGATCCTATGGTGTATTCTATAAGGGGGTGGGCTTCCCAGCTGAAAGCTATGGGAAACCACTGAAAAGCATTTAAGGCAGAAAAGTTAAAAAAATGACATTTTGAAGGAAAGAATTAATTATGCCTATGCTGTGCTGAGTCGCTCAGTCATGTCCAGCTATTTGCAACTCTATGGACTGTAGCCCTGCCAGGCTCCCCTGTCCATGAGGATTCTCCAGGCAAGAATACTGGAGTGGGTTGCCATGCCCTTCTCTGGGGCATCTTCCAGACCCAGGGATCGAACCCATTTCTCCCACATTGCAGGTGAATTCTTTACCATTTGAGCCACCAGGGATGCTTACCTTAAAGGAAATATTAAGCCAGCAGGGGAGATGAGAAACTCAGTATCCTTTTCTCACACGAAGAACTCTTAAGAGATCAACCTGGCGACTTTTAAATTGCATGTTGTGTGTTCACAGTGCCCCCGGCACTACAGCGAGGTGACATGGGGAGCAAACAGGCTCCCTCTATCAGGGAGCTTTACACAGACAGCCAAATACATAGATCAAAGATGGTTCCACCAGGGTCAATGTGAACAACTTTTTTCAGTGTTTATTTTTATTATGTATTTATTTGGCTGTGCCAGGTCTTGGCTGTGGCACATGGGTCTTCAGTCCTGTTGTGGCATGCTGGATCCTTAGTTTAGGCATCTAGTTCCCCACCCAGGGATGGCACCTGGGCTCCCTGCATTTCGAGCTTGGAGTCTTAACCACTGGACTACCAGAGAAGTTCCTGCGACTTCTCATTAAAGGTTGTCGAATGAACAGAAATGGTCAGTGCTAAAGGCAATATGGTGAGCCGTTTGCATAAAGAGCTTGAATTGACACCTTTGTCAAGTGTAGGGAATGGAGAGGAAGTCAAGGACTGATCACTAGAGAGCTCATAGGTGGTGAGGTTTGGAAGAAAAGGCTCTATTGAATGACCTAAAGAGGGTACCTGGATGGAGGGCTGAACCAAAGATTGTTGTCATGGCAGCCTGGCAGGTATAAACTGAGGACATGATTGAAGCTGGCAGATTGGACAACATTGAAGACCCAGGAGAAAGTAAAGTACTGGGAGCGATTCCAGGGAGCTAGGAGTTGAAGAATAAATGGGAAATACCAGAGTGGGTATGTGCAGTACCCTCATAAACCTTTGGAGTAAAGAGGAGAAAGAAAAGATAGCAAAAGAAGAGCACAGAGGGCTGAGGAACCGGTTTGTAGGAAAGTGGATTTTGATTCAATATTTTATACCACAGAGAAGAGAGATGGAGGAAGGACAGGGAATCAGAGATAGGGAATGACTCGAGGGAGAAAGCAGCAAAGTATTTTAGAGGAAATGGGAAGGAATCTGACCTTGAGCACACAGATTCAGTAGGTGGTCTGGGAAAGGAAAAGATGTACTTTATTGTTTACAGTTCCATTGACATATAAATGACATACAATAAGCTGCTGCTACGCTAAGTCACTTCAGTCGTGTCCGACTCTGTGCAACCCCATGGCAGCCCACCGGGCTCCTCCGTCCCTGGGGTTCTCCAGGCAAGAAAACTGGAGTGGGTTACCATTTCCTTCTCCAGTGCATGAAAATGAAAAGTGAAAGTGAAGTCGCCCAGTCATGTCTGACTCTTAGTGACCCCATGGACTGCAGCCCACCAGGCTCCTCCATCCATGGGATTTTCCAGGCAAGAGTACTGGAGTGGGGTGCCATTGCCTTCGCCATGCTTAATAATTTTGTAATTATTTAGTGTCAATAAGTACATATGTATGGAACCATTTCTACTCTCATGATAATAGATATATCCATCATCTTCAAAGTTTTCTTTTTTTTCCACCTAGTAATCACTTTATTTTTGTTTATTTATTTGTTCATTTGTTTATTTATATTAAATTGTAGTGATTTACAATGTTGTGTTAGTTTCAGAAGTACATATATACAGCTGTACATATATTCAGTTATATATACATATATATGTACATACATATGTGTCTATATATATATATATATTCTTTTTCATTTTATATATAGTAATTTGTATCTCTTAATCCTAGATTCCCAATTTATCCCTCCCCTGCCTTTTCCCTTGTTTTGTGTATCTGTGAATCTGTTTCTATTCTGTAAATAAGTTCATTTGCTCCATATTTTAAATTCCATGTATAATTCAGATCATACAATGTTTGTCCTTCTCTTTGTGACTTACTTCACCTTGTATGATCATCTCTAGGTCCATCCATGTTGCCGCAAATGGCATTATTTCATTCTTTTTTATGGTTGAGTAATATTCCAGTGTATATTTATATGTAACAGTAAAGAAGTTCCTTAAAAAACTAAAATGCATATGATCCAGTGATTGCATCCTGGGTATTTATCTAGAAAAAGGAAACTATAACTTGAAAAGATACATGCACCTCAGAGTTGGCTCATAACCCCTCTGTAATCTTCCCTCTCTATTCTCTCTCCCCATTCCCAGGAATCAACTGATCTGCTCCTGTAGTTTAGTTTTCAATTTCTAGAATTTTCTATAAGTGACAGCAAGCATTGCATGTTTTTCCCCTCCTCCTCTGGCTCCACTCTCACTCAGCATCATTGCTCACAGCTTTGTCCACCTTGTCGCATGCATCAGTCCATTCCGTCAGTTCACTCACTCAGTCGTGTCCAGCTCTTAGTGACCCCATGGACTGCAGGCACGCCAAGCTTCACTGTCCATCACCAACTCCTGGAGCTTGGTCAAACTCATGTCTATCAGGTCAGTGATGCCATCTAGCCATATCATCCTCTGTCGTCCCCTTCTCCTCCTGCCCTCAGTCTTTCCGAGCATCAGGTCTTTTCCAGTGAGTCGCCTCTTCACATCAGGTGGCCAAAGTGTTGGAGTTTCAGCTTCAGCATCAGTCCTTCCAATGAATATTCAGGACTGATTTCCTTTAGCATTGACTGGTTTGATCTCCTTGCAGTCCAAAGGACTCTCAAGAGTCTTCTCCAACACCACAATTCAAAAGCATCAAGTCTTCAGCACTCAGCTTTTTTTATAGTCCAACCCTCACATCCATACATGATTACTGGAAAAACCATAGCCTTGACTAGACAGACTATTGTTGACAAAGCAATGTCTCTGCTTTTGAATATGCTATCTAGGTTGGTCACAACTTTCCTTCCACGGAGCAGGCATCTTTTAATTTCATGGCTGTAGTCACCATCTGCAGTGATTTTGGAGCCCCCCAAAATAAAATCTGTCACTGTTTCCATTGTTTCCCCATCTATTTGCCACGAAGTGATGGGACTAGATGCCATGATCTTAGTTTTTTGAAAGTTGAGTTTTAAGCCAACTTTTTCACTCTCCTCTTTCACTTTCATCAAGAGGTTCTTTAGTTCTTCTTCAGTTTCTGCCATAAGGGTGGTATCATCTGCATATCTGAGGTTATTGATATTTCTCCCAGCAGTGTAGATTCCAGCTTGTGCTTCCTCCAGGCCAGCATTTTTCATGATGTACTCTGCATATAAGTTAAATAAGCAGGGTGACAGTATACAGCCTTGACATACTCCTTTTCCTATTTGGAACCAGTCTGTTGTTCCATGTCCAGTTCTAACTGTTGCTTCTTGACCTGCATACAGATTTCACAGGTAAGGTGGTCTGGTATTCCCTTCTCTTTAGGAATTTTCCACATTTTGTTGTGCTCTACACAGTCAAAAGCTTTGGGATAGTCAATAAAGCAGAAGTAGATGTTTTTCTGGTATTCTCTTATTTTTTTGTTGTTGTTGTTGTTGTTGTGTTTTTTTTGTTTTTTTTTTTTGATGATCCAGCGGATATTGGCAGTTCGATCTCTGGTTGTTGGCATGCATCAGTAGCCTACTCCTTATATACCGCTTTGTAGAATGTGCCGCAATTTGTTGACTCATTTACCTGTGGATGGGCATCTGGTTGTTTTCCATTTTTGGCCACAAAGAAATGACCAGCTTACAAATAGAGACTGCCATGGATGCCTGAAAACATTTCAGTTTTGAGGCAAAAGAAAGCTGTCACTGTCCATTCTGGTTGCTGTAACAAGAATAGACAGCAGAAATTTATTGCTCACAGTTCAGGAGGCTGGAAGTCTAAGATCAGAGTGCCAGATGGTCAGGGGAGGGTCTGATTCCTGGTTCAGAGCCTCTCTGCCTTTTCACATGATGAGAGGGGGTGAGGGGCTGTATGAGGTCTATTTTATGAGGGCGCTAATCCTATTTGTGAGGGCTGCACCCTCATGACCTAATCACCTTGCCAAAGCCCCATCCTCTAATACCATCACGTGAGACTTGAGAATTCTAACATGTGAATCTGGGGCAGTGAGTGGGGGACACAAACATTCATACCCTAGCAAGAAGGAAGAGTGAGTGTGTGAGGAAACGGATGAATCCCGAGGTCAAGAGACAACTTGAGAAGGTCCTTGTGTGCGACCTTCAAGCTCATCATCAACTGACAGAATGAGAAAGGGAAAAATTTGGAAGCAACAGAATGAGTCCTAAAATTGGGTAAACCTGCCAGGAATCTGGCTCAGACAATCCCTAGGGTTTTTGAAGGGCATGGACAGCCTTTCTGACTTTGGAGACTGTGAAGTTGTGGTGGGACTTGGTTATTTGGTGACTGTGTCTATTCTAGCGATGTTCGGATGGTACATACTGCTTACAGGAGCTCTTCCAGGAAAGAGGACCATGATGAGGTGAAGCGGGAGGGATTTGTGTCTGATCCTGAAGGGAGTCTTAGAACGTAGCCTCTTAGCTGGCTTTGAGGAAGGAGCAGTCATTCTAACAGGTGCCACCTTATTGTCTGCTGCAATTACATACTTGTGCTTTTCTCCCTTCTGCCAAAAGGGAAGATGCTTCTGTTCGTCCATGACCTACTTTTGAGCTGTAGTAACCTGGCCTGACTGTGCAGGACATAGTCTATGACAAGTTTCTTCAAACTGTCTCTGCATCCTTGTGCGTTTACCAAGTGCACCTTCTCTTTACTTAACCTCAAAGTGGGTCAGAGGCATGTTTCTGCCAACCCTGGAATACATAGGCCTGTATCAGACACCTCAGTTATTGCCCACAGGGTAGAGTTGTACCCAGAATAACTCCAACTTTCCTTTGACAGGTGCTCAAAGTGCTTATTGCCAGTCTGAGGTCACTCTGGGGGCTGTTATAGAGAAAAGATCGATCCATCTGGTAGGCTGCAAGAACATCTAATATATGCACATGATTTCACACAAAGTGCAGGATCTGTAAAAGGGAAGCAGACTGCACCCAGAGTTCCCAGCCAGAGTCGAGGAAAGTACAGACAGAAAAGAACTACCAGGTCATCCTTTCAGCTCCCCAAGGGCTGAGATGAGTCCCCGCAGGACATTTTTCTGCTGAATGTCTATTTAATGCGGGCCTCCAAACACATCATGGATCACTGTGCTGACAGAGCCAATGCTGTATTATATTAGAGACTGCTCCTGACAAGGTATTTTACTCTTGACATATTATAATTAGAGATTTGCAAGTGGTGAATTTCTCCATGTATCTCCAATAGCAACTTAACTTCTATTTTTAACACCTCTGCAGCCTGTCTAACAGTTTCCCACCAGCTCCAGGAACTAATGGGGAAAAAGAACGTGGGACTTAGAGCTTGGTCTCTGAGCTCTGGGCTCTGTCAACAGAGAGAGGAGCTGTTTAAGAAGCCAGCTTTCACTTGATCTTCAGCTCCTTCTAACTGGAGTGCTAACTGTGTCCCCTGTTTTCATGAATACCTTTGAGAAGATAAGACTTGGGTTGGTGATGACTTCCTGTCCTTAACCCTTTATATGCTGGCTCTTCTTTGGGAGCCGATTATATAGGTAAGGTTTGGAGAAAACTGTTCAGTGCACTCCTTTTTGTTAACTGGTAATTATTATTATTACTATTAATTATTCTGGCAATTAATGTTTGTGGTTAAAAAAATCACACAACAGAAAAGTGTGTAAAATGAAAACTAAAATTTTCTTAGACACAAGAGTCACCAATTCTTTGTATTTCCTTCCAGAAATGCTTTATGCAAACACAAACATATGCCTGTGTCTTAGTCTGTTCAGGCTGCTATAACAAAAATGTTATAAATTGGCTGACTCATAAACAGTAAGTATTTATTTCTCACCGTTTGCAGGGTGGGAAGTCCAAGATAGTGGCATCAGTAGATTTGGTGTCTGGTGAGAATTCACCTCCTGGTTCATGAAGAGCCATCTTGTCACTGAGTCCTCACTTAGCAGAAGCATCAGGGGAGCTCTTAGGAGTCTCCTTTATTTTATTTTTATTGGAATATAATTGCTTTACAATGTTGTGTTAGTTTCTGCTGTATGACAAAGTGACTCGACCATATGCAAACATATAGTCCCTCCCTCTTTGATCTCTCTCCCACCTCAGCCCCAACCCCGCCATCTAGGTCACCACAGAACACTGAGCTGAGCTCCCTGTACTTTGTATCCGCTTCTCACTAGCTATCTGTTTTACACAAGGCAGTGTATATATGTCAATCCAAATCCCCCACTTTGTCCCACCCTCCCCTTCCCTTTGGGAATCTCCTTTACAAAGCCACTGATCTCATTCATGGCAACACTAGTGGTAAAGAACCCACCTGCCAATGCAGGAAACATAAAAAACGTGGGTTTGATCCTGGATTGGGAAGATCCCCTGGAGCAGGGAATGGCTACCCACTCCAGTATTCTTGCCTGAGAACTCCATGGACAGAGAAGCCTGGTGGGCTACAGTTCATGGGGTTGAAAAGAATTGGACACAACTGATGGACAGGGAGGCCTGGCGTGCTGCGATTCATGGGGTCGCAAAGAGTCGGACACGACTCAGCGACTGAGCTGAACTGAACTGACGTGATTGAACAGGCATGTACAGTCTCATTCATGAGGACTCCACCTCATGACCTGATCACCTTGCAAAGGCCCCACCTCCTAATATCATCACCTTGGGATCTAGGATTTCAGCATATGAATTTTGAGGAGATACAACTCTTGGTTTATAGCAGCCTGACTGTCTGTTTCTCTCTCTGTCTCTTATTCAGTCTTCACATCTTCTAACTTCTCACTAGTTCCATTCCCAAAAGGACAGAATTAAAGTCTATTAATCACCTGCTTTGGCACCTTTTATATCTTAGAGATCGTTCTGTATCAAGCTTCGCATTCTTTTCTTTTTTTTTCCTTTTGTGTGCTGTCTGACATAGAGAGGTCTGCCAGTGATTGAATTGGGTTGTTCCTGGGGTTCATTTTGCAGGGTCTGTATTCTCAATAGGCTGTAGTGAGCAGCTGAGAGCAAATAGCACTGCCCACTTCCGGTATCTCTATGAATGGTTAAAGGTGCCTGGGTTTAAATGTAGACCCTCCAGGGAGCCACGTGCAGCCCGCAGACAGTCTAAAAAGGCCTGCCGCCCTCACCCTTGCCCAGAACATTGTGCCATCCAGTTCAGTTCACGGCCATTCCCCCGTGTGTCTGTGGCTATACTTCTCTTTAACAAAAGAAAGTAACTTGAGAGCTGTCTGGTGTCAGGGAGAAGAAAAGGAAAGACATGCTACCACTGATTGAGACCTGTTATGGTCACAGACCCTACCAGGCACACTTTCATCCTTCATCTCGTCTTGTCCTCACCAAACCTTTTACAGGGCGTCCCCGGTGGCTCAGCAGTAAAGAATCCACCTACAATGCAAGAGACGTGTCTTTGATCCCTGGGTCAGGAAGATCCCTTGGAGAAGGCAATGGCAACCCACTCCAGTATTCTTGCCTGGAAAATCCCATGGACAGAGGAGCCTGGCGGGCTGCAGTCCAAAGGATCACAAAAGAGACAGACACGACTTGGAGAGGAAATAGCGATAGCAAAGACTTTAGATGCTATTAGTGCTCCCCATGTTACACTGAGAGGCCGAGGTTCAAGATGCCATGAGTATGAGGAGTTGTGAGGGCAGAGTAGAGACACTCACCAGCTAGGTCTAGTGTCAAAGTTCAGACTTTCCTCAGTCTCCAGGCTCTTCCCTACGAGGTCTCCTGGCCAGCAGCTAAGATGACCAGTGCCCAGGACCAAGGTGGACAATCTACAGTTCCACCTAAGGCTGGCTTCTTCAGCCTGCTCTCCAGTTTAGAGAAGCATGTCAGCTAAGAAGCTGAAATCAGCATTTGCCAGGGTTAGCCCCTCGGCTTCACCATTTCCACGGTGAAGGCTGTTGGACCGGTTGTTTGACCTCTCTGCCCTTAGAGTCCTACTGTTCCTTTCTTGCATGGTGGTTCTGCCATTCTCCAAACACCCTTCCTCTTCCCTTCTAAACATCACCAGAGAAAAAGTTTTTTAAAAAATACCAGAGAGCCCCTCTTCCTGTCGGAAGACTGTGGCATTCCCTGCTTCCGTTTAAAGTTTGGCAAAATCACTAAAAGATGCCAGTCTAAAAATAGGGTAAGGAGCTCCATCAAAACAGAAGGCAGGGACTTCCCTAGTGGTCTAGTGGTTAACAATCTGCCTTGTAGTACAGGGGATGTGAGTTTGATCCCTGGTTGAGGAACTAAGATCCCACATGCCATGGGGCAACTAAGCCTGCACAGTGTAATAGAAGATCCTGCATGCCACAACTAAGACTCGATGCAGCCAAATAAATAAATAAAAATAAATGTTTTAAGAAACAGGAGGCAGAGCATCCAGTCTCAGAAATAACAGTGTTTGCTCATCGAGTCTCAGGCTATGTTGTAATCACTGTACATGTACAATCTTGACCCTCCATTATCAAAAAAAGAGAAAAGAATAAAAATATATAGGAGGCATTGTCATCCTCCAGTTTAAAAACCCGAGGCAAGTAACTTTCTGAAGGTCATTGAAGCTAACAGATGGAAGCCGGGGCTCCAAAACAGTTGTGTCAGACCAAAACTCTTTAGGGCTTGGAGCCCAGAAGGCACCCCCAGGCAGGTTGGGGCACACACCCGGGGCTCGTCTCTCCATCCACAGCTGCGACAAAGAAGAATGCTTTGCCCAGGAATTCCTCCATCCACCCTGGGGAGGGCCCTGGCAGATCCAGGCATGTGCAATATTACAGGCTTAGCGCCGGCTCATATTTGAGACCAGTGCCTTGAGCAAACTCCAATAACATGTTTCAGTGGCTTCAAAATTGTCTTTTCAGATGACAGTGTAGCTGAGCTGTTTTGTCAATACCAGTTCTGCTTTCCTAAGGTTCACATTTGCTTTAAGGACACAGGTACTGCCTCTAGTTCCCTCATGAGGCTGAGTATTATGCGTTTGCTTGCTGTCTATGCTTTAGAATAAATGGTCCGTGGCTTTCAGGATGAATTAAAAGCCTGTGTTACCCAATTCCAGGGCCATTTTACCATTCCAGAGCGCCAGTTGACCGAAGATCACCCAGTCCTGGAGGTCCAGTGTGTATCATTGAGTCCAACCAAGCTCAGTTCAGTTCAGTCACTCAGTCATGTCCAGCTCTTTCTTCAACCCCATGGACTGCAGCACCACCAGGCCTCCTTGTCCATCACCAGCTTCACGAGCTTGCTCAAACTCATGTCCATCGAGTTGGTGATGCCATCCAGCCATCTCATCCTCTGTTGTCCCCTTCTCCTCCTGCCTTCAATCCCTCCCAGCATCAGGGTCTTTTCTAATGAGTCAGTTCTTCACATCAGGTGGCCAAAGTATTGGAGTTTCAGCTTCATCATCAGTGCTTCCAGTGCATATTCAGGACTGACTTCCTTTAGGATCGACTGGTTGGATCTCCTTGCTATCCAAGGGACTCTCAAGAGTCTTCTCCAACACCACAGTTCAAAAGCATCAACTCTTTGGCACTCAGTTTTGGAGCCCAAGTTAGGATAATTCTAAAGCCATGAGCATCAGAGACCCAAGTCTAATGTCTAGGAAGGACAGGCTTCCGGGGCTGCTGCCTGGAAGTCTGAAAGAATTGAAGGTTCTCATGACAAGTCAGGAAAAATGGTCCGGGATAAATAAATACCCTTAGGTATTTTCAGGAGAAGGGGCTTCCCAGGTGGCACAGTGGTAAGGAATCCACCTCCCAATGAAGGAGACGCAAGAGATGTGGGTTCCATCCCTGGGTCTGGAAGATACCCTGGGGTAGGAAATGGCAACCAGCTCCAGTATTCTTGCCTGGAGAATCCCATGGACCGAGAAGCCTGGAGGGCTACAGTCCATGGTGTTGCAAAGAGTTGGACACAACAGTTGCTCAGTCATGTCCAACTCTTTGCGATCCCATGGACTATAGCCCACCAATCTCCTCTGTCCATGGAAATTCTCCAGGCAAGGAGACTGGAGTGAGTTGCCGTTCCCTTCTCCAGGGGATCTTCCTGACCCAGGGATAGAACTCTAGTCTCCTGCATCGCAGGCAGATTCTTTATCATCTAAGCCGCCAGGGAATCCCATAGCCACAGACACCCATACACACATTATCAACACATTATCAGGACAGGTAGTGAAGCATCAAGGTAAAGAGCATGGAGTTCCCATCCCAGTTCTGACCCAGGGTGGGACCGCTGGCATGGGATGGAAACTCTCCGAGCCTCACTTTCTCCCTTTGAGTACACGAGGCTGTGACATCTTGCTGAGATAATGCTGATGAAGGGCTTAGCACAGAGATGGGCACATAGTAAATATTCTACCAGATGAGCTATTGTAATCAGGAAATAATTATGTCATTCTCCATGGGAAATCAGAGCATTCTCCTTTGTCCTGAATTCTTCCTTCTAATTTTTTTTTTCAGGACAATAAATCCATCCTAAGAATTGTGAAATTTCCTGGGTTAAGGGGAAACAAAGACTCAATTTCCCACATTTATTTTAAAAGGGATTCTTGTATGTAATGATTTCCATACAAATTGTTTTCAATCACTCATGCCTGAGTTCAGCTGATGGGTACAAGTAAGTCATTGACCTAAGTCTGGGTCATAGAGAGCAAGGTTAGGGTTTATTAAAGGGATACATGACTTAATGTTTGGCCCACATGGCTGAAGCCATCTTGCTTTTGCTGAACGAGGGAAGAACAGACCTATTCTGTTTCCTTAGGGAGACTTTATTGTTGAATTTCCACTGGGAGTGTTAAGTCACCAGAAATGTTTCTTTGTGACTTTGTCTTCATTTGGTGTTCTGTGCTTGTTCATACCTATATTCACTGTCATCAATTTTACCCTCTCAGTATGACTAAGCAGTCTGTATCCGTGATGAAGATGTTAGTCTTTGAGCAAGTGTTTGTGCAGTGTCATTGTAAAGGGTTGGGATAATGATTGGATAATTCAAAGATGAAGTGGACTGTCTATGAGCTGCACAAACGACTTTTAGGTGTTGGAGGAACCTTTGCATACCCCGTGGCCTCCTACGGTGGTTTCATTCCTCTTGTTTGTTTTTATTCAGAGATTAATCTGTTTTGTGGGCAACATTTGAATCACTTATTAGCCAGCCATCAGCTCATGCTTTTAATTCGTGGCCATATATTTTTCAAGTTGATGGTGAATTCCTACGAAATCTGTGCTCTGTTGGATTTTAGGCAGGAGAAAGAAGTTGGCTGTGCTGTTAATTGAGGGTTTCTGGGGGCTTCCAGCCAGACTCTTGGAGTTTTAGAGTTCGAAGGAACCACCTGTTGCAATCTCCTCATTGTATGGGTGTTAGGTGATCACATAAGTTAAAGGCTGAAACCCAGATACTTTCAGGCTCAGGCAAGTAATGTACCTATATGAACGGGTTTGGTTTATGTTGGAGACATCGGTAAAAGAAATAACTTTCTCCATTAAGATAAGAATGATAAAAGCTTAGGCGTTATGCTGTGTGGGGCTCCCCTGGTGGCTTAGTGGTAAAATATTCGCCTGGAGTGCAGGAGCCACGGGGGACTCGGGTTCGATCCCTAGGTCAGGCAGACCCCCTGGAGCAGGGTATGGCAACCCACTCCAGTATTCTTGCCTGGAGAAACCCATGGATAGAGGAGCCTGGCAGGCTACAGTCCATAGGGTCACAAGAGTCGGACATGACTGTGGTGACTTAGGACGCATGCACGCATGATGCTCTGTGACCCCCTGATAAAACCCTGTTGGCAGTCTGGAGGGCTCGTGGCCCTTCCTCCCTTTCCTATCATTCCATTCAATCTCTGCCACGTTGAATTGCTAGCCCGGCATTGCAATATCTTGATTTTTTTTTTTTCAAGAGCAAGCAGCATTTTGGATTTTTAAAGTGCTCTCCCATTCACTTCTATTTTGTTCCTTTTTGTTATCTGCCCAGCTTCTGAAGATACTAAGTTTATAACCCCTGACTAGTTTTTGAACCTTCATTTATTCTTTTTTAATAAGAGTTGAAATGAGGAAGCTTAACCCTTTAAGTGAGACTCTATTTCAGGTTTAT
The DNA here is from genome assembly GCF_042477335.2 of Ovis canadensis. Classification (NCBI taxonomy): domain Eukaryota; kingdom Metazoa; phylum Chordata; class Mammalia; order Artiodactyla; family Bovidae; genus Ovis; species Ovis canadensis. The sequence continues at coordinate 21,704,783 of NC_091268.1, forward strand.
GAGAAAGGCAGCTTGGCTACTTCTGCATGACAATACAGAGGTTCGTAGACTATGAGAGCTTGAAGTGACCATCTGGTCTACCGGCTTTGTTTACAAATGATGCCAAGGCTCAGAGAGGGAATGGGACCTGCCTGAGTCACACAGTGACTATCTCAGCAAAAACTAGAACAGGGACAAGAAAATTTCCACTGTACCATGGCCCTCCCTGTGCTATGACCATGCTTTTTTTCCTCTCTGTCTCCTGGATTCTATAGTAGCTTTCAAAGTCCACTTACTTAGAGTTATCTCTGCATAAAAATAGACAAAGCCCACTAACCCTGCCTGTCAGAGCAAGTCAGGCTATATGATTTAAGGCGCCGTTTCTCTTTGATGTTCCATTTTGGTTCCTAGTCGGAGGTTTCAGCCAGCAGTGGACCCTGCTTCTGTAAAGCCTTCTGGAGTTCTGAAAGGAGGCGATTTTCTCTGTTCTCTCTCCTGCTGACCACAATAGTTGTGCGAGTTGGGCTGTGCTCATTCAGTAGTGTTTTGTGTTCCAGCTGGCTCCTGGGCCAGAACGTTCTAACCAGGGAGTCCTGGATTTTATCTTTGCACCCCTGAAGGGCATGGAGGCTGTCAGATTGTCAAGTGATAGCCTTCAATGTAGAGCTCAGTCCAGGTCATCGTCCCAGCTCCCCAAAGGGCAGAAGATCAAACGGTGGGTTCTGCCCACCTCAGCAGAGTCACCAGACCCTTGCGAGACAAGTCAGTCTGGCCCATGAGCCAAGCAGAGTGCAGTCCCCACAGCAATGCTCATGGGTTCTCCAACTCTTGGACTTAGGAGAGAAGGCCACTATAACACAGACTCTAACTCAGCCCTCTGACATCGGGAATGTCAGAATGTATCCTGTCTAGAGGCCCTGACTTTTATGTGCTCTCTGTGTCCTTGGAACAAAACTACATAGGCAAGTTTGTTCCCCAATAAAACAAAATTTGCAGACTGTACAGTCCAAAATAAGCCAGGACATCAGGACCAAAGTCATTTGAAGGCTTAAGTGTTGCAGACTTTTTTTTTAAAAAGCAATTATCCTCCAATGAGAAATACCTTTTTTTAAAGTCCGTATTCTAGTTTTTGCTGAAATATTCACTGTGTGATTCAGGCAGATCCTAAGATAGTGTATATATATATATATATATATGTATATGTATATATATATATATATAATATATTGTGCTATACCCTAGAGGGGTGGGGTGGGGAGTGGCAGGGAGGTCCAAGAGAGAAGGGACATATGTATGCTTATGGCTGATTCATTGTTGGTTTCTTCCACACAACAATGTGAATCAGCCATGAGCACACAAATGTCCCCTCCCTCTCAGACTTCCCTGCCACCCCCCCCCCCCACCCATCCCACCCGTCCAGGTTGTCACAGGGTACCGAGCTGAGCTCTCTGTGTTGTACAGCAGCTTCCCACCAGCTATCTGTTTCACGCATAAAACTATATATGTCACTGTTACGGTCTCCGTTCATCTCACCCTCTCCTTCCCCTGCTAGGTCCATAAGTCTTATCTCTAAGCCTGCATCTCTATTCCTGCCCTGCAGATAGGTTCATCAGTACCATTTTTGTTTTCTAGATTCCACAGATATATATATCTCTTTCTCTATGTTTCTATGTATTTGTTTTTCTCTTTCTGACTTACTTCACTCTGTAAAATAGGCTCTGGGTTCATCTACCTCATTAGAACTGACTCATATCTGTGCAGACTTGTTTTGGAAGCAAAAAGGCTTTTCAGAAAAATCATGGAATTAGTTGCAAATAATACAGTTCAACAAGTTTGAGCTGCCCTCTCTCTGAAAAGGGGGAAATATTAATGTGGGTCCTGATTGTATATGCATGCTTCCTTGCATCATTTGTATCTGATTCTACAACCCCACGATGGACTGTAACCCACCAGGCCTCTCTGTCCACAGAATTTTCCTGGCAAGAACACTAGAGTGGGGTGCCATGCCCTCCTCCAGGGGGCATCTGGATTGGTAGATGGGGAGAAACAAATAGAAATTTGGGAAACTGAAAGAAAAATATTTTTTTAAAAAAAAGAGTCAATTATCCTGTGTGAGTAATGTCTAAATAACAATATCTAGCAGGTAGGGAGTGCATGTTAAATGCCCAGTGCAGCGATGCTCCCAGTGCTTTGGACATGATCTGATGGAAGCTTGCAGCATCCAGAGGAGGCGGGTACCATAATTAACCCCTTGTTATCGAGGTGAGAAAACCAGAGCATGGGGAAATCAAGGAGTGGGTTCAGGTCACACCACAAAGCCACTAAGGGCAGAGCTGAGATTCAGAGGAAGTCAGTTCAACTCAGGGTTTGCTTCCTAACTCACTCCTGAGCCACGTGCTACGCTGCAAATTTTACTCACATTCCATAACCCATCATGGGAGGGTTGTGACGATGCCAGAATGACAGGTAAGGAAACAGCCCAGATGTTCCGTAACTTGCCCCCAGGCCGTACAACTAATAAAGGGAAGGGAATAAATGCCAGCAGAAGCCTGGTAGATTCCTAAACCCAAAATGTGTGACTTCCCCATCAGAAATCATTTATTTTACCAAAATGACAGTCCCTGCTATTTTAAACAGGATAATAATGTAGCAAACAAGTATCTTAACAATCTTCCTGGTAATTCTTACTTTAGCTCTAAACTGCCTCAATTTATACACACACACACACACACACACACACACACACTTGCATCTCCCAATCACCACCTCCCCCTATAGCATCCAGTGACCCCCATGGAGTGAAAGGGACCTTCAGACCCCTTGGCAAGCTGACTAGAGGAAGCCTGGATCTCCCAGAGAAACTTGCTACAAGGAAATCGCTAATTATAACCCAAATTGTATTTGACTTCTGCATCTCTGCTTCACGTTATCACACTGTAATTTAAAGAGATTGTTCCCTGGCCTTTTTTTAGGGGAAGAAATTAACTACCTTTTTTTTTTTTCATACTGAGAAAAGCGGTGGTAGCAGCAGTACCCGAATGACAGGAGGTGGGTCTTGTCCCCCCTTTTCCCTCTAATTGGCTTGCAAGTGGGAGTCAGGTTAGCAATTATGCGAGGAGTTGCCTAGGGTTCCAGGCAGTGTCTCCGGGTGACACTCATCTGGTGAGTTCACAAAAGGGAAAGAGATCCTGGGGGTGGGGCAGACTGGGGGGACGAGCCTCAGAGTCTCCTTGACTCCTGGAGGTGGAAGTTCAGAGACAGGAGAGAGGCAAGGCAGCTTAGTCCTGAGATTTGAAAATCTTTTGTTTTGAATCTTAGAAAGTGAAAGTGAAGTCGCTCAGTCGTGTCTGACTCTTAGCAACCCCGTGGACTGCAGTTTACCAGGCTCCTCCCTCCATGGGATTTTCCAGGCAAGAGTACTGGAGTGGGTTGCCATTGCCTTCTCCGTTTGAATCTTGGAAGCCTGTGGCATTGAAGAATGGAGGGGACCTGATCAAAGGTTGCAAAGAGAAGTAGGGAACATGGCATAGACCCTAGAGCCTTGGATGTCCTTCTGCCTGGTCCAGCAGCCCCCAGTCCAGCCTTTCCCTCTTCTTTCCAGCCTTCACCTCTCCCAGGCCTTTAGTATCAGCATTAATTAGCTAAGCCAAGGCTTGGCAAACTGACCCAATGAGTCAGTTCTGGCCCACTGCCCCTTTTTGTCAATAAAGTTTTATTGGCACACAGTCATACCAGTCCTTTCATGTATTGCCCATGGCTACCTTTGCGTTACCACAGCAGAACAGAGGAAGTGCAAAGAGACACAGGGCCTGCAAAACTCAAAATTCTTACCCTTTGCCCTTCTGAAGAAAATGTTTGTTCATACCTGAACTAGGACATAGCTTATGTATTGTTGGCCTGCTGAACTTGACTCCACACCTCAAGCCTCCCAAAGGAATTTACTGCCTACATTTAAAAATGGGTGATTTTCATGTGTTTGTTAGCCATCCGTATGTCTTCTTTGGAGAAATGTCTATATGCTCAACATCACTCATTATTAGAGAAATGCAAATCAAAACCACAATGAGGTACCACTTCACACCAGTCAGAATGGCTGCGATCCAAAAATCTGCAAGCAATAAATGCTGGAGAGGGTGTGGAGAAAAGGGAACCCTCCTACACTGTTGGTGGGAATGCAAACTAGTACAGCCACTATGGAGAACAGTATGGAGATTCCTTAAAAAATTGCAAATAGAACTCCCTTATGACCCAGCAATCCCACTTCTGGGCATACACACCGAGGAAACCAGAATTGAAAGAGACACATGTACCCCAATGTTCATCGCAGCACTGTTTATAATAGCCAGGACATGGAAACAACCTAGATGTCCATCAGCAGATGAATGGATAAGAAAGCTGTGGTACATATACACAATGGAGTATTACTCAGCCGTTAAAAAGAATTCATTTGAATCAGTTCTGATGAGATGGATGAAACTGGAGCCGATTATACAGAGTGAAGTAAGCCAGAAAGAAAAACACCAATACAGTATACTAACACATATATATGGAATTTAGGAAGATGGCAATGACGACCCTGTATGCAAGACAGGGAAAGAGACACAGATGTGTATAACGGACTTTTGGACTCAGAGGGAGAGGGAGAGGGTGGGATGATTTGGGAGAATGACATTCTAACATGTATACTATCATGTGAATTGAATCCCCAGTCTATGTCTGACGCAGGATGCAGCATGCTTGGGACTGGTGCATGGGGATGACCCAGAAAGATGTTCTGGGGAGGGAGGTGGGAGGGGAGTTCATGTTTGGGAATGCATGTAAGAATTAAAGATTTTAAAATTTAAAAAATAAAAAACTAAAAAAAAAATGGGTGATTTTACAGTATAATCTGGCTTTGATTAAAAAGTGAAAAAGTCTTACAAACCATGATAATGATGTAGAAATGTTCAGGATGGACTGTCCCTCCAGACAGTATGCCGTGGCCACCAGCATTCCCTGCAGTATTTCACCAAGCTTACCTCTTCTATCTACGTGGACTGGTCCTCATAGGCGTTTGAGTTTGACTAGGGCATCTTGGTCTTCTGGATTATTTTTTAATGAAATAATTCTAATTTTTCCCCTGGACAAAATTGCATTTATTTTATTTTTTTGTTCTCCATCAAACTGGGCTTCCTTATGGAACTCTGGCAAGGAAATAAATGTTTGTGCAATGCCAGGATTTAGTGAATGTCATAGTTCTATCAGAAATGTAGCATCTCCTTCTATCTCTAAACGCATCCATACATACATGTAGTGTCCACATTAAAAAAAAAAAAAACCTTTGAAATTGAAATCTGTATCACCATTGACTGACTTAAATCAAAACAGGGTTAGTAAGTGTTACCTTCATCTGAGACCATAAAGTGAAGGACTTCCCTGGTGGTCCAGTGGCTGAGACTTTGCACTCACAGTGAAGGGGAACCAGGTTCCATCCCTGGTCAGGGATACCACAACTAAGAGTTTGCTTGCTTCATCTGAAGGTCCTGTGTGCCACGACTAAAACCTGGTACAGCCAAATAAATATTTGTAAAGAAATAAATCATGAAATGAATATCACAGTTACTATTGACAAATAAGTATTAGTAGTTTGGGGTAATGTTTTCAGGCTTCAAGTCCGTTATTTGAAACCTTGGTGGAATGCATAGAAAACGAAAGTGACAGTGTTACTTGCTCAGTCATGTCCGACTCTTTGAGACTCTGTCGGCTGTAGCCCGCCAGGCTCTGTTATCCCCATTTCACTGGCTAGGAAAACAGAGCCTCAGAGGTGATGCGTACTGCCAGAGTTTGTAACACCAGGAAGTGATGGGCACAGAACTCCAGTCCAGACCTGGCTGATACCAAAGGCACTGTTCTTTCTAATACAACAGGGTAGGTCTTCACACTCGCTGGCACAGACAAGAGAAATATCAGGAGCTCTTAACTAAAGTAGGTAACTGGTGCCCAGCTCTGGGATTGACATAAGAATGTGGTGTGTGTGTCTATATATATATATATGTTTAACATATATATATATGTATATGTATATAACATATACACATATATATGTTAAACATATATATATGTTTAACATATATATATATATATGTTAAAAAAGAGTCCTAAGCGATCACTTCTCCTGTAACTAGAAAAGCTGACCCCCAGAAGAGCCTCAAAAGGCTTGGTTAGGGCCATTGACGTGAGTTTTTGGTGACCATCCTTCATTGCTCTCAACAAATCTGCAGCGAATGTTTTTTCCATGGTCTTTAGCAAGCTTAGCAGAAGGAGAACTGAGGTTGAGCCTAAGTGGGGGAGTGAGGTGCTTGTAGGGCAGGAGACTTGCCCTGGCAGAGAGAAACCCTAGTAAACAGGATCCAGGATTTGTTGGGTAGCTTAGTTCTTGCAGAGAGCCCAGCCTGGGCGGCATCTGGACTTACCCTGGTGTGGTGAGGTGTGGTGAGCTATGGTGTGGGTGTGGGTGTGTTGGGGCGGGGGGGGCTTTAGGAAGCCTTGTATTTGTTTTTTGTTAGCTGCATCCTGTGACATATGGGACCTTAGTTCCCTGACCAGAGATCGAGCCCATGACCCCTGCATTGGAAGTGCAGAGCTTGCCCACTGGACCACCAAGGAAGTCCTGGAAGTCTTGTACTTTTCCTTCTGCTGCTTGGGTAGTGAGTTCCACGGGCTTTCTGAGAATTCACAGGGGCCTGACACTGGGGCCGAATCCTTGATAATGACACTGTAGGCATGAGATAATTACAGATCCGCTACTTCCCAAGTCAAGCTAAGTGGACCTCTGATTATTATTCTGAGTATAATAGGAGCATAACTAACACTGAAGGGAAATTGTACTTCTCTATTTTATTAACCGCTTTTATATTCCCTCGTGCATGGCTATGATGCTATGAAATCTTCTTAAATGTGATATTACTCAATATAATACAATAATAACGCACACACTGTAATGTATTGGATTACTTTGCAAACAGCCCTTCTGAAATTGAATTTCCCATCATTTCCCTGGACCAGCTCAAGGCTTCTGGGCTCACAGGCCCTCTCTGGGGCTGGGAACCTGGAGTCTACAGTCACTTAGGTTTTCATAGATGTAAGCAGTTGGTCCTCATCATGTTTATTCATGGTAGGGATGTTGGCAAGCCCTGTTTCCAGACATCTTGCTGTTTCTCATGGCTCAGAAATGTAAGCAGTTTTTGATACCTCAGTACAGTTTAAAAATGAACTGGGTTAGAAAGCACCAAGAAGGAACTTTGCTAGGCAGAAAGGAGACCTTGCACGTTGGAATTAAATTCTGAAGTATTGGTAACTGCCTTTGCTGGAGATCCTATCAAATCTTTACTTACTCCCAGGCTTTGTTCATCTGTAAACCTTTTTTTGTGATATCATCTCCAATCCAGAATTGGTATTCCCTTTACATGCTAGATGCGCCTTGAGAATTCACCCCTGTGGCATCCAAAAAAAAAAAAATTGTTTCTTGACCTCGTGCAATATATCACAATACACATTCATCTACTAAATGCCCACCCAACAACTTTACAGTAATTTAAAACTTTCTTTTTTGCCATACAGCTGGAAAGTCCTTGAGGACACCATGGTACCTTACTCATCTTTTTTATTCTCAGTTCCAAGATAAAATAGATACTCAACAAGTGTGTGTCATTCATCAATTCATAAAGATGCCTGGAGTTTCTACTATTTGGGAGGTACAGTGCTTGGCCTTGGAGGTATAAGAGTGAAGGATACATGTGGATTGTCCTTTAGGAAATTAGATTCTAGTTTAAAACATAGAATATAAACAAATAGACAAAATCACGTATATAATTGAATAATTATGTTTGTGGAAAGTGCCATAAAGAAAAGGTATGCCATGCTGTGCTTAGTCGCCCTGTGACATCCGACTCTTTGTGACCGCGTGAATTGTAGCCCGTCAGGCTTGTCTGTCAATGGGGATTCTCCAGGCAAGAATACTGGAGTGGGTTGCCATGCCCTCCTCCAGGGGAAGGATCTTCCCAGCCCAGGGATTGAACCCAGGTCTCCTGCATTGCGGGTGGATTCTTTACTACCTGAGCCACCAGGGAAGGCCAAGAATACTGGAATGGGTAACCTATCCCTTCTCCAGGGGATCTTCCCAACCCAGGAATTGAACCGGGATCTCCTGCATTGCAGGCAGATTCTTTACCATCTGAGCCGCCAGGGAAGTCCAAAGAAAAGGTTTGGGTGCACATTTCTTCCCAGGTGACAGAAATGCCATGTTCGTAGCTTGAAATAGCCTTGAGAGTATTTACACCACAGAAATTGGCGGTGATACAAAACAGGGCTTTGGGGGTTTTGTTTTCTGTAAAGCTGGTTGTTAACCACTTACCACCTTACTCCTGGTGAGGAGGAACTTGATGTCTTCAAACAGAACAATGTCAGCATGGCTGGACTGGGGAGGAGAGAAAGTTGGCCCAAGATGAGGATAAAGAAGTGGTCAGGCAGCAGACCCACTACTGGCCATGTACCCTGAGAAAATCGTAACTCAAAAAGACACGTGTACCCCAATGTTCATTGCAGCACTATCTGCAATATCCAGGACATGGAAGCAGGCTAAGCATCCCTCAGTAGATGAATGAATAAAGAAGATGTGGTACGTATGTGCTGTGAAATATTACTCACAAAAAGGAGTGGGGTGGAGTCATCCGTAATGATGTGGCTAGACCCTAAATCTGTCCAATGAAGTAAAGTAAGTCGGAAAGAGAAACACGATCATCGTGTATTAATGCACATATATGGAATCTAGAAAAATGGCACCAATGAACCGATTTGCAGGGCACAAATAGAGACACAGGCATAGAGGAAAGATGTGGACACAGTAGGAGAAGAGGAGGGTTGGACGAATTGGGAGAGTGGGATTACCATATATAACTATCATGTGTAAAATGGGTAGCTCATGGGAAGCTGCTGTATAACACAGGGTGTTCAGCGTGGTGCTCTGTGATGATCTAGATGGGGGTGGGGTGGAAGGGAGGTTCAAGAGGGAGGGAATATATGTATACACGTAGCTGATTCACGTTGTTGTACAGTAGAAACTAGCACAACGTAGTGAAGCAATTAGACTCCAATTTAAAAAAAAAATAAGAAAAGAAGTGGTCAGGGTATGCTCACGCATGGCCCTGTGAGCCATCCTGGTCGTGGGAGTAGTAGCTAGCTATCCTTTGCACTGGAAAGCCATTGGAGGGTTTCAAGCAAGAGGATGACAGGGATTGGTTCTGATTTTAGGATTGATCTAATGGCAGTAAGGGCAAATGAATGGGAGGGACACAGAGATGGCGTGGGGTAGGAGTGACTGAAAGTGCAGTTAGGAAGCTCTTGCAGTGGTCAGAGAAGAGACAACAGCCTGAATGCGTGTGATCTGGGCGATCCGTTGACTGTAGGATGTAAGAAAGAGAACAGGGCCCAGGATGACTCTTAAGCTTGGGCCTGAACAAATGCCAGCTCTTATAAAGCTGAGTTTGGTTGGCTGTAAGGATCACCTTCCCAAGAACAGAAAGAGTTGAGATCAAAATTTCAATGTGTGTGTATGAACTTTGTGAGACACCTAACTCTATCATTAATCAAGGCTCTATTTTTCTCTCTCTAAGTGGAAAGAATAATGCCTGTCTTATTGGCTATGATTCTTAAGTGCACTGATTTATGGGGAAGCACTTGGCATATAGGAAACAAGTAATAAAATATAGATGAAGCTGATTTTCTGACACGTTTAATCTGTGTTCTTTTAAAAATAGGACAGCCAGATTGGCATTAATTGATCAAGTTTGAGGTTTGGTCTGAAACACACATTTGTACAGATTGAGTTTCAATGTCTAGAGTCATGGGGAGAAAAAAGCTTCAAGTTGTCAGCTCTAGTTTCAGTTTGCTCTGCTGTGCTGTGCTTAATCGCTCATTCATGTCAGACTCTTTGTGATCCCGTGGACTGTAGCCCACCAGGCTCCTCTGTCCATGGGGATTCTCCAGGCATGAATACTGGAGTGGGTTCTGGCCTCCTTCAGGGGATCTTCCCAACTTGGGGATCAAACCCACATCTCCTGCATTGCAGGTGGAGTCTTTCCTGTCTGAGCCTTTGGGCATTCACTTAAGTAAGTCATTTAGGGCAGTGACCACCAGTGATAGTGTCAGGCTGTCTCGGTTCAAACCCTGCTTGACCACCTCTTAATAACTCAAGCAACTTACTTAATCTCCCTGATCCTCTATTTTTCAGAATATAATTGTTTTAACTTTGTAACTTTTATGAGCACAAGATATTTCAGGCACAGCTCTTTAGGACGCTGTGGGGCACGTAATGGGCACTCAGTCCATGGGGGCTATGATTAGACAGCATCTTGAGTTCTGGTTTTCCTATCTTCTGAATGGGCACAATAGTAATCTACAGCCTGCTTGACTCACAGAGTTGGAGTAATTTTCAAATGACTGAAGAATCTGCCGAAGCTCTGTGTAATATGCAGTGTGCGCGGGTGTGAGGTTCTGCTGGGCCTCCCTGGTGGCTCAGTGGTAAAGAATCTGCCTGCAAAGCAGGAGATGGGAAGATCCCCTGGAGAAGAAAATGGCAACCCACTCTAGTATTCTTGCCTGGAGAATTCCATGGACAGAGCAGCCTGGCAGGCGACAGTCCATGTAGTTGCAAAGTCAGACATGGCTTAGTGACTAAACAAAAACAACAGAATGTCCGTTGCTAGTTTGGAGTGCTATAATCCCTTGTCATTTCATCCTCAGATTGACCATCAAGTGTAAATGTCATGATGCTCTTTTTACAGATGAGGAAATGAGGGCTTGGAGAGGTGGCATGACTTGATGGTTTTCCCAAGGTCACGTCAGTAGAATGTGGCACATTTGTAGCTACAACCTGTGCTAATAGTGACAACTTTTCTGCAGCCCTCTCCCCAAGGAAGGAAGAGTAGAGAAGCCACACCCACTGGATTTGGGATGAGGATACTCAGAAAAGATGTACCTGGTCCTGGGATATCCATCCATCTTTACCTTGCCAAGGGAGGAGGGAGTCAGGAAACATCACCTCTCACCTGACTCTTTCACCCAGATCCCTATCGTACTTACCTAAGGAATAGTGTTTGAAACTGACAGAGGGTGTCAGAGACCAGCCAGACAAGCCCCCACCCCAGTGCAGATTTCCAGCTGGATGCAGACTAGAGCCTTTGAAAACTGCATTGGAAAACAGTTCCGGATAAATTAATTTCCATGCTACATAATGCATGAGGGGGAATCTGTGATATTTTTAAACAATGGAAATGAGAGAATCTGCCTTTCGGGCATTGATCCCAATTGCATTTAGTGCAGAAAACATTTATCAACACCTACTGTGTGCCAGGTCCTTGATGGGAAACAGAGATGAGTCAGACCTTGTCTGTGCCCAGGAAGAGCGAGAAATCATAGAGGTACCGCTGAGCCCTCAGCACTGGCTTAGACCTTGAGATGGGGTGTCAGGATGAGCTGTCAGAACACCTGTCCTAGCAAGGGGACCCAGGGGATCTGAGGAAGGAGCTTCTGCCCATGGCTGCAGTTGGATGGTTTCTTCCTCTTGTCCTTTTCGCTATCAACGAGATCCTTCTTTCAAACCTTCTACCTTCTAGCACCTTTGAAACCAGGATCTGCCAGCTTACCCAAAACCCACCAAGAAGCTTCCCAAGTCTTTGGGTATCTCAGATCATGAGCATCACTTGAGTTTTCTGAGAGTATACTACCTTCACTATATTCTGGGGTTATTGTAAGTGGAGGACAGAGATAATGTACAGAAAGCCTCTATTACAATATCTTGTATATGATACTCATGGACTGAAGGGAGTTGCTGTGATGACAATCACCTTGAAAATGATGGTTCTTTTGAAAGCTGTGTTCTGTGTTGCTTCTTTAACTCAAAAGGGTAGCAGTTGATGCTACTATGGTGTGACTATGTCTTTGACTTCTGCTGTTATGACAACTGGGCTTCCCTGGTGGCTCAGTGGTAAAGAATACCCCTGCCAACACAGGAGCCTCAGGAGACTCAGGCTCGATCCCTGGGTCAGGAAGATCCCTTGGAAGAGGAAATGGAAACCCACTCCAATATTCTTGCCTGGAGAATCCCATGGACAGAGGAGCCTGGCGGGTTACAGTCCATGGGGTAGCAAAGAGCTAAGCAACTTAACTAAGTTCAGTTCAGACGACTGAGCAGCTGAACATGCACACACCTTATGGCCACTGCAAGTACCCCTACTCTATTGTTTCTGCTATTCCTACTTATATGGTTGCTGTTATTATTACTTAGATTGTGTAGAGGTTCATTCAGAATTATTTGTTGAGTGCTTACTATGTAACAGACACTGGGGATTCAGGGTCAAGTCAACACAGGCTTGGTTTCTGCCCTCAGGGTGATTGTGTTGATAGAGAACAGAGAGATGAAAACAAGTAAACAGCATAACTAAATAATTACAAATTGTAATGTTTGCTTTGGTGATGAGTGGCCGCCTGACAAGCTGCCTGCCAACATAGGGACCTAAAATGATCAACATTTTATTTGCTCTTGCTTCTATGCCTTACGAGTTTGGGTAAGGCTCAGCTGGACAGATCAGTTGGGTTCATGCCCTCATATTCCACTGGTGGTTGTGTTGGGCAGGAAGAACCATGGTTCCCCTTAGCGTCTGAACCTTGGTAAGCATCTCTAAGCCGTGCGCACTGTCAAGTATGCTTGACTGCATTGGGCTTCCTCACAGCATGGTGGTCTCGAGTGAGGCAGACTTCTTGAAGAAGCAGCCTCTTAGCAGAAGAACACTGACGTGGTGGCTGGATTCCGAAAGGGAGGGGATCAAGAATGGAGACGTAAGCTGCCCACCTCCTAAAGCTCCACCTTGGCATTGGCACAGTTGGCCCCTCTGCCCAATCTGTTCAGCCCACATCCAAGGAGAGAGAAGGAGGCTCACCTTTGATCAGGAGTGTCAAGGAATGTGCAGCCATCTTCCATCAAGTCTTTGAAAATAAACACATACTAGGTTGAGAAGGGCAGTGTCCAGTGGCATCACCTATGCAATGGACATGAACTTGGGTAACTTTCAGGAGATGGTGAGGGGCAGGGAGGCCTGGTATGCTGTAGTGCATGGGGTCGCAAAGCGTCCATGGGATCGCAAAGAGTTGGACACCACCAGGCGACTGAACCACAGCAGCAAGGTTGAGGAAAAGGGCAAGAATGGAGGGACATGAAGTCCTGGAAGCCTTCTTGGAGGAAGTGACAGTTAAGCAGTATTCTGAAGAATGAGAGTGATTCAAGCATGAGAAGATCATGGAACAACGTTCAAGAAAGAGGGAAGAGCATGTGCAAAGCCACATGCTACATCTCTGAATGCCCAGTTCAGTTCAGTCGCTCAGCCGTGTCCGACTCTTTGCGACCCCATGAATCGCAGCACGCCAGGCCTCCCTGTCCATCACCAACTCCCAGAGTTCACTCAGACTCACGTCCATCGAATCAGTGAATGCCCAGGGCAGTCTTTATTTCTCTCACTTGGAAGTGGTAGTAACACAGAGTATAAGGACTATGCTTTTGGACATCTGAGAGCCCCGAGTGAAAACTTGTCCCTGTTGTTTTTAGCTGTGGGATCTGAGGCAAGAGATAATGTACATAAATCCGATCACACTACTGGAGGCTCCATAAATGGTGATTTTTTTTTTCCTGTGTGTACTTCCAACTGGTCCTCCCTGGTTGCTCAGTGGTAAAGAATCCACCTGCCATATGCAAGAGACACAGGTTCAGTCCCTGGGTTAGGAAGATTCCCCTGAAGGCAGAAACGGCAACCCACTCCAGTATTCTTGCCTGGGAAATCCCATGGACAGAGGAGCCTGGCGAGCTATATAGTCCATGGAGTCACAAAGAGTCAGGCACAATTTAGTGACTAAATAGCAACAACAGCAGAGTTAACCGGGTCTGATGAGAGGGACATTGCACTTGACCTTGTCTAGGGCCCAGGGTGTTTTTGTTTAATAGAAGCCCCCTCCCTGGGAATCCAAGGCTCCGGCATTCAGTCAAGTGCCTTTCTACCCTCTACCACTGTACCCACCTTGAGCAGAAAGGTGCGTGCATGCTAAGTTGCTTCAGTCGTGTCCAACTCTTTGTGACTCCATGGACTGCAGTCCACCAGGCTCCTCTGTCCATGGAATTTCTGAAGCAAGAACACTGGAGTGGGCTGCCATTTCCTTCTCCAGGGGATCTTCCCAGCCTAAGGATCAGAAAAACATCTCTTACATCTCCTGCATTGGCAGGAGGGTGCTTTACCACTGGTGCCACCTGGGAAGTCTGACCAGAAAGGTCAGTCAGTTCAGCAGAAAGGTAAGTTACTCTAATCACCCAGGACAGAATTGAGTTGGTTGGATGGAATCCCTGACTCAATGGACTTGAGTTTGCGCTAACTCTGGGAGATAGTGAAGGACAGGGAAGCCTGGCATCCTGCAGCCCGTGGGGTTGCAAAGAGTCAGACATTACTGAGCGACTGAATGACAAGAACCCAGAACAAGGACAAGTAGAGAGAACACTGTGTGCCGCGTGCTTAGTCACTTGTGTCTGACTCCTTGTGATCCCGTGGACTGCAGCCCTCCAGGCTTCTCTGCCCATGAGGATTCTCCAGGCAAGAATAATGGAGTGAGTTGCCATGCCCTCCTCCCAGGGATCTTCCCAACCCAGAGATCGAACCCAGGTCTCCCACGTTGCAGGTGGATTCTTTACCATCTGAGCCACCAGGGAAGCCCAAGAATACTGGAGTGGGTAGCCTATCCCTTCTCCAGGGGATCTTCCCAACCCAGGAATCGAACTGGGGTCTCCTGCATTGCACGTGGATTCTTTACCAACTAAGCTACCAGGAAGGCCCCCAGAGAACACTACCTGCAGTTAAAAAATTAATGATTCAGGAAAATCTCTGGAGACAAATTCCCTCAGAAAGACGAGTCCATCACTGACAGTCCTAAAATCCAAATGTTAGACCAAGTATACCTGGAGTGTCTCCCAATGTAGCTCGTGGAGGAACCCACTTCCTGTGGTCACGTCACCCTCATCAGATGATACCAGTAGTGTTTGCTTTACATCAGGTGTGTCTCTTTTTTTTTTTCCCCTCACTTGTATCTTACTTAGCATCGAATGTTCACTATCATTTAAGGTATTAGGGAATACATCTCAATTTGCTGTGAAAATCCTATTCATTCCAGCAAGAGTGTCTCAGATACTCTGGTGTTGATGGAGGTTTGGCATTTGCCCTTTAATCGCTTTCTGACATAGAGGTTTAGTGATGGATTTTCTGGAATACTCCAAAGGGTTGGCCCGTTGGAATGGGAGACCACAGACTGTGTGGTCCAAACAGCCACACTCTCCTTCTCACTTAACACGTGGCCTTGAACCCAGCATTCATTCTGAGTCTCAGTTCTTTTACTCAGTAAATGATCTTGTTGCCTGCCATGAGGATTGTGTGAAATAATATGAGTGATTTGAGGTGCTGAAGGAGTCTCCTGGGGCATCCTAGAGTAGGTGCTTGCAAAGATGTTTTCGGGTGGACGAAAGCTCCATTTCCCCTGAAAGCGAGATCCCTGAGGCATACTGCAGCTGCTTGAGATCAGAAAGCAGGACGGGCTGGCATCTAAGGTTTTCCTTCGTTCCTTCTTTTTTCCTTGAACTGGAGAGGACTGTGGGCATCGGGAGGCTCCCCAGGGATGCCTCTGAGCTACCTAGAGCAGCAGTTCACTGATAGAAATGACAGCTGAGATCTCAGCAGTAAATGTCACAAAGGCTGAAACTCAAATCTTCTGAACCTAGTACGTCACCCGCCTCCATCCCTGTGAGGTAGACAGCCCAAGGAGGTATACACCAGGAAGACTTACCACAGAGGAGATCGCATCCTCCCTTTTAAATATCTAGACAACAGGGCGCTCAACCCTGGTGACAATCTGGAGGGGTGGACAGGATGGGAGGTGACCAGGAGGTCCAAAGGGGAGGGGACCTATGTGTACTTGTGGCTCTTTCATGTTGATGTATGGCAGAAACCAAATTAAAGGAATTATCCTCCAATTAAAACTAACTTTTAAAAAAAAATTAAAAAGAAAATTCTAGCCGGACAACACATATCCTCTGATTCGGGGACCTGGGACAAAGACAGACTTGAAGGATGTAACTTAAGGGCAGAAGAAAGCATCAATCAGGCAGGTCACTTTCTCCCAGCTTCCCAGCACATCCCCCCTCCTGGACTGCAGATCCTCTAGGTCAACAGGTCAGATTCCAAAAGACTTGTAAGCACAGAGGAGGAAGATGGGGAACAGGGAGAGAATAAGACAAAAAGACAAAAAGGGGAGGCGTGAGGGGGACGGGAGGAGAGAAGAGCAAGGGAGAGAAGCTGGGCTCCTAATTTTTGTCTTCTTACAACAAACAAACAAAAAAGACAAGCAACAGAGAATTCATTGACATCACTACTGCAGATACTGACATCCAGGGCTTGGTGACTCTGCCTGCTGTGAGCTGAGTCCCAGTGAATGTCCCAAGTTCTGATAGTAAGAGATGAGTGTAGGCAGATGAAGCATTGAGCTCCCTAAGCATCTCACCCTTTGCTATTTCTGCTCCCAGCAGTGCCTAGGAATCCCCCAGGGATGGTGTTTAAGGGACACATCCCCTGAGCTACTGAATCTGCAGCTGGAGGATGTGAGGGGCGCAGATAGGAGGCCAGTGGGAATCTAGTTTTCACACAGTCCCTGGGTGAGGCTTATGCAGCCCAGGGACACATCTCTACACACAAGGGGTTAAGATCTAGTGTTCCATGATAATTCCCTGCTCACTTACCCAAGAGTGTCAAGCGGCAAGGAGACATTAGGGATCTGATGCAAAAGACAAGATTCTTTTTACAGCTCCTGATAACGGTGATGCCGAGGCCAGCAGCTGCCATGGCCCAGGATCCATCAAAGGCCAGGCCTTCTCTGTCATATCACCCAAAATCCTCTGGATAAAGCTGTCTTTTTCAGACGAGACAACTAAATTTTGGAGGGGCTAAATGGTTCTGTGGGCCCTGGTAACATAGCCTGTTCAACATAGCCTTATGCACATTAAAATTGAGAACCATTTCTGGAGGATTTCTTAACAACTGTAATTTACAGGTTACCTGATATTTGCTGGGCAATGTCTATGTGTCCCGCTTCCCTGGTCGCTCAGATTGTAAAGACTCTGCCTGCCAGTGCAGGAGATGCAGGTTCAATCCCTGGATTGAGAAGGTCCCCTGAAGAAGGAAATGGCAACCCACTCCAGTATTCTTGCCTGGAGAATTCCCGCGGGCAGAGGAGCCTGGTGGGCTATAGTCCATGGAGTCACAAAGTGTCAGACACTTAGCGACTAAAACCATCACCACCATCTATGTGTCCTAAACTACTTATTTCCATTTATCTTCTCAGTGACTCTGTGAAGCAGGAGAGAATCTTCTCCCTCTATGGAAGAGGAAATGAGACTAAAAAAAGCCTAAATTGGACCCAAAACTAACTCTTAAGCCTGGGCTCTGAGTTGCTATATTATATGTCTTGTTCCTGTCCTTTTGGGGTAAAAAATGGCTTGGTGATGATTAATGGAGGGGGAGAATAACTAAGGGAGAGTGGGTTTTGGAGTAAGACCAACATTTATTCAAACACATGCTGATGGTGTTGCCCAGTTTGCAAAATGGGCATGCTATTTATTAACTTGAATAGTGCCTGGTCCAAAATTCATGTCCACCAGGAACCGCAGAATGTGACCTTGTCTGGATGTACAGTTCTTGCAGATATTATTAGTTAAATGGCTCAGCAGGTAAAGAATCCACCTGCAGCGCAGGAGACATAGGGGACCTGGGTTTGATGCCTGGCTCGAGAAGATCCCCTGGAGGAGGGCATCCTCGTGGATTCCGACACAACTAAGCACGCATAGCACATTCTGCAGCTCAGAGTCAGTTTTCTTACTCGTTGATTTCCTCATGTGGACCCATCAGCTTCCTGGAGGATCAGTTCCCTGGAGCTTTCTGCTCAGCATCCCTGATTCGCCGACGTTTTGCTCAAAGTAGCTGCTCAGGAAGAAGGGCTGAGTGATTGAATGGACGAGCAAATGAACGAATGAATGAATAGGGTTGTCGTGAGGATGAAGCCAGGTGATATACCAAACTGAAAGCTACTACGATGATCATTTGAGGCAGGGATTATTTTTCCTGGAGCCCCTCTGTCTGCCTCACTGAGAGCCAAGGGGAGCTTAAGGAGCTACACGGAGTCAGAGAACACTTAACAGCAAAGGTTGTTTCTGCAGAAACTGACAAGATGAGAGGCCCCTGCCTTCCGTTTCTTGACCAGCAGTTTCCCTTGGGGAAAACAAGCCCACCAGTGAGAGAGGCAGGGTCCAGGCTGTGGGGGGTAGGGAAGGCAGTGTTTGCAGCCCCGTGACCCCCTTGCTCACAGCCGGGCCCCCGCCTTTCCCCTCCCTGGAAAGCTTTGATCTCACCTCTCTGTCCAGCAGACACACATTAGTCGATAATTCTCGGAGACATCAAAACCTCAGTACCATCCCCTCCGCCCCCTGCAGCCTCCGGGAGCTGCGAGCCATATTAATGGGCTCTGGACAGGCCTGTTCTATATCCTGGGGTTTAAGGTGATGCTGCTCCCTGTTTAAGTCATCCCCAGACTGCAGCCATGAAATTCAAAGATGCCTGCTCCCAGGAAGGAAGGCTGTGACAAACCTGGGCAGCGTATTAAAAAAGCAGAGACATCGCTTTGTAGACAAAGGTCCCTATAGTCAAAGTTACGGTTTTTCCAGTAGTCGTGTAAAGATGTGTGAGTGGTATCATAAAGAAGGCTGAGTGCTGAAGAATTGATGCTTTTGAACTGTACTGCTGGAGAAGACTCTTGAGAGTCCCTTGGACTGCAAGGAGATCAAACCAGTCAATCCTAAAGGAAATCAGTCCTGAATATTCATTGGAGGGCCTGATACTAAAGCTGAAGCTCCAATACTTCAGCCACCTGATACGAAGAGCTGACTCATTGGAAAAGACCCTGATGCTGGGAAAGATTGGAGGCGAGAAGAGAAGGGGGCTACAGAGGATGAGATGGTTGGATGGCATCACTGACTCAATGGATATGACTTTGTGCAAACTCTGGGAGGACAGGGAAGCCTGGTGTGCTGCAGTCTCCATCGAGTTGCAAAGAGTTGAACATGACTTAGCAACTGAACAGCCATGCGTCCACTCCTGGCTGCCTCTGACCCAGTGAATTTAGAGTTAGGCCAAGTGCCCTGAATGGAGGATCTGACCTTCACAGTAACTTGGTTGACCTCTGGCTGCTGTGGTTTTCTTGCCACATAGAGACAAACAGTGGAGGTGAAGAAACCATAGGATGGGGAATTGGACAACTTGGTGAAAGGTCTTAGCACTGCCTTCTGAAGCTGTGTGATGCTCAGTAAGTCGCTTGCACCATTTGAGCCTCCCTCTCAGAAACTGGGAACAAAATCAGAAACATCAGCCATGCCTGCCCAGCAGGACGGTTTGAGACTCAGATGAGATATCAGATGGGTATATGCTTTAGAAATCCAGAAGCATTTATAAAAAAAAAAAAAAAAAATAGAAGCCGATTGTTACCATTATTCTGTGCCTTTGCGTTCATTTAAAAAAAAAGAAAAAAAATAAGGATTTCGCTGATGGTCCAGTGCCTAAAATCCATGCTTCCAATGTAGGGTTCTTGGGTTCGATTCATGATCAGGAAATTGATATCCCACATGCCACGTGGTGCAGCCAAAAAACAAAAAATAAATTGAAAAAAGAATTAGTCACTGACCATTTATTCTGTGTTGCAGATTAAGAAAAAAGAAAGACTCAGTTCCTTTTGACTCTTTAAAACTATGCAAATAAATCCAGTTCATTATAAAGATTTCTTGTTGGTCGCTAAATTATGTCTGACTCTGTGAGACCCCATGGACTGTAGCCGACCAGGCTCCTCAGTCCGTGGGATTTCCCAAGCAAGAATGCTGGAGTGGGTTGCTATTTCCTTCTCCAGTGGATCTTCCGGGCCCAGAGACTGGACTTGTGTCTCCTGCATTGCAAGCAGACGCTTTACGACTGAGCCACCTGAAAAGCTATAAAAAAAGATTTAAAAACCCCAAGTAAGTAAGTAATAATAATCACAATAGTTCTACCCTTTCATTGGTTACCTGGTTGTTTATCGTCTGAAAGCTTTTGCAGTATGTTACAAATTAAAAAAAAATAATAATAAGTAAAGATAGAAAGATGGTACATGCCATACTGTTTTGTGACTTGACTCTGTAATTTAAAGATCCTACATATCTTTCCAAGTCATTTTCTGTATTTTAACCTCTCTTTTTGCCTCTGATGGCCTCTGGGCATTTTAGTTCCTAGCATCGTTTGGACCTAGCTTATCTAACCAGTCCCTTATAGTTGGATACTTAGGTTCTTTCTCATTTTTTACAGTGGCAAATATTCACCGTGATGAATTTCCTGTGGTCCAAATCTTTGTGCACTTTCGTGATTGTTTCTGTAGAAGAAATTTCTCCTGTAGAAGACATTCCCAGAAGTAGAACTGTTGGGTCAAAGAGTAAAAATGCACATTTTTTAAGGCTTTTGATAGTCAGATAAAACTGAAAAATCACCCTCCAGAAAGATGATACCAATTTAAACTCCCACCAAGAAGGCACCAGAGTGCCCTGTTTTTCCGAACTCTCGCCGGTACCCAGCATTATCTCAGAGTGATTTAAAATGCCTGAAGAAAGGAGTGATAAGGGTTTCTAAACAGCACCAGCTAAAACACGAGCGCTGCATATTGGCTTTCAGCTTGATAAATACTTTCTTATAAGGTCATAAATATCAGTGGTACCAAAGGTTAATGTAGTGTGCAGTGCTGTAAAATTCAGCAGGCAGCCAGCTAGATCACTGTGATGCATTAGCACCTTTCAGTATGAAGTGGGCTGACTTACAAAGTCTGTTTATAAGTGGCCACTAACTCAACAAGTGCATAATTGTGCTGGTTGGCCCCACCGTTCCTGCAAACATAATTTATGAAGGGAGCACCTTGCCTTTCGTTATCTGCCAAACATGCAGAGGAGAGGGGAGAAAAGTGGAGAAGAAAATGATGAGTGGCTCTCACTCGGCACTGATTTCCTTTTGCAAGCTGAAGGTGCTTACCAGAAGGACATCACTGACTGATGAAGAATAAAGCAAGTAATCCTTTCCCTAGAGGAGAGTGAGCTTACCGCAGGACTAGCTGTGTCAGACTCAGAATGGAGGCAGGAGTGACAAAGAGCTGGACCACCAGACAGCGTGGAATTTTAGAAACGCAGCTTCTCGGTGATTTAGTTGGTGTTCTGAAGTTTTTGATTCAGATAGCTTGCTTGCTCCATTTTTTAGGCGGGTGGAAACAGGTATCGCGGCTCTCTGCTGTTGTTCTGAGATTGGCTGGTATGAGGTGGGAACCTGTGACTGTGATGAATGAACGTGAGGCTTGTGTGTATTTAAAGCAGAAGGGCAATCTATCCTGGTGGGGACACAAGAGAATGGATGATCCCACCGACCACGTGACCATTTGATTTTGCTCCTTTGGGGTATATCTCAGGCATCAGGGACAAGATTCCCTCAGCCCGTCTGAGCTTGTGCTCGTGGGTAGTACCTTTGCTCTTGGGGCTTTTTTGTAGAAGAAAATTGCTGTGTGCAATACTGTAAGCTGGACGTTTGCATTTTGAGTAATTTATTCCATTCATTCTCAGTGACTCTTCACCATGTAAATTATTCTGAAACAGGCCGAGGAGTTCTTACGTTCTCCTTTAAATGCACACGCACAGACACATGCATGGCTATTAATTTCTCATAAGAGGTTTCATTTTTGTTATCATGGGGCTCTTTGTTACATTTTGTCTTGGGGGGTTTTCTGGCCTCGAGTCATGTGGGATCCTAGTTCCCCAACCAGAGATCGAATCCTTGCCCCCTGCATTGGAAGCACAGCATCTCAACCACTGGACCATCGGGGAAGTCCCTTGGCTGTTCATTTTTAAAGCAGCTTTTAAATCTGGCCCTGAATGAAACTTGCATCATGCCCCCACAGAACTTAACCTAGTCTGGTGGTCTGGCAGTGTAGGCCAAAGTGAATGGCGAATGCGTTCCCAGGGCCCGTGAAGACGATGTTACTGGAGCTCAGACAAATGAGGCACAGACCTTCTCCTCTTCAGTCTGAGCTTCTGTCTGTCTCCCCTACTGCCTGATGTATCACGCGGAGAGGAGCGTTTCCCTGCGTGGTTTGTTTTGCTCCTGACACCCCCATGTTCCTCTATGTCCTGAGTCATCAGCCAGGCAGGAAACAGAGAGGAAATTTCAGGCATGACGGCACTTTCATGGCACAGCTATTAATTAGTTGTGTGTTCGTCATTACTTCATTCATTCGGTGTTAATAATTTTTGTGTGTATGTGTGTTAATTATTAATGAAGTCATCACTGTTCAGAACCAATGTCTCTGTGCACTGGAAGTATGTTGAACAGAACCACAAAGATGCTGCCAACACACCGTTAATCTTACAGGGGATCAATGCAGTTGTTCAGAGACGGAACAACAGTTGTGTCTGACTCTTTTTGACCCCTTGAACTGCAGCCTGCCAGGCTCCTCTGTTCTTCGCTATCTGCCGGAGTTTGCTCAAATTCACGTCCATTGAGTCAGTGATGCCATCTGACCATTTCATCCTCTGTCGCCCCCTTCTCCTCCAGCCCTCAATTTTTCCCAGCATCAGGGCCTTTTCCAATGAGTGTACCCTTCGTATAAGGTGGCCAGAGTATTAGAGCTTCAGCTTCAGTCTCAGTCCTTCCAATGAGTATTCATGTTGATCTCCTTTAGGATGGACTGGTTTGATCCCCTTGCAGTCCAGAGGATCAAACACACTCTCAAATACTTTCTGGCCTTGATGGCAATAGGAGAGAAACTGGCAAGAGTGATGCTGGGTGGATGGGGAGGGTCATCTGCAGAGTTGACTTTTAAGCTAATGACTCAGGATGAGTAAAGAAGGCTGAGCACCAAAGAATTGATGTTTTCAAACTGTGGTGCTGGAGAAGACTCTTAAGAGTCCCTTGGACAGCAAAGAGATCAAACCAGTCAGTCCTAAAGGAAATCAACCCTGAGTATTCATTGGAAGGACTGATGCTGAAGCTGAAGCTGGCCACCTGATGGGAAGAGTCAACTCACTGGAAAAGACCCTGATGCTGGAAAAGATTGAGGGCAGGAGGAGAAGGGGATGACAGAGGATGAGATGGTTGGATGGCATCACCGACTCCATGGACATGAATTTGTGTAAACTCTGGGAGATAGTGAAGGACTTGGAAGCCTGGCGTGCTGCAGTCCATGGGGGTTGCAAAGAGTCTGATTGAGAAACAAGATAAGAAGGAACCCTGGTTGGTTGCAGAAGGAAGGGGTTCTAGGGAGAGGAGCCACTGTACGCAGAGGTTTTGGGGTGGGAAAGATCCTGCAGGTGTTGAGGCATGAAAGGCAGGAGGAGAGTCTAAGGATGTGAAAAAGCAAAGAAGGACTTGAAGTGAAATTGTCAGGGTGGAGCCTTGCTAGACAAGCCAGGGACTCAGATCTAATTGGAAGATGCAAGGGGAAGGTTCCAGAGACTTTTGAGGCAGTAAGTAAGAGCACTGTTCTCTTAGGCGGATTCCTCCAGATTTTTTTCCAGCGAGGCTTGAGGACACCCTTAAGGACCAGGGGAAACGAGTGGTCTCCCGGATTCCGCTGCCCATGAAGACTAATTTGGTAACACAAATATCTGCTCCCAGGCTGGGGAGATGGCTCTTACGATACCCGGAGGGAGAACTCTATGATCTCAGAGCCCTTGGAATGTTTGCAGCAGCAAAGCCACGTTGTCCCATGGAATGTGTCTTCCACTTTTAATGAGGAGCCTGGAGGCACTATATAAATAAAACGGCCAAATTATTAAATTATCACTCTACAGGGCATCTTATATTAGTCCTAATTAAATGATGCTTTACATAGTTTCAAACAGTGCTAAAAAAAAAAAAAGAAAAAAAAAAGGATTCCCATGTTTAATCCAGACCTAACAGAAGTAGGAAGCCTTAGAAATTTCTACAAGAGGCACGGTGCCCCTTGACTCACTGGAGGGCACAGGTGGTGAGTTTTCAGGTACTGCCCTGCATTTTAAAATTCCCAGTTACCCCAGCAACTGCCTGGTTCACCAAAACTCAGACACTTCATTCATCCAAACAAGAAATGCTTGTGGGACTTCTGCTTTCAGCTACAATGGAGAAATAGGTTTACATTAGAAATAGGTCCATGTAGGTTTACTGGGTTTACATTCAGACCATAAACTGGATTAAAAAAAAAAAAAGATCAACGTATAAGGAATGATGGAGACACATAGTGGATAAGAAAAAGAACCAGCAGAAGGAAAAATAAATGAGCTGAACCCTCCAGTTGTTGTTCAGTTGCTAAGTTATGTCTGACTCTGCAAGCCCATGGACTGCAGCATGCCAGGCTTCCCTGTCCTTCACCAGGTCCCAGAGTTTCCTCAAACTCATGCCCACTGAGTCGATGATGCCACCCAACCCTCCAGAGGCCCCTCTCCATAGCTTATGGCATGGAGAGGGCTCCCATGCCACAGGGCAGGAAGGGGGAACCCAAATAAGGAATATTTGGAGTGTACTTGCTGGGTATCAGCTATAAGATGCTGGGGACAGGACACAGTAGCCAGTGAGATAGACAAGGTCTCTCCCCGACTGCGCTTACATGATTTGGGAAGAGACTACATAAATGGGGTAATTTCAGGTGATGCCTGAGCAGCCGGCAAGAACCAATTGTGAGCTTTTCTTCCCAACTCCATATTCAGTGATGTCATGTCAGTAGAAGAGTATTTTTACTGCAGAAGTTGGCAGGGCTTGGTTTTCCTTGTTGTTGCTGTTTTATCTCCTGGGGGTTTTCCCCTCCTTTGTTTTATTTTCAGATAGTGTGGTCAGGGAAGGCTTTATAAGGGAGTGTCATTTCTGTCGAAACATGAGCCAGTCATTCATGAGGCTAGCCCTAGGAGGAGTGGTCCTGCAGAGACGATCGCATGTGCAAACACCCCACATCCACGTCCTCCATTCGTCCATCCATGCCGATATCAAGACAGAAGCTTCAGCCTTCCTTATGATCTTTTACTGAGACTTGTGTTCCACTGGTGTATCAGCCATCCTTCTTCCAAGTCAGCGTAGTGGAAAATATCTTTGTAGAATCTCATACCTGGATCCTCATGTTCGTTTTCAGATTGTTTCCGACATTCTGAGTCTCTCTCTGTCTTTTCTTCTTCTTTTTTTAATTATTCCATAGTGGAATTTTACCACTCATTCCCAGGAATGTTTCTTTCTTTCCTTGTCGGGGGAGAATGCTGTTCTGGAGCTCTGCTCTCTTACACAGTCTGTGACATTCATTTGTAGGTAGTTACAGCAGATTTAAAAACAAAAACTGGACTGTTCCTTTTACCTCTAGAAGTGTTAGGACTGCAGCCTGGGAAGGGGAAAGAGACTTTGGAAGACATTTTCCAGAAGTATTTTCTTGAGCACCAGGGTGTCTTCAGAGAATTTGCAGCGTTGACCCTGAAGGAATGACCAGACTGGAGCCATGCCCTGAGTCACCGCCAGGTCAATGTTAATTGATAATGATGCTTTTTATGGCGAAAGCTGAACTGACCCTTCGTTCCATTCTGAATATGCACAGCAACAGTGGAGAGGACAAATCCATAGTTCATGACCCTGTAAGATTTACGTCTCAAGCCTTTCCAAGGCTCCATCCTTCTGTGTTGTCTTGGCCTGATTCGTTCACTGCTTTCAGACATCCTCTGATATAACCCCTCCGTCCTCTCACTGAAGCAAATGCGATGTTCCAGGAGGAGCAAGGTCATGCCTCCCTCCCTTCTGCCCTTCTCCCTTTCCTTTCTTTCTTTTATTTTTGCATTTTCTAATGTCTGCAATTTTTAAAGACCAGGATCCGTGTGGGCTCATTTGGTCAGTTGTGTCCGACTCTTTTCGACCCCATGGACTGTAGCCGGCCAGGCTCCTCTGTCCAGGGGATTTTCCAGGCAAGAGTACTGGAGTGGGTTGCCATTTCCTACTCTAGGAAATTGTTCTGACCCAGGGATTGAACCCACCTCTCCTGCATTAGCAGGCGAATTTTTACCACCTGGGAAGCCCAAAGGTAGATAGCTTAAAATTTTGCCTGACAATTCAGAATGGATGTTAGACTTACAGGGCAGTGAGGCCATGCTAAACACTGATCCACAGACACTCACAGGGAAGGAAGTACTTGTGGCAAAAGTCGCAGTTCAGATGAAGACCCCCAAGTGCCCATGCCTTGAGGCTAAGGTGCACAGTTCATTCTAGAAGGTACTGGGGGTTGCCCAGATGAAGCACTGTGGTAAGCCCCAGCTGCAAGGGAATTCTTATGGCAGAGTGGAGTCAGCTAGGGTAGTCCAAATGCTAGGACAGTCACAACCTTAAAGAATTCGTAAGTTGAGAAGGCTGCTTCTGGAGGCTAAGAAGAGCCTGGTAGATGGTGACATCTAACCTCAGAGGTAGCTGAGCCTGTCTGCAGAGAGTTCTTTTTGTTCTGCCCTGAAGCCATCAATATATACCAGGCTCTGTTCTGGGCATTAAGGATAAAGAATAGACACTCGGTTCTTATTCTTTCAGGGCTCATGGCTTAGTTGGGATAAAAGACAAATTGACAGTTTTGGTTGAATATTGAATCCACCCTGAATCTTCATTGGAAGGACTGACGCTGAAGCTGAAGCTCCAATACACTGGCTACCTGATGCGAAGAGCCAACTCACTGGAAAAGACCCTGATGCTGGAAAAGACTGAGGGCAAGAGAGAGGGGTGACAGAGGATGAGATGTTTGGATAACATCACTGACTCAGTGGATATGAATTTGAGCAAACTGCAGGAGATAGTGGAGGACAGAGGAGCCTAGTGTGCTGCAGTCCATGGGGTTGCAAAAAGTTGCACACGATTTAGCAACTGCACAAGCAACATTGTCTAAGAGCATGCCAGGAGCGGTAAAACAGCCAGCAGCATAAAACCTCCCAAGCCAACCCAGGGATGATTATTCATTCACTGATGTCCCGAAGCCCTGTACTAAGTGTTTTCCATGCATTCTGTGATCCTTACAGCAATCCTGTATCTTATATCCTCTTATAGGAAAGTCCATTTTATTGACTAGCAATCTGAGCCCAGAAAGATTAACCAACACACTCATGGTTGCACAGCATGTAGTAGAAAAATGATTCAAACCAAGAAAATCGAATTCTTGAGTTCAGCCTCTTGGTCATTAGCTGTTCTGACACGTAGCTGGAATAACCCAGATTTAGCCCTCTGGATCTCAGTTTCCTCTCTGGAAATATGGGTATATTCATGTCATTGTAACTCTAAAACTGAGCAGCTGACTTTGAATGTAAAGGAATTCAGAGGAGTGGTTCAGGCACCTTCAGCCCTCACCCTTTTAAAAACAAATATCCTGCATGCATAGCTTGGGGTTTTCCCTGGTGGCTCAGATAGTAAAAGAACCTGCATGGATTGCAGAAGTTCTGGGTTTGATCCCTAGGTAGGGAAGAGTCCCTGATCTTAGCGACCCACTCCAGTATTCTTGCCTGGAGAATTCCAACTGTTTTTCTGGCTGCCAGGCTCCTGGCTGGTTTCATTTTCTCACGCAAAACCAAATGCCTGACAGCGAACCTGTAATTTCGGCCACATTATCGCCATGTCCTAACCAGGCAAGCTTATTAGCTCAGACAATTAAGCAAATACAAGTTGAAAATACTTGGTTATTAGGGAGAAAGGAATAGCATATTAATAAATCCAAGAGGTTGCGACAATTAGCACTTGTCATAAAAATCAAGGAGAACGCTAAGGAAATGGATATTATGTTTATTATTTAGCATTTCCATAGCATTTTGCATTTATTAAATGCCTGATAATTGTTCTTGTCCATTTCTTTCAGTTATAACTCCAGTAAAGGACATTTGCTATTCTAGTGGGCAGCGTTCGGGGCCTTTAAGGAAGAGCTCATTAAATTACTTTTCAAGTAATCTTCCTATCCTCCTGCTCAACTCAGATTTAAGTAAAGAAAGAAAACACCCAGAAATCCTGCTGAAATGTAAATTATTTTATCCCTCTTCTTGGTTCAAAGCCCTCCAGTGGCTCCCCCATTTCTCTCAGAGTAAAAACCCAAATCCCACAAATGCAAGTTGATTGGATCCTGCAAGAGAAGAAAAGCATACGCGGAAATTTAAATAAAACCCTCAGTTGATAATAGAATACCAAAGTTAACTTCTTAGTTTGGAGAAATGCACGTGATTAGGAAAGATGCTAACTTCAGGGGAAATTGGGTGAAGAGTGCGGCTTCCCAGGTGGTTCTGCTGCTGCTGCTGCTGCTAAGTCGCTTCAGTCGTGTCCGACTCTGTGTGACCCCATAGACGGCAGCCCACCAGGCTCCCCCGTCCCTGGGATTCTCCAGGCAAGAACACTGGAGTGGGTTGTCATTTCCTTCTCCAATGCATGAAGGTGAAAAGAGAAAGTGAAGTCACTCAGTTGTGTCTGACTCTTAGCGACCCCATGGACTGCAGCCTACCAGGCTCCTCCATCCATGGGATTTTCCAGGCAAGAGTAGTGGAGTGGGGTGCCATTGCCTTCTCCACCCAGGTGATTCTAGTGGTAAAGAAACCACTTGCCCATGCAGGAGACACAGGAGACCTGGGTTAGATCCCTGGGTCTTAGTGCTACATTCTAGTAATAATTATTTACTTTATTGTATACTAGGACTTCCCTGATGGCTCAGGGAAAAACTCTGCCTGCAATGCAGGAGACACAGCAGACTTGGGTTCGTTCCCTGGGTCAGGAAGATCCTCTGGAGGAGGGAATGGCTACCTACTCCAGTATTCTTGTCTGGAGAATCCCATGGACAGCAGAGCCTGGTGGGCTACAGTCCACGGGGTCGTAAAAAGTTGGACACAACTGAGCACTTATGTATCCGTTGTTTACTGTGAGTCTGCAAACAATTATTAAAAACCCATTTTGCAGATAAGGCAATAGAGGTTGCATGGAGAACTAATTTGCTTCATGACACACAGCCGTCCTGGGGCCCAGGTCTGTGACCCACGTGGTTCTGATCCTAGACTCTAGCTCTTCATCAGTTCTCGGCACTGTCTTATCACCAAGGAGAATTTTAAAGCAACCGACAAAGTGATCAGAATGCAACTCTTCCATGGACTGGCTGTTCTCAAACTTTGCCAGCATTTCTTAAACTATGTATCAGAAACCACTTTTATTAGAATTGCCTGGTATGCTTGTCACAAAGGTGCATCCCTGGCTTCCGTCAGTGATGGGGTAGTAAATGTTTAACTGTCCTCGGCCACTGACGGGGCAGGAAGGGCTCAGGAGACTTTACCAGTTTCTGTGGTGTAAATACTTCCCCCATGACCAATTTCAAGCTACTAGTGCCTTGTCACTGAATGAAGAGTTGGCTGAAGATGCACAGTAGCAAAACATTACGTAGAATTTCTACCATTCAGGTATTAGAGAAACAGAAAGAAATTTCAAAGGCATCTCGCAAATTATCATAAATTATCATATTTACATACTATCGTATTACCGTATTTACATATTATCATATTTATGTATTATCATATTACTGTATCATAAATTAGTAAAGTGTTAGTAAATAAAAATTAGGAAGCAGAGTTTGAATCCTTAGGACCTTTTAATATATTTTATTTCAAGGTGGGTTTATGTCATTTCATTTTTTAACTGAAGTACGATTGCTTTTAAGGTTGTGTTCGTTTCTGCGGCGCAGCAAAGAGAATGAGCAGTCTGTACACACGCGTCCCCTCCCTCTCGAGCATCGGTCCCGTCCGCCCCCATCTCGCCTCGAGGCCATCACAGAGCACCGAGCTGAGCTCCCTGCACTACACGGCAGCTTCCCACTAGCTAACGGTTTTGCACACAGTAGTGTGTAAATGTTAGTGCTACTGGCTCAATGCATCCCACCCTCTTATTTTTTTCAAGGCTGTGTTCAACACCAGGCTCACAATCGCTCTGACAAATGGACCATTGGTTCTCACCATTCCATGGGGAGAGGCTGCAGCCTCCCTTTGTGTATGAATGCTGAATTGCTCAGCCGTGTCCCTCTCTTTGCGACCCCATGGACTGTAGCCCACCAGGTTCCTCTGTTCGTGGAATATTCCGGGCAAGAATACTGGAGTGGGTTGCCATGCCCTCCACCAGGGGATCTTTCCGACCCAGGGATTGAACCCTCACCTCTTGCATCTTCCGCAGTGACAGGCGAATTCTTTACCACTAGCACCACTTGGGAAGCCCACAGCACCCCTTGGCTTCAGACTAAGGAAAATCAGCAGTGGAAAGGCTAGGACCCTGGAATCTGCATTTCCAAGGAGTTCCCCAGGTGATCCTGCTCTGGGCTCAGATTCCAGAGCCAGTGCCCTAAGCCTCTTTCAGAGCATCTTTGGAGTAAGTGGATGAAAATAACCTGTAACAGGACAAGCATCTAGAAAACGTAGATGGGGATCCATATTCCTAGTGGATGCTCATCTGCAGTTCAGCAGAATGAACTCCACTGTTACTCATCTTAAAAGATTTTTCTAAAAATTGCATAAAAATATTGCAGAGCTTTATTGTATTTTGCCCTTCAGTGAAGGATGGTTGCTCTCTGTGAAGGCACAGCCAGTAAATCGTGTTCCCCTCCCAGTCAGCAGAGGAGGAAGGTTCAGAGGCCTCTCCTGGAAGGTTTAGGCAAAGATAACAAAATGTCAGGAAAGCTGCAGGGCAGGGCTGAATGGAAAAGGAGGCTGGTAATCTCAGATTCAATATAAAAAGATCAAAAGCATCAAATAATCAGTCAGAGGTGAGCCTCCCCATCAGAATGTTCCATCAGCCTTGGAATTCAACCTTGTCATTGTATTATGAGGTATACATTATACAACTCCCTTTCTCTCTTGCTCTTTCTGTCTCTCTTTCTCATATACATACGTGTGTGTGTGTGTGTGTGTGTGTGTGTGTGTGTGTGTGTGTGTGTGCTCTGCTTGGCTGCTCAGTTGTGTCCAACTCTTTGCAACCCCATGGACTGTAGCCCGCCAGGCTCATTTGTCCATGGAATTCTCCAGGCCAGAATACTGAAGTGGGTTACCATGCCCTCCTCCAGGGGATCTTCCCAACCCAGGGATCAAACTCAGGTCTCCCATGTTCCAGGCAGATTCTTTACCATCTGAGTCACCAGGGAAGCCCAAGAATACTGGAGTGGGTAGCCTATCCCTTCTCCAGAGTATTTTCCTGACCCAGGAATTGAACTGGGATCTCCTGCATTCCAGGTGGCTTCTTTACCAGCTGAGCTACCAAGGAAGCCCCTCTCTATATGACCTCATAGAGAAAGCTAGGTGCATCTGAAATCCATAAGAAATTCTTGTATGACTAACTGTTCAAAACCGTTTGAGAAACCTTTTGAAAAATCACCTGCCTCCACCCTTCCCCACCCTATCCCCACCCCCATCAGCCTTAAAAATACATGTCTCCTTTTTAGGTAGAGGAATTAATTCAGAGAGACGGTATACCCCTCAAAATCAAGGGTAATCCAGTAGCTGTGTGCATACCCAGATATACACAAGATCCAACCCAGGGCTTGGGGTGTGTCCTCTAAATGGTGGTTTTGCTTTTTGAAGCTGTCTCAAGAGGGTTGCTGTGCCGTGACTAATGTTTACTCAGCGCTCACAGAAACACCTGAAGTCACCGGTCATCCCTGTGCATGCATTGTGGTTTTAATCTTCCCCATCTCCTGGTTTTTTTCCAGTCATGTTGAAGGTAGTCCATCAGTGCACTTTGGAGGAATGAATTCATAGGAGGTGAGGTGTAGAGGGGCCGTGTGACAAGTCCAAGGTCGTATACCTGGGAATAGAGCTCCACTTTCATTTGGTTTCCTAGTCCAGACATGAAAGCTCAGCACTGCTGCCTCCCTAAAGAATATAACAGTGACTCTGAGATACATCAGAGTCGCCCATGAGGAATGATTATAAATGATTCGTCTTGGGTCCAGGATTGTGAGTAATTGGTTGTGGGGTAGGGCCAAGAAACCTGCATTTTCAACTAACTTCCCCAGGTCACTTAGATGTGATCTGAATATGCCTGTAGATAGATTGATGTTGTTCACACAACACTCTCTACCTCTCCAACCATAGGCGAACCTGTCCACCTTTCAGAACACAAAACCTGCATTTCGCTAGGAGGACCAACAACATCAACCCGCTGGATCTCTCCTGCCAGTCTTCCCACTCACCCTTCCTGAGTCACAGAGCCTTGACTAGTCAACTTTATAGGTACCTGGAAGCCCACCAAATTCAATGCTCTCATGTTTTCAGATGACTTAAATTTCAATCCAGAAACAGGACACAGTGAGAGATGGACAAAAGTTGGGCTTGAATCCAAGTCTCTTGAATTGAAGGACCTCAAATGACTAAAGGTTCAATGGCTGTAGTCCAGTGACTACAGGTCTCCCCTGTAGCTCAAACAGTACAGAATCTGCCTGTTGCAGGAGACCTGGGTTTGATCCCTGGGTTGGGAAGATCCTCTGGAGAAGGGAATGGCAATCTACTCCAGTGTTTTTGCCTGGAGAATCCAATGGACAGAGAAGCCTGGTGGGGTACAGTCTGTGGGATCCCAAAGAGTTGGACACGACTGAGCGAGTAATGCTACTACTGCCAATGAATAAACAAGCTTTCTGGTCGCTACATTGGTTTCCATGTTCTCCTCTGCTGTGTGGGAGCATCTTGCGTTTCCCTTTAGCCCACAAAAATGGAAATCGTTGCTCACAGATACGCAACATCCTGAATTAGTCAAAGCACTTTCTGGGACATAATTCCATTTGCTTCTCTCTGACCCAGGAGGGAGGTGGTATCATGTTCCTTAAATAGATGAAGAGTTGGAGACTCTGAGAAGGCAGGTGACTTGCCCTAGGTCATGCAGCATGACATCTACCACCAAAATCTTATCTCTTGCAGCCTCACCCTCTTCTTCTTAGAGCTATGAATGACATAATTAGATGAGATGGCCGAGGACTAGCAGCTCTTTCTCCTTCTTCTCACCGCCGTTGGCTGCTTTCATGGGCAACAGAGGCAGTTGTTCAATCACTCAGTTGTGGCGACTCTTTGTGACCCCATACACTGCAGCACACCAGGCTTCCCTGTCCTCACTACCTCCTGGAGTTTGCTCAGGTTCATGTCCATTGAGTCAATGGTGCCATTCACCTATCTCACTCTGTCTCTCCCCATCTCCTCCTGCCCTCAACCTTTCCCAGCATCAGGATCTTTTCCAATGAATCGGTTCTTCGCATCAGGTGGCCAAAGTGTTGGAGCTTCAGCTTCAGTCCTTCCAGTGAATATTCAGGGTTGACTTCCTTTAGGATTGACTGGATTGATCTCCTTGCAGTCCCAGGGACTCAACCGAGGCAGATCAGCCATCAGTTTACTAAGCAGACCTTTAAGGAAAAGTTTGCTCTCTGTCTAGGTAAAGAGCAAACTCCAAGGGAGATGCAGGCGTGTCTACTTTCAGAGTACACGTCTTAGTATTTCTATTTCCTGATGTATATTTAGACTCCTCCCCATCTACCAGTGCACTAGAAATTAGCCTTCTCATGAATAAGATTTGGAACTCAGAAGGAACCAGAACTGTGTCCATTTGTAGAAATCACATACATAATGAGACAGAATTCTTTAGCTCTCGAGTGTCAGAATAGACAGCGCCACGTTCACACACACACACACACACAAAACCACATCCACCTACGCCTTGGAAACATCTACATATGTCTTGGAAACACATCCACCTATGTCTTGGAAACACATCCACCTATGTCTTGGAAACACATCCACCTATGTCTTGGAACCACATCCATCTACGCCTTGGAAACATCCACCTGTGTCTTGGAAACACATCCACCTATGTCTGAGACACTGAGAAAACTCCAGTAGTCCTAGAACAAAACCCCTGGAATGCTTGTCTCTTTGTTTCAAGCATTTATACAAAGAAAGGTCATTAATGAGGCAAATCCAGGGATTTTAGCTGAGATCAGTTCCGTCTTAAATCCATCACTCATTTTCTGCAGCCAGATTGTGCTGTCAGCAGTTTTCTTAGGCCTGGGGACTGAACGCCATGCATAGGTCTGCCATTTGGTTAAATTAAATACATGTGGGGGGGGGGGGATCTTTGAGGATTTGAAGATTCATTGCAAAATAGCCAAATTTTTTTTCCTTTTAAATTGATGTTTAAGCTGACCTTGATTTCTGAGTGGAGGATTAAAGACAACACGGGGACTCAGGTGGGATGAGAGGAGAGCCGTAGGAGAGTCTCTCCTGGAGGGGGAGGCTGGGGGTCGCTGTCTCTTTCAGGCTGTGTGCTTGCTGGGCTGAAGAAGAAGCCTTATCTTCATGATGCCGTCAAAGCAGGAGAAGGCGGCACAGTTTCTGCAAGAATTTGACACATTCCTTGAATCATTTGGGCCCCGGGATGTCATTAACAGAGGATTCACGCCTGCTTCTTACCTGGGGGTTTATAAAAGTGGAGGTGTGCTGGCGTAGTTAGAAACAGCAGGATGGGAAAGGACTGTCGTGGAGAACGCATCCAGGTGCCCACCCTCTGCTCCCTGTGGTCCCCCTGGCTCCTGGAGGAGCCTGAAGTTCAGAGGAAGGATGGGAAGGGGTTCTGAGGCTGTCCAGGAAGCCTATTGCTCAAGGAGGGGACCCTGCTTATAAGGAGAGTTGCAGTGTTGAAGACACAGGGCGCTGGGCAACAGTAGAAGTTGAATGGGGCGGGGGCGGGGGGGAGGTGGCTGATCACGGCTCCAAATAACCCAAACGTGCTGACCCCTCAGGCCCCTCCACCCTCACCGAAGCCACCAGGGGCGCACGTGCTCCAGCTGAAAGACAGAGAAAGCCCAGCAGGGCACCTGTGTCTCCCCATCAAGAAGCATCTTGTTTCTTTGAATGTCCTCCACCTCCCGCATCCTTTCTTCCAACCCCTGCCCCAAAGGACAAGCCCTAACGGGTCCCAGGGTGGACCTCCTCTCGCGAGTGCTGGAATGGGAGGGGCAGAGAGGCAGGGAACACGCCCTGCTACTGCAGGTCCATCGGGGCAGGTTTGCAGCACTCAGCGGTGGGTTTGCATCTCACGGACTTTGGAGGTCCTTGAAAGTGGACCTGGCTGTTTTAAATCACCAGGTGATCAGAGAGCTGTGACATGGTCTTCATGTGTCATTCAGGGGTTTGACCCAGGAGATCGGTCCCACCCACCCTGCCACTGTGCCTCCCGTGTAATGACTGAGCATCCCAAAGAAGCTCTGAGCTCTCTGAACCTCAGACTCCTTGATCATAAAATGGGAACAAACAGTAGAATCTTCTTCTCTGAGTCATCAGGTGATGCAGTGAGCTTATCGGAGTGCCAGTCATTCAGCGAATCTTTATTAACTGGCTGTCAGGTGTCAGACACTGTTCTAGCTGTCCATCACCATAATAATTATGTGTCAGTTGCTCAGTCATGTCTAACTCTTTGCTAACCCACGGACTATAGCCCCACCCTCCACCAGGCTCCTCTGTCGTTGGGGTTCTCCAGGCAAGAATACTGGAGTGGGTTGCCATTCCCTTCTCCAGGGAGTCTTCCTGACCCAGGGATCAAACACGTGTCTCCTGCATTGCAGGCGTGTTCTTTACCGTTTGAGCTACCAGGGAAGCCCTTTAGGGCAAAACGCCTTTTCTTATTCCTAGGTATTTGCAGGTTCTGCTAAACATTGCTATGGACTGAATTGGTTCTCCCCAACCCCGCCCCCGTCCCCTTGCCTCCCACCCAAATTTGTATGTTCAAACCCTAACCCGCTGATGTTATTTGGAGGTGGGGGCTTCAGGGAGTTATTGAGTTTAGATGACATCATGAGGGTGGGATCCTCCTGATTGGATAAGTATTCTTAGAATAGGAACTGAGAGAGGCCATCCCCTCTCTGGGGCTCCCCAGATTGCATTAGTGGTAAAGAAGCCACCTGCTAATGCAGAAGACACAAGAGAGGCCACAGGTTTGATTTCTGGGTCGGGAAGATTCCCTACAGGAGGAAATAGCCACCCCCTCCAGTACTCTTGCCTGGAAAATCACTTGGACAGAGAAGCTACAGTGCATGGGGTTGCAAAGAGTTGGACATGACTGAGCACATATATGCTCATCCCCCCTCCACTGTTTGGGGACATAGCAAACACATTTGCCAGAAGGTGGCAAGCCACAAGAGTGCTCTCGCAAGAAACCTAACATGCTGGTACCTTGATCATGGGCTTTGCAGCCTGCAGAAGCATGAGAAATAAGTGTTTGTGGGTTCAACCGCCCAGTCTGTGATATTTTGTTACAGCAGCCAGCACTGACTAATACAGGCACATTGGCAGCTCATCTCCATTACAGATGTGTTCAGTGCTTGGCCCTTTTCCGCTCATCCTATTCTTTCAAAGACTTAAAAAAAAAAAAAAAGCCAAAATCTATTGAGTCGTCCTGTCTCTGTCCTCCAGTCCTTCTCCTTTCCTAGGAATTTCATCATTCTAGCAGAGCGTTGAATTTGAGTTGAAAGAAATGCAACATGTTTCTTAATTCTGCGTCACCTGGCTACAGAATCAGCCCAGCTGAATCAGGAAGGAGGCATTAACTCCATCCAAAGCTGTGTGATTAACTTATTTGTTTGCCTACAGAGCTAAAATGGAAAGAAAGAAAAAAAAAAAGCAGGAAGCAGAGTGAATCCGCACAGGCCCTGTTTTGAAGTTGGATGGATTTCTAGAGAACCCGAGATGAGGGTTTTAATGCACATTCCCCTGGCTTACCACGATTATTACTTTTAATGGAAAATCGCTTTGCACCATCTTGCTTCATTTTAAACGGAGAGTGTGTAATATTGTCTAACGCCAGGGTAGGAAGTCGATTTAGTATGCATGCTTTTCGTCCCTCTTCACTCCTTTCCGTGGTCCTTTGTGCACATTCAGTATAGTTACATTTTTGCTTAGAACATGTATATTTTCCCCCTGAACTTTTCTCGATTGCTTTTTTATCAAGTTTACAAATCAAATCAAATAGGTATGTTGCAAAGCTCCGCGATATTATTTTCGGAGCCGCTAGCGCAATGTATTGAATTACGCTAGTCTGTGCTCTTCCGCTGCTGCTCTCCGTGGATTGAGAGAGAGGGTCAGCGGATCCTCTAAATTCACCCGGCATTCCTGGCTGAATCAAGACTGCTCTTCAGGCTGAGAGAAGAGGCAGGCCAAGTGTTCGTTGCACGAATCAATTTGGTCCCAAGTACATCGCAGTGGCTACTCAACTATCTCTCCCAATAATATTGTCAACTTAATCAAATAATGCCTCCAAGACACTCAGCTTTTCTCTCGGAGAAATAAACTTGATTGGTGGGGACGGAGAAGCAGCTGGCTATGCAAAAGTACACTTTTTATTTATCACCACTGAGAGCTTTGTGTGTGAAGGTGGGGGATGCCCTTAGCAGAGGGAAGATGCTGAATATTCAGTAGGCTGACCGGGAGGTGGGGCAGGGTAGGGTTCTTACTGCCTCAGGGTTGAGTCTTGGATGGTCTGTTTTGATACCTCCATGGCAGAGTGAGAGATGCTCAGCAGGAAAGAAGATGGACCCAGAGAATGTTCCTGGAATTACTCAATAAAGTACCTACTATGTAATGTGGGCTTCCCAGGTGGTGCCAGTGGTAAAGAATCCACCTGCCAATGCAGGAGATTCAAGAGATGGCAAGTTTGATCCTTGGGTCCAGGGGGGTCTCAGAATTGGACACAGTTGAGCAACTGAGCCCACAGTGCGTGCTCAGTACCTTGGTTGTGTCTGACTCTTTGGGACCCCATGGACTGTAGCCCTCCAGGCTCCCCTGTCCATGGGATTTTCCAGGCAAGAATACTGGAGTGGGTTGCCATGCCCTCCTCCAGGGGATCTTCCCGACCCGGGGAGTGAACTTTTGTCTCTGTTATCTTTTGCATTGGGATTCTTTACCACTAGTGCCACCTGGGGAAAGCCCTTTTCCTATGCTTCTCCTCCCAGAGATCTGGTCATCCCGTTTCACAGGTGAACTCTGCAGAGTCCCTGGGCTGGGAGAGAGGAGACCATAGAGGGCGGGGCCACAATCTGAAAGGCGCGGATTCCTGCATGACCATGCGTGCTCTCTCCAACAATCGTCCCTGGATTGGTCGATATCAAAATCCAATTTCACCAGGATTAGCCTTGGGTTGCTCAGAGCTATTCATTGAATTAGGAACGATTATAGCAGAGGGAGCCCCACGGTTCTTTATTAAGGTTTTCTTTCTTTTTTTTTTTTTTTTAACGGAAGCACTAAGCAATCAGGAGATTAAAGAGCTGGTGATGTTTTCTTAACATTTATAACCTGTGCTGATATCTGGGGAGTTTGTTTATTAGGAAAAATTCCAAGGTACACATTCTGCCTCCTAATAGGGCCCTCGAACTGGACCAGAGCAGGAGCGGGCTTTGCCGTTCTAATGAGTTTATTTGGGAACCTCTGCCAAGAGCTTCCTGGAAATCTACCTCTGGAGTTAATGGGCTTTACATGATGTAGGTTCCCTGGTGGCTCAGATGGTAAAGAATCTACCTTCAGTGCTGGAGACCTGAGTTCAATCTCTGGGTCAGGAGAATCCCCTGGAGAAGGGAATGGCAACCCATGCCAGTATTCTTGCTTGGAGAATTCCGTGGACAGTCCTCTGGTGGGCTACAGTATTTGGTGTTGCAAAGAGTCGAACAGGACTGAGGGATGAACACACACAGGGTCCTTCAACCTTTCCTGCAATGATGAGGAAGCTGCATTTGAGTCATCGACATCCATGGGCCTGAGAAATAAAGAACAAAGCTGATGATTGTTAATCCTGTTTGTAATAAAGATGACGATGATCCCATTTCTTCATGGCGCTTTGATTTCATGACCCTGCACTAAAGGATCTAGACAGAGATGCATTTATCATTTTGGTTGTTCAGTCGCTAAGTTGTATTTGACTCTTTGGGACCCCATGGACTGCAGCTCACCAGGCTTCCCTGTCCTTCACCATCTCCCAGAGTTTGCTCAAAGTCATGTCCATTGAGTTGGTGATGCCATCCAACCATCTTATCCTCTGTTGCCCCCTTCTCCTGCTGCCCTCAATCTTTCCCAGCACCAGGGTCTTTTCCAATGAGTTGGCTCTTCTCATCAAGTGGCCAGAGTATTGGAGCTTCAGCATCAGTTTCAGTTATGGAATGTTCAGTTAGGAATGTTCAGGGTTTATCATTTTATCCAAGTTGGAACTAAGACCCAGAGACATGAAGTCAGGATTCATGCAACTCACTTGTGGCAAAACCAGGTTTGTTCATGTATGCCACAGATATTTACAGAGAACTTACCACGTGTGCTAGGTGAGCGGTTTTAATTGGTGCAGTATTGCTCCCCAGGACCTTTGAAGCCTCGAAGAGATTTTCAGTTGTCCTAGCCCCAGGGCAGGCTACTGACATCTAGTGGGTGGAGGTCAGGGATGCTACTGGACAGCTTATGGTTCACCAGGTGATCCCCACATCACAGAATTAAGGAACCCCCAGTGTCAAGAGTTCTGTTGTAGAGAAACTCTGCTCTAAGAGGTAAGAGGTCGGTGCATAGAGGTTCTGCCTTCCCTGTTCTCATGTACTGTGCATTCTGGTAGAGAAGACAGATTATAGAAATTAACAGAAACATGAAATGTAAAAGCAAGAAGTGATGTGTGTTGCACAAGAGCAATAGGCATGAAGGGAGGAGATGCTGATGCAGCTGCTTTATTTACTTATTTATTTTTTTGCTGAAGGATAGTTGACCCACAATGTTCTGGGGAGAGAATTATCCAGGCGAGGGGACAGATAAACAGGTGTGAAGGCTAAGGAATGTACTGAGTGTTGAAGGGAGAGCTAAGAGGCTCGTGGGCAAAACGGGGGAATACCAGGAGACAGGGGGTCAAGGCAGCATCTCTTAAATCAGGGTGAGGGTCTGGCCTGGAAGGTTCTGAGAGGGACAACACCCCAGCCATTCTGCCTACACCACTAACATCCTTACCTCAATTTCCTTCCATCTCTGAGCAAGTGGAACAGTATTAATTTGCTTGGTTTTTAAGTTCCACCTTCTGATCTTCCAGACATGGTTACGAGGTACATTTCTAATTCAGCTGGGTCTCACTTTAGAGCCAAAGTGACTTTAAAAAAATCAGACACGGATAAATCAAGAGTTCTTCTTTCAGTGATTAATTCCCACTAAGCTTTGACACGCACCAGCCTTGGGGAATGTAATCGGAAACCTGGTAGATCCTGCCTTTCAAAAAGACATGTTCTAGATGGTTCATTCCGTTAGTGAGTCTTGTAGCTTTTTCACATTGCTTTATTTTTGTCTTTAGAAATCTCACCCTGTGCTTTTACCATAGGCTTTAGTGGACTCCTCAGGGATGCTTGTCCATCTGTGTGAGGAACCTGCAGGCAGGTCTTCATCTTTCAAGTGCTGGTGGCCTTTCTGGAGGCTTCTCAGCCCAGCTGAAGGTCATCACTGCATTCAGGGGCGAGTACGGAAAGGGGTCTTGGAGCTCGTGTTTGAAGGGAAAGCTCGAATCTCTTCTCATTTTGCTGTTCAGTTCAATTTAGTCACTCAGTCATGTCTAACTCTTTGGGACCCCATGGACTGCAGCAGGCCAGGCCTCGCTGTCCATCACCAACTCCCAGAGTTTACTCAAACTCACTGAGTCGGTGATGCCATCCAGTCATCTCATCCTCTGTCATCCCCTTCTCCTGCTTTCAATCTTTCCCAGCATCAGGGTCTTTTCAAATGAGTCAGCTCCTCACATCAGGTAGCCAAAGTATTAAGTCATAAGTCATGTGTGACTGTTGTAATCCCATGTATTGTGGCCCTCCAGGCTCCTCTGTCCGTGAGATTTCCCAGGCAAGCATCCTAGACTGGGTTGCCATTTCCTTCTTCAGGGGATCTTCCTGACCCAGGGATCGAACCCACGTCTCCTGCATTGGCAGGCAGATTCTTTACCACTGAGCCATCTGAGAAGTGAGAACTCATCAGACTGACCAGTGTGATAGCTGAGAACCCCGGGACAGCTCTGGTGGGGGCATTCTCCCTTCTTCTGCATCTGGGTTGCAGCCAGCCCTTTTGAGAGCCTCATACCACCAGGACTGCTTAAAAAGTACAACTGCACCTTGATAATTCTTGATAACAGTTACTCATTTTCCAAGCATTTCCCATCTGTTTGCTTAGCAGGGGACTTCGTGGGTTGAACGAAGGCCTTCAAATATGTGTCCATGTTCTGACCTTCGTAAACCTGGGGATGTGACCTTATTTGGAAAAATAAAATAAAAGGTCTTTACAGATGCAATTAGGTTAAGGATCTCAAGACTAGATCAGCCTCAATTTAGCGTGAACTCTAAATCCAGTGTCCTTAATGTCCTTATAAGAAGAAAAAAGGCTGAGGGAGACTTGAATCTCAGACACTCAGACGGAAGAAAGCCAAACAGAGATGAGAGACTCTAGCAGTGCAGCTCAGGCGAGCCAAGAAGCCACCAGTGGCTGGAAGAACAAGGAAGGACATCCCCCTGGGGGTCTCTGGCCAGAGCGGGACCCTGGGGGCATCTTCACTGTACTTTTCTGGCCCTTGCAACTGAGAGAGAGTCCATTGCTGTTGCTTTAAGTCACTAGGTTTTGGGTAATTGCTTAGGAGACTAATACAGGGATATGAAACCCCGAGTATGTGCTGAATATGTTTTCCCTGAAAGTTCCCAGCAAACAGGAAACCTCACAGCCGGAAATACTCTTGAGGGGTCAATACGGGTCATTCCCACAGCTCTGACCCCTCGCGAGATCGCAGCTTCATTGTAGCTTCTTTTGTTTGCCTCATACTCCATATGGTCCTCATCACATCACAACATACAAGCGGGCCTGCTCAGTCTTTTAGATTGCCTCCTTATGCTTCTTCGTCAGCCTCTGGATACTGATACCCTCCCTCTTCCCTTTCCTTTTCCATTCCCCTGTTGTTGAGTCACTAAGTCATGTCCAACTCCTTGCAACACCATGAGCTATAGCCCACCAGGCTCCTCTGTCCTGTGAGATTCTCCAGGCAAGAATCCTGGGGTGGGTTACCATTTCCTTCTGCAGGGGATCTTCCCGACCCAGGGATCGGAGCCATATCTCATGAAGGCAGCTTCTTTTACCACTGAGCCACCAGAGAAGCTCCCTATGATGTCTGAAATAACTTTTTGGTTTAGTTTTTTTCTTTTTTCTGTGTTATCTTTAAAAATTACTTTTAACACACAGGTATGCCGGCGCAGCCGTTTCTGAGCATTTTTCGTATTTGTGCCCAGCGCACAGTGATCAATTGAGCGTTGCGTGTTTTTATCAAAGGAAACAACACAAAGATTTCTCCAAAGTCCTGTTTGACTAAAGATGATTAATTTAAATTTTCACATGAGCAGCATAATGCTATTAATCATTTAATATGTTTAATCGTAATCTCTGTAATTCCTAATTAGGTTTATTAAACTGAAACATCCAACAGTTACACACAAATCCAAATCTTA
The DNA here is from genome assembly GCF_042477335.2 of Ovis canadensis. Taxonomy (NCBI): domain Eukaryota; kingdom Metazoa; phylum Chordata; class Mammalia; order Artiodactyla; family Bovidae; genus Ovis; species Ovis canadensis. The sequence continues at coordinate 21,747,467 of NC_091268.1, forward strand.
AGTTTCCTTCTTGGGAGGCGAAGGAGCAGGTTTTCATCTGCATTTGAACAGCAGCTTCTGACTGAAGGGGGAAAGTGGGTTGAAGCCTGAGAACTAGCGTGCTGCTTCTGCAAACTGAAGAGTCTTGTATTTGGCCAGTAAGACCCCCAGCCCCTCGGAAAGTGACAGTCTCAGAATTCAAGGTCATTCCTGTCTCGTGGCTGTGTCTCCAGACCTCATATTGTGCGCGTGTGTGTGCTTACTTGCTTAGTCATGTCTGGATCTTTGTGACCCCATGGACAGAGGCGCCTGGCGGGCTACAGCTCCTCTGTCCATGGGATTCTCCAGGCAAGAGTATTAGAATGGGTTGCTATTTCCTCCTCCAGGAGATTTTCTTGACCCAGTTTATTGAACCCACGTCTCTTGTGTCTCCTGCCTTGGCAGGCAGATTCTTCACCACTGCACCACCTGGGAAGCCCCAGGAAGACCCGGCACGGCCAAAAACTATAAATAAATATATAAATACCCAGGTTACAAGTGTCAAAGTTGTAATATTGTTCTTCCTCTCACTTGGGGGGAGCAAAGGAGACGGCTCACTCCTTCCTTCACTGGTTTCTTCCTTGACTCCTAACGCATTCACCCCTTCAGTCGGTGAGTCAGCCAGCCGGGAGGCAGACGTTTGTCATTTGTCCAGCATGGCTCAGCCTGTGTCTCATGCTGGTCATGCCACCGCCCTGCTACGGTCCTTAAGGAAAAATTGTATCCTCTTGATCTCCCCTCAGGGTTCTTTAGGTCCACCACCTGCCTCCCTCTGCTGGGTCCTCTCCCACCCTTCCGTCATGCACGCTCCCTCCGACCAGTGACATGGAGGTCTGCCTGCAGTCCCAATCTCAAAGGAGTGCAGTGAGGTGTGAGTTAAAGTGAGATCTTGGTGCTCTGCCCAGGAATTAAACTGGGTAGCCTGGATGAAAACCATGACTCCTAGCCACTAGTCCCCAGGGGCTAGAGGCTAGAAGCAAAATTTCCCGGGCCCTTGCCCCATTGAAAAATGCATTTCTCAAGGAGGCAAAAACTGTAGAAAGAGGTACAAAATTTATGATTAGAGACACAGCACAACCAAGTTGGAGAGCACACAGAGAAGCAGTTTGTTAAGACAGAAGCAAGGCAGAGATACACACCCAAGGGAAAGGGTGTTGGCGTCCCCCCTAATGAGGAGTGCATTAAAGAGGCAGTTAAGTCATTTATGTAGGGCATTTCTGCCAGATCTTTGTCTACCTTTGGCCAATTCTCTCATTTCTTTTCCCACTCCTGACCTGCCTAGGACCCTCCCTAACATGCCTGTGAAACTTTTTCCCAAGATGGATTTTCCCCAGAGGCCAGTGCAGGGTTGGGGTGGTAGGGGGTGCTTGGCATCACATATTATGGGGTGGTGCCCCCTCCATTTTGACCTCCAAGGAGCCTTTCTGGGCATGTGTAGTGTCTCCCTTGCCCCAAGGATGGAAAATATATGACCTCTTGATCCTTTACTCAAATTGGGTTTAGTCCCTCTCTGTCCTTGCCATAGCTGTTAATGTCCCCAGGAGACAAAGTTTGGCTATTTACCCTGTTTCTGCTGTTGTTTTCTATTTCAAAGTGCACACAGGAGGCTGGTTGTAAATATCTGGCCTGGAGCCCACCTGCCCCCTTCCTCAGGAAATGTAAAAAGGAGGCTAGCTGTACATGCCTAGCTTGGAGCTTGTCTGTCTCCTGCTCAGTCCCCTAAATCCAGAATTCACCTCTCTGCATCTTGGCACATACTTCGCACTCCACTGGTACAGCATCACCTTTTCTCTTAGACATGTCCCACTCAAAGCGTGACCTCCAGACTCAGCAAGCCTGAGGAACCCCCAGCCATACAATTTAGAGTGGCAACCCGCTGAGGGTCACTCTGACGCTCTTAATAGTCTGTTTAACCATTGCCTTTTCTGCCTCTTTCTCTTCTACTAAGCTAGACACTGTGCATGCTTTGGAGGATGAACTTTTGTGCCTAGTGGATAGTAGTTGCTCAGGAAAGATGTGTTTACCAAGCAAATGGGAACCTTCCCTTCATGTTTCCTTAATGAGGCTTTTTACACCTCTCCTTTGACATTTTTGGGGCTTCCCTGGTGGCTCAGCTAGTAAAGAATCCACCTGCAATGTGGGAGACCTGGATTCAATCCCTGGGTTGGGAGGATCTCCTGGAGAAGGGTACAGCTACCCACTCGAGTATTCTGGCCTGGAGAACTCCATGGACTATTCCATGGGGTCGCAAGGAGGCGGACACAACTGAGCGACTTTCACTTTCACTCTCACTTTGGCATTTTTTGTAAAAATCACCATCATTCTGAAAAATGCCTTGCCTTCCACTTATTGATTGTATCTTGTGCTGGGATCTGTGGCAAACAGAGTTTGGTTGTCACAGAGCCTTATACAGTATGCACCATTGTCATTATCTAACTCAATGGATATCAATTTGCGCAAACTTTGGGAGACGGTGGAGGACAGAGAAGCCTGGGATCAGCTGTCCTTGGGGTCCCAAAGAGTCAGACATGACTTAGCGACTGAACAGCAGCATTCTTACTGCTCATTTTTCATCCTTTTTATTAGATCCAGCAGCATTAGGAATATGACCAAGTGCATTATCTTCTTGACACAACCCTTGGAAGTTGAAGAAAGTATCTGGTAGCGCTTTGGATACCAAAGAAGCTTGGAAGCATAGTACGCCAACTACCAAAATGCCTTACCTTACAAATACAGTTCAGTGTGTGTTAGGAAGGAGATTTCAATGAAACCTGTCGATATGGACAAGCGTTGATGGGAAAGTCACTGATTCTGTCCATGTTATTAGTTTTGTCCTAGTTGTATGCGTCTAAGTTGCCCCTAAGTACAAGGGGACGATCTCTCCTTCCTAAGTTTGATGGCCTTTTCACGGATTTTCCCTCATGTTTTAGCAAAGCAGACATCTCCTGTGAATGGCGTCTACTGCCACCTAGAGGCAGTACATGCTAATTGCAGAGAAAGCATCTGGAAGCATCTCTGAAATGCTGAAACTCTAAAACTGAGCATATGAAAGTGGCCTAGATGATTAAATCAAATGTTACTGTGACTTTTCTCCTGGTTCCTGCCTCACTGGGGGTATCATTGTAATATCATGTATCCAGGCTTTTCCTTGGACGATGGGACTGAGTGGGAGTCAGAGTAACAAATTATACTAATTATACTGATAATGTCATTGTCAACACCAACTTGAGCCAATATAACTTTCTAATATAGGCACTGTGCGTCTTCGTTGTCCAACATGGAAACCACAGCCACGTGTGGCCTCTAAACACTCAAAAATGTGGCTGCTGTGAGGGAGGGGCTGAATTTCCCATTTGATTTAATTTTAATTCATTTCCGTTTAAAGAGCCACATGGGGCCAACTGTCATGAACAACACAGGTCTGCAAAATCAAGAAAGGAAAAATTAAAACCTTGAAAAAGTTTAAGTCCATCAGATACTTACTTGGACTTCAGAATACCAAACAGCCTTTTCAAATATTTTGTGAGATTTACTAATGTTTTTATCTGTACAGCCTTGGCAATTAAGTAGGCATATTTTAAGATTTTGAACAGCCTGGATGAAAGAAGGATTCTCCTTTCTAGATGAAGCTTTCTCTAATTACCTACTGAAACTGCCTGCCCCTCAGTCCCAGCGAGTCCTTGCCCTTACTTTATCCCCCTCCCTCTTATCTCCTTCCTCCAGCTCTGTATTTCTTTAGTTTATTGTCTGTCTGATTCTTCCCTGGTAAGAATTAAATCTGTGATAGTGAGGATCTCTGCTCCTTTGCTCATGGCTGAATCCTGGATCTCTGATGGGCACTCAGTGGTCTTTCAATAAATCTTTGCTGGATGAATAAATGATTCAGCAGTTTCTTCCTGTATTATTCCTTTGTTCTGGCATTTTTCTACCATTTTGAGGGAGCAAAAGCACACTGGATATATGTGGAATCTAGAAAAAAAATGGTATAGACGAACATATTTGCAAAGCAGGAATAGGGACACAGACGTAGAGAACAAACGGGATGGATGCCAAGTGGGGACGGTGCAGGGCGGGGTGAATTGGGAGATTGGAATTGACCTATACGCACTGTTGATGCTCTGCATCATAATACACTATTGATGCTATGCATAACCTAGATAACTAATGAGAACCTACTGTATAGCTCAGGGAACTCTGCTCAGTGCTCTGTGGTGACCTAAATGGGAAGGAAATCCTAAAAAGTGGGGATATACGTATATGTATAGCTGATTCACTTTGTGGCACAGCGGAAACTAACACAACACTAAAGCTACTCTATGCCTATATATATATTTATGGAAAGCACGCTCAGGTCCGCTCAGAGCCTCTTTGCTTTGCTCTTGTTCTTTTAGCAGACAGATGACGCGGCGCCCACGGATGGCCAGCCCCAGACACAGCCTTCTGAAAACACGGAAAACAAGTCCCAGCCCAAGAGGCTGCATGTCTCCAACATCCCCTTCCGGTTCCGGGATCCGGACCTCCGACAAATGTTTGGCGTAAGTACTGCCTTTCTTCTCCTCTGCCGTGGCCGCTCTGGGGTCCCCAGAGTCCTCCCCTCCTCATGTAATGTCTTGGTATTCATAATACGAAGTGAGCAGGGGTTGGGGGAAGGCATTTTAGATCCTATCTGTGGGTATTCCTTGGCCAGGATCTCCATGATTTTAGTATAAACTTTTCTGCTATGTTCACCATGTTTGCACTTGGACCAATGGTACTTCTTCAAGTTAGTAACTTGAACGTCAAATGGAAAATAGGCTCCCAGGGGCTTGAAACAAGCTCATTGCTGATCCCCCGTCAAAAGCCTGGGGACCCATGTGACAGCTAACATAGTTATGGGTCATCTTGCTTTTTCTCGCTATGGTGATTGCCAAGTTATTGGGAAGAGTGACTCGTAACATATTTCTGCAGACCTTGCTCTTTCCCAGGTACTGAGCATCTAAATCTCAGAGGTGATTGTAGAAAATAATTAGTTCTGCATAAAGCCTCGTTAAAACAAAACCACTGCAGATTTCAGAGTCTGACTTGTATCCTGCCATATACGTTCTTCTGGAATCCGTGGTGAGGATTCAGAGATTTAACTTATAAGATTATATGCCACAACTGACAGTCTTGCCCAAGCACCATGACGGAACAGCAAGCAAGGCAGAAGCCACCACCAACCCAGAGAAAAGGAATGATAGAGTCACTTGCTCAGGGGACATTGTGACCCTGATTCTCTTTTTGGAATGACCTTTGCACCATCCACCTTGCGAAGGGATGAGCTTGCCACCTCTTTGGGCTCAGTTCCGCCAAAGGACAAAGCTATGACAGAGCTTGGATAGCATTCATTTTTTGCAAATACAGTCACAGTCCCTTTGTCTATGTCGGCCCAGCATTGGTGGGAAATGTCTGTGGATTCAATGAACAAAACTACATTCTTAACGTTCTACTTGGAATAAAGGTTGGCTGCCCAGAGAGTCCCCCTCTAAGAGCTTTTGGATGGGTGCAGAGATGGCAAAAGGAATAAGAAGAGGCTCAACTTTCCAAGTCTAGGTCTGGGCCAGGTAGACCTCATTGTCCATATGATAACACCAGCTCTGTGTCATCATTCCGCGATGGTGGGGTGAACGCGCATGTTTTCTTCAGCATGCATGATGTTTATCAAGTATGCATCGGACACAAAAGCCAAAAAGTGTCCTCGTAGTTAAGATACCCAGGCCTGAATCCTGACATTTCAGTGGAAAAGGTCAGCTTGTGCTCTTTTATCTCTCTCATTTGGTAATAACCTTGAGTTGAGCCTCTAACTCTTGCAGAGCAGAGATACCCTCGGGCAATTTCAGGTCAAAGATGACTTTGAAAAGTGCAGAGCATTCAGAGTTAAAGTCGAGGTTAAGTGTGTGTGAAGTGAGGAGACCAGGTTTGAATGATGGGCAGCCTGAGGAATTAGATCCCTTTTGTCAGGTCTGGTTCGAAAGTCTCGCTCTTCAGCCTGTCTTAACTCATCAAGTGTCACTGGGATGTTGACTTGGAATTTGGTCCTCTTAATGACCATCCTGTGCTCTTTTCTGGTGTCACTCATTGTAGTAGACCCCAACTCCCACCCCTGAGGATGGCTATGCGCTCTCTGGTCTTCTTGATTATCTTGAAAGTGACCAGAGGGCTCAACTGCAAAGGCATTCAAAATATTCAGAGCTAGATGCCAAAAACAGATCCTATTTGCATGAATATCTGAGCCTCTCTGTTCTTACTGGGTGGTACAGGAGAGGTGGTACAGAGCAAATTCTTGCCAAAAGAATGGTCGTGCTACCAGTTGTCAAACCTTGATCAGAATCTACTAGTTTCAGAGTTGCTGTTTGTAAAAGTCAGAATTTTCAAGCAACTGACAAGATGTCGATTTGACAAGATGATGGATACACTTAGGATCCATCTATCCGTTCAGAAAACGCAGCACACAGTCAGTCATCCTGAAATTAATTCAGTTCATCACAAGCTGCCTCTACGCCCATTTTTAAAAGTATGCAAGATTTTTTGGTGGGCTTTGTGACCATCCACTCCAGTATTCTTGCTGGGAAAATTCCATGGACAGAGAAGCCTGGTAGGCTACAGTCCACAGGGTCGCAAAGAGTCAGACACGACTTAGCATGCTTCTGCGCACACACTTCTGTAACAATCATCCAGCACCTACAGATTCCTGGACTCTGCGATAACTCTGAGGCCTTCTTGGTTGACAACCACCATTCTGAAGACATGGAATTTTAATCCTGCAAAATCTATTCTTCCCGGGCAGACGTCAGTGGTGGCCACCCCGCTCTGGTTGGGTGCTACATTTACCAACATGAATCACGTGGAAAGGCATCTTTAAACATTCTGACTGGCTCCCCACTCTCCAGCTCAGAGAATTAAGAGTGGTTTCCTCTTTCAGGTCACAGTTACTCTAAGAAATTGCATTTTAATCCCAATCAGCTGTTTTCCACATCACTGGGATGTGAGATGTCATCTCTCCTTTTCTTGCTCTATTTTGCCCTAGTTCCTTGTAGCAGAGGCTACGAGGGGAGAGACAGCAGAGAAAAACTCTCACGAAGATTTGTTTGCATTTTTCTTCTTGGTCTCTTTTGTTCTGTATGGCCGTGGGGACTGCAAACCAAAACCACAGCACAGGAGTAAAGAGACTTTCTTTCCCAAAGTCCCTGACACCCGGCAGTGCTCTGAACAGGTTCTGTATCCGTGCATCATTCAGCCGTGATGTTTGCAACCCCTACACGCCTATCGGTTACCGCAGGTGCCTCAGCGTTTCATTTTAAACGGTGGCTTTAGTGCCTCCTTATCACAATCCTGGTTTCCCTTCTTCCACAGTTCACTTTGTATCCTCTACGTCCTCCTCTTTCAGATGAAACATATTCCAGTATTTGGCATGAAACCATCCAGATCATCTTAGATTTCCTAGGGTTTCCCTTTCAGATGGAACATCCCTTGGTCAAAAAATTTGGTGGCTACTACATCCAAAGCAGAGGCCAGAGCATCTTTCGTTATTTATTTTTGGCTACTCTAGGTCTTCGTGGCTGTGCGTGGGCTTTCTCCAGCTGTGGCAACCAGGGGTGTCCTGGTGCAAAGGTATCTCCTTGTGGTGGCCTCTCCTGTTGCAAAGCACGGGCTGTAGGGCATGTGGGCTTCAGTAGCTGGGGCACGTGGGCTTAGTTGCCCCCTGGCATGTGAGGTCTTCCCTGACTAGGGATCGAACCCATGTCCCCTGCATTGGCAGGTGGATTCTTAACCACTGGACCACCAGGGAAGTGCAGAATCCAGAGTCTTTTTTAAAAGATCAATTGGCATGTGAAAGAATGGATCTCTTATATTCTCAGGGGCCTTGGTGCTGGAGGTTTCACTGGAAAGGATGTGGATTCTGGCCCTGCTACCTTCTTCTTGAACATATCAGAGGTCTCAAAAGAGCATGTCTTTTCTTTCCATTTGAATTCTCCATGGGCCCATGCAAGCATTGTATGGATTGCCATCAAATTAATCATGTCTTGGTCTTGAATAAACAGCTCAGGTGAACCTAGTATTTTAAAGTAAGCATTTGGGCTTCCCGGGTAGCTCGGTGGGTCAAGAACCTGCTGGCAATGCAGGAGACACAGGAGATGTGAGTTCGATCCCTGGGTCGGGAAGATCCCCTGGAGGAGGGTGTGGCAACCCACTACAGTATTCTTGCCTGGAGAATCCCATGGACAAGAGGAGCCTGGAGGGCTATAGTCCATGGGGTCACAAAGAGTCAGACACGATTGAAGCGACTGAGCAGACATGCTTGCACGCGGAAGTAGTTCTAGGTTTAGACCACTGAGACGAGCCGTTGTATCCTAGAGCTGTCTTCAGTAACAGCTACTCAGGGAGTCCTGGGTTCAGATTTTACCTCCTGCTTGTCCGTGTGACAGTCCTGCTTTCGTTATCAAAATACAGGCCTTCTGGGCATGAATGTGACCCACCGAAGTCTCTATTGTCACCAAAGACAGGTTACGTGGCTTTCAGAACACTCAGAAGAAACTTGCATTAAAAGTAGAAGAAGAAGAAGAAGGGACTCTTGTGATGACTTTTTAAATGACAAAACAGATATTTTCAGACATGGCAGGGTGCCTCCTCCTGTTCCCACATCCGAAACGTGAAGACAGCCCTAAGAAAACAAAACCAATACAATATTGTAAAGTTAAAAAAAAAAAACAAAAACCCTTTCAAAAAAATAAATAAAAGAAATGGGAATTTAAAAAAATAAAATGAATATAGAAAAAATGAAAACTAGGATGTTGCCTTTTCTTCGCTTCCATGCACATTCTTTGAACTAAGCTTACTTTCATGTTTCATACTGTATCCATTGAACACCTTTCAAAGGTTTTCAGAGAAATGTTATTTGATCTGAGCCAGTCTAAACATGGGCGGTACCTCTTGGCCCAAGTGTGTGCCTACAAGCTCCCAGATTTTAACCTTGAAGCATCTGTTGAGACCCCTCCGGTGGAAACTGAGACTTTTGTTGAACATGGCTGAATGCCGGTGTTGGGCAAATAGATCCTAGTTATGTCTGCGAATGAGTCGTGTCTATTTAAATTGAAAATGTGCCAGCTGTGTTTACATCATTAGTACCAAACTTCCCAATTAAACTGTTGATACTATAAATATAGTACACAACTGCCTTAGAAAGGGGGCTTACATCAGCATTCTTCTTACGGCTTGTTTCACTGGCTTTGAGAAACTTCCACCCCGTGGCAACTGCCAAAGAAACAAACGTTGGAGACATTTCAGGGCATGCGGTGCCGTTGTTCCGTTTAGGGAATGACACATGCGGAGATTACTCTTTGATTGGTGCTGTCTCAGCCGGCAGCTTCCCAGGTGGCTCAGTGTTAAAGAATCTGCCTGCCAGTGCGGAAGACACAGAAGACTCGGGTTCGATCCCTGAATCAGAAAGATCTCTTGGAGGAAGGCATGACAGCCCAGTCCAGGAATCTTGCCTGGAGAACACCATGGACAGAGGAGCCTGGTGGGGCTACAGTCCATGGGGTCACAAAGAATCAGACACAGCTGAGCAATTGAGCATACGTGTATCTCAATCAGATCTTTTTTCTTTCTTTCTTTCTCATATTTATTCCACTCATCCACATATTCCCAATCCCCGTTTACTGGCGTTGACTTAATATAGTAATGAGGTGGATATTTCCCATGTGTAAGGAGCATGGTGGAAACCAAGCAGGACCCCATGAGGTTTCTAGGCACAAAAGGCTTTCTGTGTCCCCTTCTCCGATGGGTAGGTTCAAACAGTTGCACATCAAGAAAGGGAGGGGAGGCCAAGAAAAGGGAGGATCAGTGAAGAAACCATAGTGTAGCTTTGGGGCAGGTCTTGGTTTCCTCGTAAGGGATACACATAGCAGTATCTTTGAGCTCTTCAGCAGAACTATAACCTCCAACAAATGGAAGATGTTAACTATTTGATGCATCTCTCCTCATTCCAGAGAAACTCACAGTTCGCCCATCACCACCTGAGACCAAGTGATCTCTTCAACCAGATCTTATTTTAAAGGAAATGTGTTTGTGTTGACTGCTTCGAGAAGGTTCCGTGGATGACATTTGTTTGTTGGTTTTAGAGGAAGTCCTTTCCAAGTTTCTCTATCCATAAATATGTGTGCTTCCTGTCTCTTAGGCCTGAAATATACATGGTAGCATCTGTGTGGACTGAATATCCTAAGGGGGTTATATCAGAATGATGGCTTCTCAGAGAGTCGCAAAGCTAAAGGATTTTTTTTTTTTAACCATGGAATTCAGTTTGCCTTTAAACGCAAATCTTGCATTTCTCAAGTCTGAAAATCATCTTCTCTTTTTAACAGTTTTCTCTGCCCAAATCTAGGGCATGGAAAAAGCAGTAGAACCATCTTGTCTTCACCAAAAGAATTCCTAAGTGTCCACTGATCACAGAGTGAGGGAGTTGCGTGTTTCCTGGTGTGTCTGGAGGGCATGCTAGCCATGGAGACCTGCTGTCTTCTCTCCTGGTTGAGCCTTCTCTTCTTGGTTTCTTTCTCTTCTTCTCCCTCAAGTCGAGAAGCACAATAAGAAGCTCAGTAAGAAAAATTCAAGTCTGTAATCCCCAAGCTGAGTACACATCCTGAGGGATGGGCACCTTTCTGTGGCTCAGGATGACTTAAGCTTTGGATTTCTTTTTCTCATAGTCAGAACTACTTTCATTTCAAGGTTTTAAGCTATTTATATTCAACTGAAGTCGGCGTTTTTCTCTTTCCGAGGGAGTGTAGATTTATTTGTATGTTCCAAAGGATAGTATCTGTATATTCTTTTTTTTGAATCTCAGTAAGATCTTCTTGGCACTTACAGTCTGGCTCTCTCAGTACCCTCTGAGTGGGGCACATCGGTCAGGCAAGCTGCCCCCGGTTCCTGGGTTCTAATTGCTTGTTCCCTTTCTCTCCTGCCCCTCCTACCCTATCACCCTGTCCTCTGCGACACAGAAGCTGCGTAAGGCTTTCCACCCAGGGGAGAGAGACAGAATACAGAATTTCCTAGGGTAATAAAAGATGTACTAAAAATACCCAGGCTGCAAAAGCAAAAATGTTGCTGTTGTTCAGTTGCTCAGTCATGTCCGGCTCTTTGCGACCCCATGGACTGCAGCACGCCAGGCACCCCTATCCTCCACTGTCTCCCAGAGCGTGCTCAAATTCATGTCCATTGAGCCGGTGATGCTATCTAGCTATATAGCTTTGACTAGATGGACCTTTGTCGGCAAAGTGATGTCTCTGCTTTTTAAGGAAAGTTCCAAATCAGGGAAAAAGAGCCTGGAAATATTACTTTCTGTAGTTCTTTACATGTATTTTAATCCCTAAAACAGGCATTTGCTCTTAATTCTGCATCAGTGTAAAATTTCTATCTGATTTTCCCCTGGGCCTCGTCATTTACTTTTATGCCACCCTCTCGTACCTACCTTTATGTAGAACACACCATGCTCAGAAAATGCCCACTCAACTTCATGCAATCTAAGAAAACGGAAAGAATTCTAGCCTCAGGAGACCGGATTTGGGATTATCAGATGCTTCTGGTTCAGGGTCCTTGTTCTCATTTTTTTTTTTTTTTTAAGTATGAATCACAGATCTCTTGCTGTGTATTTGTCCCGAGGACTACAGGAAATAGTCAGTCACTAGTTGTATTAAGTTACAAAATACAAGACGCAGCAGTTGCATGTGATTTCAGATAGCAAATATTTTAGTAAATTTAAGTATGACCCAAACATTGTGCGGCGGTGGTGGTTTAGTCTAAGTTATATCTAACTCTTGTGACCCCATAGACTGTAGCCTGCCGGGCTCCTCTGTCCACGGGATTTCCTAGGCAAGAATACTGGAGTGGGTTGCCATTTCCTTCTCCAGGGCATCTTCCCGACCCAGAAACTGAACTTGGGTCTGCCCCCTGCCTTGCAGAAATATTCTTTACTGGCTGAGCCATCAATTAAAGTACCATTGTGCAAGGTATACTTATCCTGAGAAATCTGAAATTTAATGGAACATCTGTAGTTTATTGGGGAAACTTTGTCATCTGAAATGTTGTTTCTAGGTTTGAATACGTTGAGTTTCTTGCATTGCTCAGAAAGCCTATTCATGCTAATTGTCTAAAATCTATGTGTTTGTTTAACAATATGGAGAATCATCTTGCAAGAAGGACATTTCAACCTGAGGATAGACAGCTACAGTGGTTTCTTGCTTGTAAAGAGTGTCTGTGTAATGGATACTCCTTTTACCTTTACTTCTCTTATATGGCCTGGCTACTCCTGGCTTTTATGAAACCAAGGTCCAAAATCCTAAGCATCTCATTTTAGTTGGATATTTTAAGTTATCAAAATCCCACTTCACTAAGGATGTTTTACCCAGTGGCTAGTGACACAGCCTAGAAGGACCGTTGTATATGCTAGCTGTTTTTAATGCTTGCTGCTCAGTGCCTTGGAAAGCAATCAATCATCCATCAAGAAAGAAAACTAGAATTAACCTCTTGCTTACATACTTGGTACTGGGTCCCTAATTACAGTATCTCATATGATGGGTTATGCCATAATATGGAAATAATACATACAGTTGTATTTTCTCTTGGTTCAAGTGCATCATTTAATGATAGGAAAACATCAAATGAATATCCTTGATATTAAAAGAGAGAAAAATTCTGACTCGGGGAACAATTACCCATGCATAATCTGATTGACTCTGTTTCTCTTCTTGCTTATAAACTATTTCTATTTTTTTGCAGCAATTTGGTAAAATCTTAGATGTTGAAATTATTTTTAATGAGCGAGGCTCAAAGGTAAGCAACTTAATTAACTTTAGAATTGTTTAGCTTTATTTTGAAATGCTTGTTATAAATACGGGGAAACAACTGCACTGTTTTAATCAGCACGTTGTGAAAATACGCTTCCGTGGGAATTCCTTTAGGGACCATCCCCCCCCCCACCCCCGTTTCCAAAATGGTGGGGAATACACTGGAATCAATTTAAACTGTATAAGGGGGTATTTGAAAATTGCTGTTTTATAGATGTCTATATATCAAGTTTCCAGAGGAAAACTACCCATGCTTAAAAAAATAATGCTGTTGCTACATTTTTGTTTTTCAGTGATAATTATGTTCTTTATATTAAAAAGTGAGTTCATAGTCTCATGAGCAGGTAAATATGTGATTATTCTGTATTAATAAAGTGCAGTTATTTTCCTGGGTTGTAGGGGAGAAAATCTCATATACACCAACCTTTTGAATAAAATTTAATCCATTGGTCTGTGTATACAACCACATTTTGCAATTTGCCATTGCTCTGAGTTAGTTTTTCCTAGGAAACCAATTTTTAAGTAGGTTTTTCTTACAAGTAACAGTGTTAGTAAAAATCAGAGGTGAGGGATTTCCGTGGTGGTCCACTGGTTAAGACTTCACCTTCCAATCCCTGATCAGGGAACTAAGATCCCACCATGCCTCATGGCCAAGAAAAAACAAAGCACAAAACAAGCAATATTGTAGCAAATTCAATAAAGACTTTAAGAATGGTTCACATTTAAAAAAATTCTTTTTTTTTTAAATATCAGAGGCTATATGGGTAAACTCCAGCATCTTCAAAATGCAAACATATTGATAGAGAAAAAAAAAAAGCCGCCAAACTCTTGTAAAGCATCTTCTGTGTCAGTGATCATCTAAAACCAGTGCTCACACCGGCAGCAACATCTGGAAATTTAGCAGCAATACAGAGTCTCAGGGTCCAACCCAGACCTATTGAATCAGATCCTCTGATATTGGGGCCCAGCAATCTGTGTTGTAACAAGCCTCCCAGGGCTATGGTTAAAGTTACAAATCCCTTGTCTCCTTATTCTCAACACACGCCCAGGCTTCATGTGAATACAGACTACCCCTGTGCCCACTGGGATTTCATGGTGGCTCAAGTGTCCTGTTTCTACTTGCACTCACAGAAAACGCAGGGAAAGTGGTGCGCTGGGCAGAACAGCAGCTGCTGTGAGGAAGGTGAAGAGAAGTGAAAGTCACTCAGTTGTGTCCGACTCTTTGCGACCCCATGGACTATACAGTTCATGGAATTCTCCAGGCCTGAATGCTGGAATGGTTAGCCTTTCCCTTCCCCAGGGAATCTTCGCAACCCAGGGATCAAACCCAGGTCTCCCGCATTGCAGGCTGATTCTTTACCAGCTGAACCAAAAGGGTGCTGCCAAAGACTTGGATATTGACATCAGAACCTAGGAAGTGAACACATCCAGTAACTCCGCCTGGCTTCTGGTTCCCCAGGAACGTTCAGCTTCCTTCTCATGTCCCTAGACTGTGAAAGCAAAAATGGAGAGAAATTCATTCCCTCACACAGAGAGATTGCAGGTTTAGCCCCAGAGCTTTCCTTACAGAGACTGTTTGGGACAAGCCAGTATCCAGAAGTGTTACTTAGAGAAACATGTTTTGGGACTTCCCAGGCGGTCCAGTGGTTACAACTCTGCACTTGAACTGCAGGGGCTGCGGGTTTCATTCCTGGTCAGGAAGCTACGGTTCCATACGTCATGTGATATAATAAAGAAGGATGGGTTTTACCTAAGGGAGGAGGGGTGCAAAAGCCAGTCTTCTGGGTATAGGAACCACCACCTCCCCACAAAACAATCCTGTATGATTCCTTGGGCAGCCTGCATAGGTTTTATATTAACTGACTTAATGTTAACTGAATTGTATTAACTGAATAGGAGAATGCTGATTGAACTGAAGAAAGAAAATGCCAGTATTCTCTTTGCCACAGCCAAAATGGTGTTGTGATATGCTGGATGAGTAGAAAAAAAAAATCAATTCACTACACTCTGAAGTTCTGCTACTTTAAGGACCTCGTCTTTCTGCTCTAATTTCAGATATTTACAGTAATCCTTATAATCTGTCAGTAGTTTGACCTCCAGGTTGGGGGAAAATAAGTTAACTCTTTTTCTGCTCTGGTATGAAAAACCATTACAGGGACTTTTTCTACATGTCCAAAGCTACGTACATTAAGAGAAAAATGTGTCTGATCCCTTTCACTTATGACAGATGTATTCTGGGTGAAATTGTAGAAGATGACATGGAAAGTTGGCCAACTTTCTTTTACTCCTGAGCCCAAAGCACTACTGCCTTTAAAGTTTTCTTTTCTAAATTCATATTTCATGTGTATTTTGTTTTGTGACTTTTGCCAGTTGGAGGAAACTTTAATTTTTTTTTTCCCAGAGTTGTTTGAGGACATTAGAAGAGTATCATTTGTTATTCTAAAAGTACAATGGTGATGCTATTTTTAAGATTTCTTCCGTCATTCCTGTGATGAGCCTGTCTCTGGGGCTTTAGGAATAAGCCCATTTAAGTTTGCCACATCCAGAGACTCATTTTGTGAAGCTGTGAAGCTGCTTTTCTTTTTTTTTCATGAAGAAACATTAAAAATAGCCTCTCTCAGTGGGTTTGCTGAAACAACCAGTCTTGCAGGTGTCGGAGCTGACTGGTACCACTGGAGTGTCCTGGAGACACTGCAGTTGGGACCTGCTGAATGAAGGTGGCAGCCCACACAGGAATATCTTTTGTAATTGAAAGATATTCAGCTCCGACTCTTTGTGACCCCCCTGGACTGTAGCTTGCCAGATTTCTCTGTCTGTGGAATTCTCCAGGCAAGAATACTGGAGTAGGTTGCCATGCCCTTGTCCAGAACTTGATGTTATCCTTAATGGGAAAAGTCTTATGGAAAGGGACATTTCCATTTCAATGGTCAAGAAGGCTACACCGCTGGAATGACCTCATTTTCATCATTTGATGGTGGAGAAGCAGCTAGGAAATGGGAGAGCCCTTACGAGCTAGGAGCTCACCTTCAGGCCATCATCTTTGGGGACCTTCCCTGGGACAGTCACTCGATGCAGAGTGAGGATGGCTGTGTGTTCTGGGGGTGGTTGGTGTGTGTGTGTGTTTCTGTTTGTGTGCATGCGTGCATGTACACCTGTCCATATACAGGCAATATCTATATTATCCTGAGAATATATAATGTACAAGTTCATGTGTATGCGGATAGCAAGTAAACAAAGAAATCACATTTTAGAAGGATCTGGGCAGACTTTGAAAAAGCAATGAGCTGGCATTTCGGGGGTGAAAGATCCTATCATTCAAGTTTCCTTTTAGGAGATTTTAAAACATTGTGTTTACATCTGAAACCTTTTCTCTGGGGGGATAGACAGAGATGGCCGTGTTTTCATAGACCTGGGAAATGCGTAGTCTGCTCTGTGATTCAGTGGTGTCTGTGGTACTGGCTTGGGCTTCCTTGGTGGCCCAGTGGTAAAGAATCCTCCTGCCAAGGCAAGAATCGAGGGTTTGATCCCTGGGTCAGAAAGATCGCCTGGAGAAAGGAATGGCAACCCATTCCCAGTATCCTTGCCTGGGAAACCCCAAGGACAGAGGAGCCTGGCGGGCTACAGTCCACGGGGTTGCAAAAGCATCAGACAGGACTTGGCAACTAAGACAAGAAACACAGTCTTGGTTTCATTCCAGTACCAGGCTAGTGAATCGGATGTGAGACAGACAGAAGTGCTTCCTGTCCTCAGACTGCCCTGAGTATCTGAGAGACAAATCCTTAAGACAAACAAGTGTGGTACAGTTTGCTGTGTTCCCTGATGAATGAGAGGCTGCTGAGACTCCAAGCAGGCAGACCCATCTTGTTGAAAGCCAGGAGGGCTTCTGGGAAGAAGGGGCATTTCAGCTTGGAGAGAAAGATAAGTAAGACATGCTCCAGGGGAGGGAAGGAAAAAAGATGGTTTTCTAGGGAGAAGGGGCTATGTGGAGAAAGGTGATTGGGAACAAGTGTGCTTTAAAGTCCTAAGTCCCACAGGAAATTGAGTCTTCAGACCCTTAATCAACAGCTCCTCTTCTTCTAGGTGATAGGAGCTCTCTGTACCAGAAACTGGAGGAATCGAGTTTTCCTGTAAGATGAAAAGTCAGTGCAGCATCCATCCTGGGTGCTTCAAAGCCTTGATTTGCACACTAAATGTTGTATGTGTGTTACTACAAAAACATAACCCAGACGACTAAAAGAGAAAAATAACTGGGATACAGGAACGCCAGAATGTATGTTTCATAAAAAGATGCAAAAATGAATAAGTCATGGCTGATCTACGTTAGTGTTGCCATTATCTGCCTAGGGGTCACGCCTTCCCATCACAGGGCACAATCATCACAGATGTCTTCTGCAGGACTGTGCCTTCTTTCAGCCACCTCCCCCCCACCACCACCGAAGGTAAACCTTGGGAAGTAGCATCTCTCTTCCAACTGGCTCCTCCCTGCCCAATGTAGCCTCCCCTGCATCCTTGATATGGGATCCTTACAGCGTACTCAGATCCTGTGTTCTCCAAGCCAAATCCAAAAGGTGCTTTTTTTTTGAAACTGAGATTTTTAAAAAAAAATATTCAGAGTAATTTTAAGAGTATTCTAAGTATTGCATTTTGCCAAAGACAGGGTACTGACCATGAAGTGAGAGTGTTAGTCGCTCAGTCATGTCTGACTCTGCAATCCCATGGACTTGTAGCCTCTGTCCATGGAATTCTCCAAGCAAGAATACTGGAGTGGGTAGTCATTCCCTTTTCCAGGGGACCTTCCCAACCCAGGGATTGAACCCAGGTCTTCCACACTGCAGGCAGATTCTTTACCATCTGAGCCGCCAAGGAAGCCCACTGACCAAGAGGCAGGGCAAAAGAAACCAGCTTTGTTGCCACCTACTTTCAAAGTTGCCAGCACCCGTGCCTGCTGGAGTGGGTGCCTGAAAATGGCCAGGTGACCGTCTGCCTGGCCACAGTGTGGCTCCCCAGATAGGCACCTGGCTATCTTCTGATCCAAGGATGTCACATCCCTTCTTGGCTGGGTGGAGATAGGATGGTCCCATGGGACAGGTGGGAACTGCCCTTTGGCATTTGGGTGACTGTTTCTGCAGCAAGGTCTTCATGAACCCAGCTTTGCCAAATTTCAGCTAGGCTTCTCAGCAGGTTGAAATGAGATATATTGAACCACTCAGAAAAAAAAAATGTTTAGCAGAAAATAATAAGAGTAAGAATAATAATAAAAAAGAATCAATATATTATTTTTACTTGAAAGCAAAGTGAAAATGGAGTAGAATTCCTCTTTAGTTTATGAACTTGGGATTCAGAAGAGATTTCTATTTCTACTTTCATCTCTTCCTCATATACGGATGCAGATTTTAGGCCTATGTGGTTTGCCCAGGATTTAGATTGGAATCATTCTGACTCCACTTGTGGGGATTGTGTTATTCAAATGGGTCGAGTGTTCACTTCTTCCCAGCACTGCGGTGACAATGACTGTTAGGACCCATTAGCAGCAATGATGCCCCCAAATCCTCCATTGGTATATCACATTGGACTGTAAATTTCCTTTCTTAGGCAAGAGAGAGAATTGTCCCAGATAGAGTCATAGTCCTAGTTTCCCTAATTATTTATTAAGTGTATGGCATGGCTCAGGATGCTAGAGCCTCGGTCTTAGAGGTCAGGAGGAGAACATTTCTGTGTGATTTTGGCTGATTCCTACATTTAAGATCTGAATCACCGAGTCAAGTAGATATTCGCCACAAAAGCTCACTCCCCTTCCTAAACTGCTCTATAGAAACTGGCCATGTAATTCTGTATAGTCAAAGCTATGGTTTTTCCAGTAGTTATGTACAGATGTGACAGTTGGACCATAAAGAAGGCTGAGCACTGAAGAATTGATGCTTTCTAGCTATGGTGCTGGAGAAGACTCTTGAGAGTCCCTTGGACTGCAAGGAGATCAATCCAGTCAGTCTTAAGGGAAATTAACCCTGAAGCTGAAGGCCCAATACTCTGGCCACTTGATGCAAAGAGCCAACTCATTGGAAAAGACCCTGATGCTGGGAAAGGTTGAAGGCCAAAGGAGAAGGGGGAGGCAGAGGATGAGATGTTTAGATAGCATTACCAGTTCAATGGACATGAATTTGAGTGAACTCTGGGAGATAGTGACAGATAGGGGAGCCTGGCATGGTGCAGCCCATGGAGTTGCAAAGAGTCAGACACTGCTCAGTGACAGAAGAAGCCATGGAAACCCAATTGCTGGGCCACATAGGTAACTTTTTCGGCAAACAGATTTATGGGCTCCATTCTGGGATTCTGATCCAAGAAACATGTGTCAGGGCTTAGAAATCTGAATGTTTCATATGCCCCCCAGTTCTTTCTGATGTATAACTCAATCTAAGACCCAGTGGCCAAATCAGAGGCAACAAATAGTACCAGCCCTCCAGATTTTATCTTTTTTGCCTATTGAAGTGCTATTATTTCAAAATGAATCAGCATGTATGTTTGTGTACCAAATGTGGCTAATCCCATCAGTGATGAGCAGGACTAAGTAGGGTCTTTCTAAGCTTATAATCTTAGATTAGTCATATAATTCAGATCTGTCCTTATCACAGATCCTCACTATGAGAAATAGGTAATTCAGTCTAATCCCCCAAGTGAAGAATTTTTTTTTTCCTCTATCAGATCACCACCTCTAATCTAACTTGACTACATCCATAGCTGTAATGCTCTATGGAGGAGCCCATCATAATATTGGAAGGTTCTCCCTTGTTGGAACCCTGGGTAACAGCTCTGTGAAACTGAGACAGCTCTCCAAAACCCTGAGTTTCAGAAATTTCTTTCATGACCTAATGAGGAATTGAGAGTTAACGAGTTGGTTATGACCAGCTGAGATTTGTAATTTTTTGTTTTATTAATAAGACTGACTGTCCTACCACTCCAGCTAAGTTTAACACCAACATTTTCCTTTATGTAAAGATTACCTAACACAAAGAGCAATCTTGGCACATTGCATTATTTTACCCTGTTTATACTGTGAAGACCAGAAAGAGCTGGGCAGATTTACACTGGAATGGTTTCAAATGGTTGGTGTATATTTCTGAACAAGATGTACAAATATTTTTAGGGGTTTTAAAAATAATGTGTCATATTTTCTGTACTCTTCTTAGGAACAGTGTCAGTGAAGAAAAAGGATGGATTTTGACAATGTGATGTGTAGGGGGGTTGTTTTTTTTTTTTTCTTTTTGAGGCTGAAATATTAAAGCAAAATATACCAGTGGTGCAGAAAAGAGTGCATTTGTTATTGATCAGTAAAAGAAGTACCTAGAGTGTTACTGTAAATACTATTCTATTGAAGGAGGTTTTGAATTTTCTACCTGTTGATTTGATAAATGGGTATCAGCATAATGTCTTAGAACTTTACCATATGTATACACATTTCTGGTTGGGGTTAGTAAAGCAGTCCAAAAAGCTGACAGTTTCAGAAGCACTTATGGCATTTGAAGGGGGAGGGAGGGGATATAAAAATGTTACTTGACCTGTTTGCATTAGCAATCAATGGGTGTTTATTTCTATTCATTTCATGGGATTATTTTGTTGATTTAGAGCCAAGAGTTTCAGATTTATTAAAAAAAAAAAGGTCTTTCCCTTTTTTTTTTTTTAGGCTTCTAATTTTTATTTTTTGAGACATAAAGGCTGTAGACTTGACAAATTTGAATAACCCTAAAACTGCATGGAGAAGAGATGGTCTTAAAACCACACGGCATGACTCTGTAGGCAACGTTAGAAGACTCTGGCATTCATTGTTGAATTTTGTGCACACGTTTTCTTTTCTTTTCTTCTTAATTTGCATGTCAAGAAAGTGGTTCCCTTTTTTTTTTCTCCCTCGTTATTTCATTTTCTTCTCTGTGAAGACACTGTACATTTATTTTGATCTCATTTTCTTTCCGTTAGATTTCTTTTCTTCTGTAGTGACATTTAGAAAGGTATTTTGGGTATCATTCTTTGAATTCTTCAGGGGTGACAGCTAACGGGTGACAGAAAACAAAAATCTCGTTCACATTTGTCGCTTACTTATTGCACATTTTAGTACTCTTATAATTTCTCTAATTTGCATGTTACAGAACGGAAGCCAGGACAAGAAATAGAAATTAAAGCGAGAGAACGTTCCGCAGTGGTCGTTGACTGAAAATAATAATCTGCATGTTGTTTTCCCTTCTCCCTCCTGCATGTAGGGATTTGGTTTCGTAACTTTCGAAAATAGTGCCGATGCGGACAGGGCGAGGGAGAAATTACACGGCACCGTGGTAGAGGGCCGTAAAATCGAGGTGCATGTCCAAAATATTTTCCTTTTCATCTTTTCGATAAGTGTCTGCTTCCCGCTCATTTGTTGTTTCAGATGCATCATTGTGTCTTGTATGTGACCCTATTCCCTTCTCATTGTTTATATATATATATTTATATATAAAAAGGAAAACTGGCCTTACTTTTTTTTTTAATTTTCCTTTATTATGTTACTCTTATTACTGCTGAAAGGTGGATGGCAAAAGTGAGACAAAAGAAAGGTTAATCTGAAAGGTGTTTTTTTTTTTTAATTCTTATTTTATTTTTCATGTCTTATAACCAATGGGTGCAGTAGATTCCAAGCAGTGGTGAGAGAGTGTTGCAAAACAAATTATAGAGTAGTTTTCTGTTTTTCTTTTCTTTTTCTTTTCCTTTCTTTTTCTTTCCACTGCAGGGCTGATGAGGGATCCACAGTGGTGTGCAAATTAAACCAAATTGTGAAATGAATAGCATTTAAGAGAACAGTTTCTGGGGGAAAAAAAAAATGAGAGGTCTTTGTCATGAAACCTTTCATTTTTTTTTTCTTTTTAAGAAGCCAGTTTCAATCTTTGTATTCTTTTGCTAACAATGTGAATAACCAAACAGGATTTCCTGTTCAATATTTGGCCTTTCTTCATGGAAAAAAAAAAACAAAACGCTGAAATTCCTATACTCAGAATCTACTCTTTCTACCACTGGCTCTCCCTCAAAATGACCATAGGGTCGTATTTGTTAAAACTTAAAAAAAAGAAAATACCAGTTAAAAATGCTTTAGTCTTTGGAGTAAGATGTTGCATATTTTGCCTTTCATTTCCCCCCACCCTCGACGATAATCCTTAGGCCCCTCACCAAACTCTCAGTAACCATGGTAACTGTATACAAACCCATGCTGGCGATGGTGGTGAATGGTAAGTGGTGAAATCCATCTGCCGTTTCACGTATTTAGTGCTGATATATCTCTATACATATATATATACCACGTGAATTTTTTTGACTTGTTGTATTAAGTTTTCTTGATGCTCTATTTTTTTGGATATTGGTACGCCTGTAACTGAGTGTACGTTCTAAGCTGGCCTGGGAGGCACTGACTGGATTGAGATATGACCAGTGCACATCTTACTCAGATTGTTAACTCCATATTGTGTTAAACAATGCACCCTCTCTTTTATCCTTTTGTTAGCTGTGACTTTAAAGCTTGAATGATTTTGTTAATTCTTGCGATGTAAAAGGCTCTTGTTCCAAGTGTTGAATGCTAGATGTTGCTTCCCCGACGGTTCTTCCCCCTTAAAGTGTTGCATACGGCTAAAACTTGTTTGTCCTTTTTTTGACATTTATGTTCCCTTGTACCTTGTCTCTCCCCTCTTCTCCTCCACTGCATGTTCCTTCATATGAACCTTATTTTATGTTTAAAAAAAATATTTATTGTTTCTGTGTTACCATGGAGTACACGCATGCTTTTCAGCCTTCAATTATGCAGTTCCTTTTAATTTGCTTTTACTGTCTCCTTATTAAACTTTTAAATGATATGACATTGCTTTATTGAAATGATTTGTTAAGTTAAAATGGCTATGAAGTAAATGTAATTATAAAAATGTATGATTTTGTTATGCACCTACTGCCTTTTATAAATTAAAATGCATTTTAGTTTTTGTTTTTTGTTTTTTAATAAGTAATCACAGTCATAATGCATGCAACTAATTGAACTGTGGACTGGCCCTGGAATATGTGCTGATTTGAGTTTTCTATGTACATAGGTAAATAATGCCACAGCACGTGTAATGACAAATAAAAAGACTGTCAACCCTTATACAAATGGTAAGTAGAGTTTGGCCTCTTACAAGAAAATGTCTCCACCTCAGAATCTACCAAGGAATTTAACTGGGGAATATGTGTCAACAAACCATATTTGCCTCAGCATGGCTCCTGTGTCTTTGCTGCTGACCTGCTACAGTGGACCACTTGAATCAGTAAGATAAATTTCATGACAAAGGCAATTTTAGTTTTTAAGTGAAGAGTGAATGTTCTTCTTTCATTCTCTCTGGAATAACTCCCATGTGGGGTGAGATGCATAGGAATTATTTGAGAATTACATGGGTGGTTTAATTTATTGTAATTAGAATGAGTTGATGGAGAATGAACATTTTGTTTGTTTCTCCCTTAATCATCACCTCCTCGCTGATCACTAATCATTCCCGGAAGTGGGACTACAGCATTTGGTTCTGGCTTTGAATCTTCTCTGGAGCTCTTAGACTTCTGAAGTATCCCTCACGATGACTTCCACACTGAGAACAGAATGTATGAGTATGTTACACACTTCTCTCTGGGTTACCAAGTGGCATTTGGGGCAAGGGAGGATGTTTACTGTGTATTGCAGACCCCTTCAGGACAATGCATTTCTGCCCTTGCTCAAGAGGAAAACATCTCAAACCACCTCATAATAAGGACTTACAAAATATGAAAAATTATTAAAATATTCACACATCTTGATGTTTTAATCCTCAGAAGAAATGTCTCTTAAGATATATGGAGGGGGTGGGGCAGGAGAAAATGTCATATGCTAATCACATGCTTAATTGTACCAAAGTTAGAAAGAAGGTAATATAATAAGTTAAAGTTAGAGTTTCTTGGGATACAATGCTCATTATAATGAGTAGGATGAAGACTACAAAGGGGCTCGTAATGAATGAAAAGTTTTAAAATAAAAGAAATTATATGTAAATAGCATGATTTAAATTAAGGTAGGCATTCCCCCCAAAATGTTTATGGTTGAGTTGCATTGTGAGAATGGAAGGTGTTTTTCCTCTGTTTTATGGATTTTTAAAAAAAACAACAATTTCATTACAATCTTAAGGAAAAATTTATGGAATTTTTTATTTTAATATTTTAATTACGCATGAAACATGAAAATACAGACATTTAGAAAATGAAAAGAGAAAGAGGGAGAGAGAAAGGAAGGGAGGAAGACAAGGCTAAAATATATTTTGAATGACACCACTGCCATGTTGGTTTCCCACCTAGCCCCTCAGAAGGTGCCACTATTACGGATTATTATCTATATTTTATTTTATACTTTCTTCTGTACATGTGTAATAAGTATATAATACAGTGGCATGTGTATGATTTTTATATAAATGGTGTCATGGTATAGACATCATTTCTGATTGACTTTTATAAATCAATATGGAGTTCTTTTTTTAATTTTTTTAATTTTATTTTTTTAATTAATTAATTTTTTTAATTTTAAAATCTTTAATTCTTTGTAAATACATACAGTCTACATTCATTCCTTCTAATGGTTACATAATATCCCATACAAAGGATTTATTCCCACCTTACACACTGATTGACCTTTTTTTTTCTGTTGTAAACAATACTACTATCATTTGGTAGTTTTGTTTTTGTTTTTCTTCTTTATTAATTAATTTGTTTGTTCTGATATTTTAAAGGTGCACTGTTAAACAAAAATATCCCCTCAATGTGATAGAACTCTAAGGTGAAAGACTGGAAGAATTACTTATTCTGCTAACCCATTTTTTCAGCTTTCAACCACCCAAGACAAATCCTGAAATGGTATAGAAAAATTCTGCAACAGGCTTTGAATGCCCAGTGCTGAAATGAAGCAAACCTCTGATTTAGCGTGTCATGGAGTCTTTCTACTTGGGTAAAAACGATAGCTCTGCAGCTTGCCAGAGTTAGTACACGATGCCACCAATCTGACTGTGGGGCATTTTCTTTAGTTATGAAGTAGCAATTGTGTGTGTGTGTGTGTGCACCACACATGCCTAGGCATAGGTGTTCATGAATGCTGCTAATGTGAGAAAATAAGGCAAAAGAAGCCAAATATTCCTTAAGCCATATGTAGACATATTTATATTAAAGAGAGGGTTACTGATCAATGTCATCCCCAGTGGCTGAAAACTGGACCTGTGGTCCTTGGAGACACAGTTCAAGCCACAATGAATAGTCAACGTTTCTGGAATACTGACTGTGTGGCATTATGTTAAACATTTTAAATGCAGTGGGTCCACATAGTGTCTTAGAAAGAAGACATAGTTATTCCTGTGGTAAAGATGTAAAATGTGAGGCTAGTGGAGATGAAGTACTTAGTGGCGTCTGTTCCTTTTATTAGGACATAACAAAATCCTATGGCCGTGCCGGGTATTAAGAGTGCATCACTCTCACCTGTCGTTTTGCAGGACTGCACTCAGGCAACTGGCTGCAGGAACATAAAGATTATTCAGTGTGCAGCCCCAAACTCCTGCCACCTTGGCAAGTGCTTGTTTGCTCAGTCAGGCCAGACTCTGTGCCCCCTCATGAACTGTAGCCCCCCCAGGCTCCTCTGTCCAGGGAATTCTCCAAGCAAGAATACTGGGGTAGGTTGCCATCTCCTACTCCAGGGGCTCTTCCCAACCCAGAGATCACACCCACATCTCCTTTGTCTCTGGCATTGGCATTGGCAGGTGGATTCTTTACCACTGTGCCACCTGGGAAGCCCATGTGTTGGCATAAATATCTCTTATCCCATTACGGGGGACCCTGCATTCTTAGTTTCTGGAAATAAATCGCATGGGTCTCTCACCTGTATACCTGAAAGGGGACACTCAGGGGATTATCCTGTTACATAGACTGTGTATGTTACCTAACTGGGGAAGGATAGTCGCAGTAGAATTGACTTTAAAAAAAAGAAGAAAATTCTAACTGTATAAAGACAGTTGCTTTTGTAGAGGAGATCATGAAGAATTTTACTATTCAAGTAAAGGATTCTCAAGACTTTATTAATCCTCAATTCATGAATGCCATCACTACAAATAAAATTTCCCATAAAATGCAATACAACATTCTGGAAACATAGGGGCCCTCTTAGATCCTTGGACTTCCCTGGTGGCTCAGACAGTAAAAGCATCTGCCTACAAGGCGAGAGACCCAGGTTCGATCCCTGGGTTGGGAAGATCCCCTGGAGAAGGAAATGGCAGCCCACTCCAGTATTCTTGCCTGGAAAATCCCATGGACAGAGGAGCCTGGCAGGCTGCAGTCCATGGGGTCGCAAAGA
This sequence comes from Ovis canadensis, assembly GCF_042477335.2. NCBI lineage: Eukaryota > Metazoa > Chordata > Mammalia > Artiodactyla > Bovidae > Ovis > Ovis canadensis. The sequence continues at coordinate 21,773,726 of NC_091268.1, forward strand.
GTTGGACACGACTGAGCGACTTCACTTTCACTTTTCACTTTCACTTAGATCCTTAACACGCATGACTGTGTTAATAGAAAATTTTATCACAACACAAAAAAGAAAGAAACAAGAAAGTGGTAGCTGTGTGAGATGATGGATATGTTGGTTAGCTTGATTATTGCAAAAATTTTACAATGTGTATGTATAGCAAATCCACAATGGTACATTTTCAATGGAGACACCAATTATACCTCAGTAAAGTTGGAGGGAAAAATAGAAAAGTGAGGATCAATGAAGCCACATGGAAATGAGAAAATTAAGTGATTTGGGGGATTCATTCATTGGCTACCTCATTCATCCTCACAAACCATCAAACTCAGGCTTCAGCAAAATTATGGATTTACTCAAGTCATCGAATTTTGAGGTCATCTTCAAATGGAGAAGCATCTAACTATCAGTGCCATCATCACATTTCATGCATGCCTTTCGGATATCAGTCAATTATCCAACAAAGTGTTAAGCAGCTGCAAAATTTCCAGTGATGAGTAAGACAGGATCCTAAGCATGGTAAGACACCTAGCTAGGACTCTCTGCTCTAGAGGGGCACAGTTAATAATGCTGTGGAGGAGGCGGATTCCCTTTCCCAGGACCTTTGAGCTTGTCTCTAAAAGACTGTGGAATGACATAGAAGAGTCTGGAAAACCCTCCCAATCTGAAAGCTCCATCAAGAGAGTTGAGTGGGCTACTTCCATATTGCTGGGTTTTCCTGAGGTCATCAAGCCTCAGAGAAGAGTTAGGGTTTACTGTGCTCATTGGAGATCAAATATTTGCTTTGTAAAATACGTGGAGAACCATAATCCCAGGAATGTCTTCAGTGTTGCAGAAGCTTGTGTGTTGGATGTAGCTCTTTTATTTTCTCAGCGTTCACAAGAAGGGTGAAGACTGAACAAAAAGATCCGAAACTATATAAAGGTGGATTTTATATCACCTCTGTTTTTCAGGGACTGTTGACCTGCAGCGGGGCTGTTGAAATGTTCTGCATAAGAGCTTTCTCAAGTGGGACCTGTAGATATAATGGGACCTACTATATAGGATGTTTGTGGTTATTATGGGAGATGAAGCTTCCTTGGTGGCTCAGTGGTAAAGAATGCACCTGTCTCCATAGGGGACGGAAAGAGATTCGGATTCAATCCTTGGGGTGGGGAAGATCCCCTGAAGGAGGAAATGGCAACCCACTCTAGTGTTCTTGCCTGGAAAATTCAATGGACAGAGGAGACGGGCAGGCTACAGTCCATGGGGTCACAAAGAGTCAGACACAACTGAGTGATGGAGCGCATACAAATGCTCACAAGTGCATGCGCACATACACACACAGGAGATGAAATACTCAACACAGTGGCAGGCACAAAGTGCCCTAAAAATGTAATATCATGATAATCTCAATAATAAATACCCATCTTGTTCCATTTCTTGCTATGATAGTAAGCAGATAGATATACTAGTTTAAGGATCAAATATTCGGATGCCAACAGAGGCTGGCCAGGTAAAATAAACAGAGAAGGTCTGAGAAATTTGCAGCCTTTTTGACTCTCTTTCATTTTCATACTGAGCAAAGCAAAACAGTTCTCTTCTAGGAGGAAAAAACCAGAGAAGGCAATGGCAACCCACTCCAGTGTTCTTGCCTGGAGAATCCCAGGGACGGCGGAGCCTGGTGGGCTGCCGTCTATGAGGTCACACAGAGCTGGACACGACTGAAGCAACTTAGCAGCAGCAGCAGCAGAAGGGAAAAATAGCACAGGGTAACCATAAAAGACGGCTGATTTTTGGCCCCCAAGCCAAGCATGTAACAGGGAACAAACTGGGGGCTTAAGTGAGAGTTATCCCTGGTCACCCCAGCAAATTGGTCTGTAGGGAATTCCTAAAGGTGCCATTTCTGCTCATATTTGAAGAGAAGCAGAAATCTTGTATCATAGATGAAATTTAAATGTTGACAATAAACATGTATTTCAAAAAAAGAAAAAGTTACTGAGTGAACCGGATGCAATGTGCAAATGACTTTTCATTTTGGGCATTGCCTTCTGCAGCATTTCAAATACCAGATTCCTGGCATCTGCAGTACACGTCTTTAGAAAGCCTCGGGACAGTTTTGGAAACCCCTGTCGGGCATTTAAGTGTGCTTTCTTGAATGTGTTTTCCTTGAAATTCAACTCAGCAAAGCCCTGGAGAAGACATGTGTTGATTTGTTTGTGTGCACATTCAGACCTGTCTTTTAACACCCGATACAGCCATAGCCGAAGAATTGATGCTTTTGAACTGTGGTGTGGGAGAAGACTCTTGAGAGTCCCTTGGACTGCAAGGAGATCCAACCAGTCCATTCTAAAGGAGATCAGCCCTGGGATTTCTTTGTAAGGAATGATGCTAAAGCTGAAACTCCAGTACTTTGGCCACCTCATGCGAAGAGTTGACTCATTGGAAAAGATGCTGATGCTGGGAGGGATTGGGGGCAGGAGAAGAAGGGGATGACCGAGGATGAGATGGCTGGATGGCATCACTGACTCAATGGATGTGAGTCTGAGTGAACTCCGGGAGTTGGTGATGGACAGGGAGGCCTGGTGTGCTGCTATTCATGGGGCTGCAAAGAGTCGGACACGACTGAGCAACTGAACTGAACTGAACTGAACAGCCATAGTTAACACTAAGGACCTCAGCCAGTGTTTTCTACAGAAGGCTGGCAGATGACCTTAAGGAGGGGAGCACTGATTTGGAGGCAGCCCCTTGAAGCTGGGCCGCAGAGGGGTCCCTCTAAACAGCTCTTGCGTCTGATGTGGAGTGAGACCCCCGTGTGGCTGGTGTCTGCTCCGTTGCCTTCCTGTATGGGGCTCTGGGGGGCTGGGGGCCATGCGCTTTTATCAGCAATTCTCCGTTTGCTGTAAGCCTCATTGTTCGGTTTAATGTCCTTGATCAAAATCTCTGAATTCGCGAGGCCTGGGGACAAACACAAACTGCCTTAGAAATTAAAGCTGGGATCATTTTGTCCATCTTCCTGACAGTGCAGGCTCCTATCTCCAGCAGGGTGATCCCAAGGGTCCCTTCCAGGTACTAGAAGGAGTGGAAGGGACTAGGAGACCATTTGCATGTGATTTGCATGCATTTACATAAGCCTGCAAGAGCCCTGTTAAGTCTGAGCAGAGGTGATTTTCAAGAGCTGGATTCTTATTGCCTTTCCCTTGAAGACAGTCACCCTAATGGTGCCCCCCCCTTTTTTGTAGATGTGTATAAGGAAGCAGGCCATCAATGGTTGGAAGGAGAGCATAGCCAAAAAGGAATGAGTCCATTAGAAAAAAGCTCTTTATTCTTTCAGTTTCTTTAGAGCAAAACTAAGTAAATATTTATGGAGCCAAACACACAGTTTTATATGTTGGGAATTCACCTCAGACAGCAGTCAGTCCCGCTCCCTTTACCATCAATTTTAATGAGGGAGGGTGGTTATAGAAACAATTAAGAGCAAGCGAAGAAAGAAAAAAGAGAAATCTAGGCAGTGTTAACTGCTTTGCAGAAAACAAAGCTGGGAATTGCATCAGGGAAGAGCCTGAAGAGTGGAGAAGGGAGAGACATTAGGCAGCCTGCCCTGGAGAAGATGTTGTTGTTCAGTTGCTCAGTTGAGTCTGACTCTTTGCAACCCATGGACTGCAGCATGCCAGGCTTCCCTGCCCTTCGTTGTCTTACAGAGTTTGCACAAACTCGTCCATTGAGTTGGTGATGCCGTCCAATCATTTCATCCTCTGTCACACCCTTCTCCTTTTGCCTTCAGTTTTTCCCAGCAGCAGGGTCTTCTCCAATGAGTCAGCTCTTCGCATCAAGTAGCCAAAGTATTGGAGCTTCAGCTACAGCATCAGTCCTTCCAATGAATATCCAGGCTTGATTTCCTTTAGGATTGACTGGTTTGATCTTACAGTCCAAGAGACTCTCAAGAGTTCTCTAGCACCACATTTCAAAGGCATCATTTCTTCGGTGCTCAGCCTTCTTTATGGTCCAACTCTCACATATGTACATGACTGCTGGAAAAACCATAGCTTTGACTAGACGGAACTTTTTTGGCAAAGGGATGCCTTTGCTTTTTTATGCAGTCTGGGTTTGTCATAGCCGGTAAACTCTGAGTACTGGGCAGATGTGTCCAAGCAGAGCATGCAGTGGGTACAATTCAGAATGCTCTAGATTGATCTAGAAAGATCTTTAGTTCTTTTGAAAAGATTTAAAAGGCCAGTATCACCATAGATTGGAGGGAGAGGAACAGTGGTACCAAATAAATGGACTTGGGTTAGATTGTGTGGACTTGTTTGTTGCCATATACCTAAGAAGTAGAAATGTCTAGGCTGGCATGATGGCATTGATAAGAGAGGGATGTAGAGAGAGAAGAAGTACCTGTTCAAAGTCTAACCTATAGGATTTTTTAATGGATGGTACAGGATATGTGAGGATTAAGGGAGTATCAAGGCATTATTGACCAAGAATTTTGTTTCGAGGAACAAAGCGGATGGAGATGCCATTTGCTGAAGGGGGATATCTTGGTGAGAAATCCACTTCAGAGGGAGGAGGGAAATGAGAAGTTAGGTTTCCATGCCTGAGATGTGGTTCAGAAATGCCTTTGTTTCTCCTCCAGTGGGTGTATAGTAGCCTTGTATAAGAGACAGGACCAGTGATGGGAAGAAGGGAAAACCCTCTTCTCGTGTTCCCAGGGCCCCCTGCGCAGTCTCAGTGGATTTCGCTGCTCACAGATCCTAGCTGGCTTCTTGTAGAGACCTAAACATTTATCTCTCTTGATTAATGCTTGTGACTGTGAGATGGCGCGGATTTCCTGAGGAGGGAGAGTATTGTTTTGTTTCTTTTATGCTTACATTGATTGAAAGTTCTCTGTAGGGAGATTTAGTAAACCAGTAGACCATTGGTAGATAGATAACACCATGAAGGGGCGTGCCAAGAAGACATCAGCTTTAATAAGAGCTGATAGGTTGATTGATCAAGCAAAGACAGATAATAGCAATGATACACTTGGATGGGTGAGTGGATGGACAGACAGATAGATGATAGACGCATTCCATCAGCGTCTGGCATGAATGAAATTGCATCTCGCCCTTCATCTCCTGTTGCTGATGACCCTTCAGTTCTACCATCTCCCACCTCCTCTCCCTTCTCTTCTTGCCTGTTCCTTTGATGCCAGCCCCTGGATGCCAGCCGTTATACTACTGTCCTTTTCAAGGTACTGTTACAAGGTATAAGATTAAAAACATCTTCTTTATTTTTTTTATATTATTTGTATGCGCAGTATTATAAACCTGTATAGCCAGTTGTGTCAGTAGGGTACCTAGGCTAACTTTGTTGGACTTACGAACAAACTGGACTTACGCACATGCTCTCAGAATGGAACTTGTTCATTTGTAGGGGACTTACTCTATCTGTCTTCCTCAGTGGCTACAGTCCGTGGGGTCACAAAGAGTCAGACATGATTGAGCACACACACACACACACACACACACACGCATGCTTCCTTAGTGGCTCAGTAGGTTGTGGCTACCTCTCGGCTGTTCTTATAGGTGCATCACTTGTACCAGGCAATGGGATGGCACACTTTTCCCTTCCAGAAAAAGCCCTGAGAGTACTTGTCAGAAACACCTTCTCTCATATCACAACTCTCACCATTGCTTTTTCTCAGGAGCATTTAGTAAAGGACCTCTGGTGTTTAACCTTCAACCCAAGGACACAGGGTTTCCCATACCTGTCCTTCTCTGTCTTTCAGCAGTTCTATAATAGATGCTTTCACACACACACATACACACACACACACACACACACACAGATACCAGAAGGAACAGGAATTAATCACCAAACCCTGAAGTATGATCATTTTTTGAGCTGGTGGTTTAATCACCAAGTCGTGTCTTGAGAACCCATGGACTGTAGCCTGCCAGGCTCCTCTGTCCATGGTATTTCCCTGGCAAGAACACTGGAGCGGGCTGCCATTCCCTTCTCCAGGGGGTCTTCCCAACCCAGGGCCTGACCCTGCGCCACCTGCATTGCAGGCGGATTCTTTGGCACTGAGCCACCAGGGAAGCCCATAGATTGTTCCCTAAATAGTGTGCAGTGGGTGTGTAGTGCAGATAGCTTCCTGATTTGCAGATAATCTTGTTTGCTATTTGCTTAAGTAGAAGTTTCTAAAGGGCCAGGATTTATTTTACAGAAAATGCACCATGCAGAACATTTGGAAAATTACAAAATTCTGTTAATCCTATATACAGGTTATTTGAAAGTTCTCTTAGATATCATGCATTGACTAAGAATTTGTATGGTTCTTGACTGATTTGAAATGTATTCCACACAATCTGTAGTGAATAAATGTCATTTTATTTGGGTTTTAGAAAGCACTTTGGAATTCTATAGGGTCTCTGGGTCACAATTAGGAATGACAATTGTTAGAATATAGACACTTGCTCCTTGGAAGAAAAGTTATGACCAACCTAGACAGCATATTAAAAAGTAGAGACATTACTTTGCCGATAAAGGTCCGTCTAGTCAAAGCTTTGGTTTTTCCAGTGGTCATGTATGGATGTGAGAGTCAGACTGTGAAGAAAGCTGAGCACGGAAGAATTGATGCTTTTGAATTGTGGTGTTGGAGAAGACTCTTGAGAGTCCCTTGGACTGCAAGGAGATCCAACCAGTCCATCCTAAAGGCAATCAGTCCTGAATATTCATTGGAAGGACTGATGCTGAAGCTGAAACTCCAATCCTTTGGCCACCTGATGCAAAGAGCTAACTCATTAAAAAAAGACCCTGATGCTGGGAAAGATTGAAGGCAGGAGGGGAAGGGGACGACAGAGGATGAGATGGTTGAATGGCATCACTGACTCAATGGACGTGAGTTTGAGTAAACCCTGGGGGTTAGCAATGGACAGGGAGGCCTGGCGTGCTGCAGTGCATGGGGTCACAAAGAGTCAGACATGACTGAGCTGAACTGAACTGAACTGAATATGAACTGAACTGAACTGAACTGAAGAATGTTTCTAAAAGAATTCCGTTTTATGTGAGCTTCCAAAATTTTGCAAACTTAATACAAAGAGATGTGATGGATTATCTAGCAGCAATACATGAAAGAAGAACAGAATATTTCAGTTATTATAGAGGCTCTAGCAAATATGGATATGGGGCAGAATCAATTACCATATCCTTTTCAAAAGGTTCATCTGTAGCTGGTCAGTAGTTTCCATGCTATTAACGTGGGTAGGCAGAAAATCAAAAAAGGCCATAAATCCATTAAAAAAAAAATACGCCAACCCATTTGTCTTGTGGTTAACTTGCAATGATATGAGTTGTTGAATCAAATGTGATAACATTTTTGTGTATTTGTTTTAAGGCTGGAAATTGAATCCAGTTGTGGGTGCAGTGTACAGTCCTGAGTTCTATGCAGGTAAAGAGTTCCTCTTTGCATGATGTTTTCTTTGTCTTTTCTAAATGTGCTTTGCCTGCCCATAAAGAGTGGGTTTCATCAAATAATCTGAACCAATAAATTCCTATCCTCCCAAGTTCTGAATGATTTTTTTTAAGGCAAAACCAAAAGTGTTCAAAACATCTTAAAAATAAATAAAGGGGAATCATGTAAGTTACATTATGATATAAGCATGGGGCCACAGCCCCTTGTGATGTTTCACATAGATTTTGCCTCAAAAAAAGCATTGAGATTTTGTTCAAGAGCCTTTGAACAAATGGACGGCTGTTCATGCAGGTTTTCTTTCAATGTGCCTGAATGTGTTTTTTAGCCATACCTTTCCATTTGGAGTTGCATTTTTTTCCCCTTGGCAAAGCAGAGAATTGGATTAATTATTCCAATCATGTGGCAGTGAGTTGGAATTGCAAAGAGAAGTATTTAGAAAACTAGGAAAGTTAAGTTCTCCTTCTTTCTCCATGAATCAGTGTTCCATAGTGGTTCCCTTTCTCTCTGCTTTGCCTTCAAGGGTCTGTATCTTTCTCCTCATCCCTTCCTTGCCACCCACCAACTACCACTCAAATCCTCTGTCCCAGAAAACTTGGTCATCAAATTTGGGGAGAGAGTAACCTGGAAGCAACAACAGCTGAGACTGGTTTTTTATTTTTTTTTGCTTGGCTTTGCCTGTTAACTTCTATCAGTTATTTTTCCTGCTCATGAGCAAAGCTGCATTGAACATCTGGGATGTTCAACCTACTCAACCTTAGTAGATTTGCCATGTAGAGGTTGAGAAGAAGTCTTGCTTCAATGTGGCCCTTGTTTTTTAATAAGGAGAGATCAATGACCCATTGGTCTATATCCACTCTTTTGTAATCTCTTGATGGTAAGCCACTCCCCTTGCTTTCTCTCTTCTGCGATGCTCTACATCAGTCATTTTCCTGAAAGTCAACACTGACCTTAGTGGATGGCAAAGGAGTATAGGAAACTTCAATAGCTGCTCTAGCACAAAAACCAACTTGACTGTAAAAGATGATAAATCTGGAAAGGCCCAACATGATAGCTGAGTTCCAGATTTTAGACAGTGTTTGGAGTTGTTCTTCATGTGTGAATTTTATTACAAGCCTGGGATACATCAAGGGACTCTAATAGTGAAATAGTTGTGCTGACTTTTATGGGAGGGAGGGGGAGGGACCTAGCTTTGAGACTTCCCATGATTATGTGGTGGGATCCACTTCCCAAGAGGACACATAGCAGAGTGAGGAACATGGATGTTACTCTCAGGCACCCTGGGATGGAATCCTGGTTTCTCTGCTTACCAGATGTGTGACTCTAGGCAAGTTGCTTAACCTCTCTGTGCCTCAGCATCTTCATCTGTTCCGTGGGAGATGGTGGTAGTAACAAACTCACAAGTATTTATAAGAATTACATGAGTTGATATATGAAGAGTATCGGTGCATAACCGGCACCATAGAAATGTTGGGGAAATACAGATAAATCAGTTAATGCCCCAGCTCTCTGGCATAAGGGGAAAGTTAATGGAGAGCTGATTCTGCTGAATTCTGGGTGACCCACTAGACTAAAAGATTCTCTTCTCAGTGTGAGAGAGGCCTAGTGCTTCAGGGCTTAGGGTATCCAAGCCAGGGGGCACAGACATTTCTGGGGTTGTTCAAAGCTCCAAAGAAATGAAATCTCCTGAAAGGGCAAGGAGGAAGTTGGAAAGCAGCTTCTGTGTATTTGCAGGTGGTGCCCGGTGAGATGGAGTTGCTAGAATAGAAAGGAGGCAGATTTTCTCTGTGTGTGTGCCAATGTATATGTCTTCTCCCCCAAAATAATGAGATCAAGAACAGGAAGCTTGACACTGTCCTAGGAGGTCGAGTATGAATGTGTGAATTGAATCAGAGAGAAGAAAGTGCATTTTTTCAGGCCCATGCAATATAATTTCTGTTCACCTTTGGCTCATGCAACCAGGAAAACACCAAATATCTCCCTTACAAGTGATTTTAAACCTCTTTGCATGTATGTGAGTGTCTAAGAGGTTGTTAATTCAGAAGAAACCATCCAGAATGACTTACACATATAAGAATAAATGAATCTGTATAACTCTTAGAGCGTTAGAGCAACCATTGAAATGAGCCCTGGGCCCAGCCTCAAAAGTCAGGTCATTGGACTCCAGGGAAAGAATCCGTTATTATAAGGGTTACTATTGACTGAGTGTTTTTTGGTCAGGCACTGTTTTAAGCACTTTACCTACATTAATGTATTTGAATCTTCACAGCAGTTTCCCAAATGTGGAAACTAAAGTCCAAAGGGTTTGCATCACGGAATTAAGATTTCACAGCTGGTAAGAAGCCGGCTAGAATTGAAGTTAAGAGCCTGTGTTCTTTGAAACCAGCTTATTTTGCTTTCTTTTTTATGAATGTTACAAGTCATCATTCTTACTGAGCATGCCTTCTGATAGTAGATCACGTTACTACTCTGTCCAAATAAGTCAAATTAAAGAGGAAAATGAAATGATCGTTTTGGATTATTCCAACCACCATGCATGCTGCTTGTGATCAGTTACTCAGTTGTGTCCAGCTGTTTGCAACCCCATGGACTGTAGCCCGCCAGGCTCTTCTGTCCATGGAATTCTCCAGGCAACAATACTGGAGTGGGTTGCCATTTCCTCCTCCAGAGAATCCACCATCATATTTAGATGTATTAACTGGTTGTGTCAGGGGAAGTTTTCAGGAGCCTGGACAACTGGGTAATTATTTCTATGGGCTGCTCCAGTAAACTTGAATCTAAAAAAAGGTGGGGTAGGGGAGGACAGATAAGTAAGTGTTCCTTGAGAAATCTGAATATTTGTGTCTGGTGTGGCCGGTATCTGGGCCGTCCTTCATGACCAGAGGCTGTCTCTTTTTGCCTGTATGTCTGTCTGTGTAGGTAGACTGTGCGTGTGTGCATGCACGGGTGTTCAGTCGTGTCTGACTATTTGTGACCCCGTGGACTGTAGCCCGCCAGGCTCCCCTGTCGATGGGATTCTCCAGGCAAAAATATTGGAGTGGGTTGCCAGAGTTCATGATATTCAGAAATCTGGGAAAATGTTGCTGCAAATTCAACACTCCAGAACAATTCTTTTGAAATACTTGAAGACCCATAAACCCTGAGAATCCTGCTAGCTTCCATTTGAAATTTCAGGCACCTGTGTGTGTGGAATGCATATATGCAAAACAGAGCCGTAGAACGTATTCATTTCCATAACCAGGTATAATGCCTTATGTTATCCGTTTAAATACCCATGACTAAGAATCTAGGGGGCATTCGAAATTTCCCCAACTATAAAAATAGTTAGGATTTATCTTGGAATTTTGAATGTGCCCCAGAGCTGAAATGAAGATCATGTCATTGATTTGCTGTGGGTATTTCACAGGTCAGCACTGTATCTACCTGAGATAGAGAACCAGCCTTATTTTGTTAGTCATTTCTGTATATAAGATTTTTGCATTAATGACAAAGATCACCATATCCCCATAGTATAATCATTGATTTTCTGAAGCTTATACAGAATTAACAACCCAGCCTCCAATTGTCTCCCAGAATGGGGCAGGAAAAGTCCACATATTTTGTAAATTAAAATCAATATTTTCAATTTCTCCTTAAGGTAATTTTCCTAATTTAGTGGACTTTTCCCTAACATTTATTTTCTCTTTAATTATAAAATGGCAGGTTATTGATTTTCGTCTATACCCTCTTGACGCCCTGAGTGCATTCTTATTGCTAATGCAGGGTGGGGGTGGGGAGAACAGTCACACCTCTTAATGAGGATCTTTAATTACTAGCTGAACAGTATTAATTTGCTTTGATAAATTATGACACACACTCTCCCTCGCACACACGTTCCAGGGGAACCATTTAGAAACCTGTTATGAAAGGTCTTTCACTGGGGGTGGTTTTTCTGAACTCTCATCAAGTCATGCCTGTAAGGACTCTTTTAAATGCTTATCCAGTACCAGTCTCCAGAAGCAGATATACCTAAATCAGCATATTCTATGAACGTATATAAATCTCCTCCAAAGACAAGTGGGTGTTTTTCTATAAAACTAAGCAGCAGCATTGATGATTTTTTTTTCTAAGCCTAATGATCTTCAGACTCCTTGAGGCGTATTCTCATGACAAATGATTGATAAGTCAATAGGAAAAACAAACAAACAAAAAAAGCCCAGGTGAGTTTCAAAGACTCCAGTCAGCTTCTATGAGCATCCCATTTTAGAGTCAAAATAAAATTGAAGGTACTAAATAGAAGTAGAATGTCTGAAAATATCTGTTGCCAGTGTGTTCATGCTAAGTCATTTCAGTCGTGTCTGACTGTATGAAACCCTAGGGATGTAGCCCCCAGGCTCCTCTGTCCATGGGATTCTCCAGGCAAGAATACTGGAGTGGGTTGCCATTCCCTCCTCCCGGGGATCTACCTGACTCAGGGATCAAACCTGAGTCTCACGAATTGACAGGTAGGGTCTTTACCATTAGCACCACCTGAGAAGCCCATTGCCAATAGCATTTCTCAAGTTACTTAGTGTAATTAGAAATAAGATTTTTAAGAGGAGAACTCAACAGGGACCTCAACACTTTCCCTGTCATTGTGACAAGAGATTTTTTTTTTAAATTATATCCTTAAGGGATAATCATGATATCAAGCCAACAAAACTGTTGATGGAAAGCACTTTTAATCTTCACACATAAGGGAAACAAAATAAAAATAAATAACACAAGGCTATACACAGTTGTCGACACAGTGCTGACAAATGGCAAATTCATCCATTTCTTAGTTGCTGGTAAGATGGCTACAGAGCTCACACACACTGTTTATCATATCTGCCAACTCATTTCTGTGATTAAATATTCCATCAGTGGGGCTATAAGGCAGCAGAGCTTAACAAGATTCATAAGATGCACCACTTGAACATGCATAACTCACTTCCGTGGATGGGGAGCACCCCGCCTGCAGAGGAAAATTGGAACGGAGTTAAATTACTCCACAAGTCGTGATCAATGGAGAAAGGAAAAGATCTTCCAATGCATTGCAGGTCTAAGATAGGGTTAGGTTTTGATGACTTGAAACCCAGAAAATCAAAAGAAGAGAGATACAGAGCCAATTAACTTGGAGACCTTGAAGATGATGAACAATAGTCTGAGTGACGCTGTTATCATTAGTGGATTTGGCAGTGGGGAGAGGGGAAAGAAAGGAGGTCCTGAGTGGATCTTCCTCCTGAAAATAAATATTTCTGGTTTGGGGGCGGGGTGTGAAACAAAATGTCACGTACTCCAAGAAGGGCATACGTTGGCTGCCAAGTCACATTTGAAAAATGGCCAGGTCTTAAAACTAGGTTATCCTGGGGTTATAGGGAGGATCAGATACAGTAATGAGTATAAGAGAACTTCGCAGACTCTAAGGTAAGATAGAAATATAAGAGATTAGTGTGATCGCTGAAGTCGCCTGGATTGATTGTGTCCACGTCAGCACAAACCTGGCCACGGGCCACATGACTTGATACCAGGCTAGGTGACGGGAAAGAGGATTGGGATCTCAATATAAAGGTTAGAAATGAAGAGGATGGATGAGCACTGTGAGATTGCACATCTTGAAAGGGCAGCTGTATTTGACCTTGGATTACCTGAACCAAGGTATTGGTTTTCTGTGAGCTCTTGGCCACTGTGAACCATGATTCATCTAAGAATTGGGTCAGAAGAAGGTTAGATGTAGGTCTCCCTGCCAGCTGCCCCTTTACCCCCACTTGACTTTGTTGAGTCCATTACAACTAATAGAATGACCTTTAGCCACACTTTTGGATGGACTTCTTTCCAATTCCTTTCCTGAAATTTGGATACAGTAGCTTCTGACAAAAGTAAGATTTGTCCAGAATCTGGGTTAGCCTGACATTTGTTGCTGTTGATAAATTTAGTCACAGTCCTAGACTTTGGGTTGGGCTTGGGGTAATCTACCAAAAGACTGGGTACCAAGCATGCTCCATTTTGGGTAATGGTCTTAGCATCCTGAAAGAGTATGTGCGTAGTTGCTCAGTTATGTCCGACTCTTTGTGATCTTGTGGACAGTAGCCTGCCAGGCTCCTCTGTCCGTGGGATTCTCCAGGCAAGAACCCTGGAGTGGGGTGCCATTCCCTTCTCCAGGGGATCTTCCTGACCCAGAGATTGAACTCACATCTCCTGCGTTGGCAGGCGGATTCTTTACTGCTGAGCCACCAGGGATGCCCCCTCTACGGCTCTACACTTCCTTGGAGCCACCCAGAGGACCAGCCCTGCCTGGCCTCAGAGCCACGGCGGTGAGGAGCTGCTCCTCATGCAGAGAGTGACCTTTGGCTCGGTGATATTTTGTATAATTTACACATCTGCCCAATTCCAGTGCAGTGCACTCCAGTGAACTGGAACAGAAGAGTCCAGATTGAAGTCCCCAAGCAAAGGATTTTCAGCCTGGAAATGTTCCACTTCAAAGAGTTTATCTTGTACATCTGTTTACCTTTGCCTCCCCTTTCAGCTGCAATTCACTATGCTTCTCCCCTCTCCACCCTGCATCTGTCTTGTCAGATTTCATCCCAGCCCAGCCCACATTTGGCCTTAATTTTTATCTGCGTCCTTCCCTGTCCCACAGAGGGACTGCAGCTCAGCTTTGATGGAGCCCTGTGGGCGTTTTTGATCTTCAAATAGGATTAGAACTTGCTTATGTGGTGCAAACGGCATTTCCTAAATAAACGTGTCCCCATTCTATTGCATGGAAAGGCCATCAAGGCGAGCTCCCCCCAACGTGAGGAGTGACGAGATGGTCCTTGTAGGAGATGCCCCACCTTTAGCCCATGGGAGGAAGATGAGGTTCAGGTATGTGGCTCTGGATAAATTTCACAGGGAAAGTTCTAGGCTGCCCTGATCAATATACTCAGCAATTTGAAACATCAGCTACATAAGCCAACTTTGGGCACTTCCTCTGTGCCAAATTCCGTCTCTCCTCCCATTCTTATATAAATGTTATAGCCTTGTCTTCATTATAGAAATTATGAAACCAAGGTTTCACAGAGAGTTTCTCTCATTCATTTAAATCACAGAACTAGTATGTGAAGAATCTGTATATCCTATGAGCGTAACCTTTTTCAGGGCTTCCCTGGTGGCTCAGACAGTTAAGAATTTGCCTACAATTCAGGAGACTTAGGTTCGATCCCTAGGTCGGGAAGACCCCCAACAGAAATAAATACCAAGCTTATTCCCTGGGGAGGCGTTGTATTTCTGTTTAGCATTGCACTTGGTAGCAATTACACAATACTGCACGAGCCCATGAGGTCAGCTGGCTGTCACTCAGTTACATGATGTCCATCAAGGGAGGGCCACAGAGAGAGGCTGTGAATAAATTCACACATACCACTGGCTTCCCTTAACTCATCCTTTATATCAGAGTAACAGCATCGAGGACCTAGGAAACACCAAGCACTGTGGTGGGCCCTGGGGTAGCAGTGATTCCCTCCAGAATTTGGCAGAGCAATATTCAAACTCAGGTATAATAAATAACGGGCTTCCCAGTGGCTCAGTGGTAAAGAATCTGCCTGCAATGCGGGAGACACAAGAGACATGGGTTCGATCCCTGGGTCAGGAAGTTCCCCTGGAGGAGGGCATGGCAACCCACTCCAATATTCTTGCCTGGAGAATCCCATGGACAGAGGAAGCTGGCGGGCTACAGTCCATAGGGTTGCAAAGAGTCAGGCATGACTGAAGCAACTGAGTATGCGTGCACACACATAGTAAATAATGGTACCTCCTGGAAGACTGGAAAATAGCCAGGCTCTCTGCCTTAAAAGGGGTGCCATAAATTAGTTGTGAAAGGATAAGTAAGAGTTTGCCAGGAAAGAAGGCAGAGAGAAAGGCATTTTAGGGCTGAGTAAGAAGGAATTTGGTAGTGTACAAAGGAGTTTCTCAACCTTTATCTTCAGAATCCATTGAGAAAATTCTAAAAAGAAACAAAAATAATACAAGCACTTGATGTTCACTTGAGATGGGAATTACTGGGGCAAAATCAGGTTTCTCCAAAGGCTGCAAAGGATTGGCTAAGATCAGAGAGGACCTTCTAGAGAAAAGTTGCCAAAGACTTGATAATACCATAATCTGCATTCTGGTTTATCTTCTGAGGGTTGACAAAGGCTTCCCTGATGGCTTAGACAGTAAAGAATCTGCCTGCAATGCAGGAGACCTGTGTTCGATCCCTGGGTCAGGAAGATTCCCTGGAGGAGGGCATGGCAACGCACTCCAGTCTTCTTGCCTGGAGAATCCCTTCGACAGAGGAGCCTGGCGGGCTACAGTCCATGGAGACACAAAGAGTCAGACACAGCTGAGTGACTAACACACACACAGACACACACACCTATTGAAAGCTCTGATAAAAAAAAGAAGAAGAACGCTTAGTGATGAGTTAGTACCCAGATCTATATTCAAAACAAATAGGAGTCTAATCATGAGGAATATATGTGGATTAACCGTGAAAGACTGAAAGATGTAAGAACACATTGGTGACTGGTCACCAGTCCCAGAAACTGGCTTCTTGACAGACCCCAGGATAGCAAAACGGTGTTCAATAACCAAAACTGTTACATTGATAGAATGTCTCCTAGCTTTAATCTAAAAACTTTTCTTAGGAAAGAAGGCAAATTACCAGAGATTTTAAAAAATGAGATGGATTCATTTTTCTCTTTAAGTTTTAGCTTGAGCTGCCGTTCTGTCATAAACCATTTTGTTTCTAAGACTTTTTTTGTTTTGCTTTCCACTTTTAGTGTTCCCTTCAAAATTTATGGTTCGCTGTTATTAGCCCAGGCAATTAAGTTGTTGTGTAAATAGAGACAAATTGGCCAAATATTGTTTAATATACTTTATGTTAATTATATGTATATACTTACTCTCTAAGCATAAAATGAAGTTGTCCCTTTTTCTTTTTAAAAAATGTAGTGTTGAAGAATCAACACATAAATGGCAAAACCCTACTTAGACTAACTGCATTGATGACAGTTAATGCCATTCCAGAACTTCTATGGAACTGTTACAACCCATTACAGTCAAAATATTGGTTTATGAAAAATTAATAAAGCCAGTGGAAAATGGAATCCAGCATCTGCATTAGCTATTAACACCAAAAGAATCAGCCAGAATTAATTATGCTGCACGATACATCCTAATGAGTTTTTCATTAAGCTGTATACCATTATGGAAACTAAACAAGGATTATTCAAAAAATAATGCCAATGGCTGTTATTTTTTTTGAGACAGATTAAATTAGTTAATGGGTTATCCATTTAAATCTGATGCAAAGGTTAATCGATATACACTCATAATTGTATTAAACTCAGTATCATTTGAAAAACAAGAACACCCCAATATCACTGATACTTCCTCTAAAGAAAAATATGAGTTTATTTGTATATTTCTAGTGTTTGTTTGATATATTGATACGTGCGGTATTGTAAAGACTGAAACCCACTATATTACTTCTCTGTCATTTTCAAAACCAATTTTCACCAGGTGAAATAGTGTGCTTGTTGTCAGCTTCTGTGTGTGTGTGTGTGTGTGTGTGTGTGTGTGTAGTGTGAGAGGCATGTTTATATACCTTATTCCTCTTTGAGAGGGGCTTCCCACGTGGTGCTAGTGGTAAAGGGGGGGCATAGATGTGGGTACAATCCCTGGGTCAGGAAGATCCCCTGGAGGAAGGCATGGCAACCCACTCCAAAATTCTTTCCTGGGAAATCCCATGGACAGAGGAGCCTGGTGGGCTACAGTCCTTTGGGTCACATAGAGTCAGATACAACTGAGCAACTTAGCCTGCATGTGCTCTTTGAGAGATTCAAAATTGAAGTATTTTTTATTCTCACCAAAAGAAAGAGGTCAGGATTTAAACCTAATCTGGGATAAGAAGGAATTTCAAGATGAATCTCTACAACCATCCCATGAGTACACCCAGTTCCTCCTAAAATCCAGTCCTGTAATAGGAAGTCAAGTATAAGAAGGGGGCACGAGGGAGAGCTTTTGGGTGTTTTGGACTCTTATAGCATCATAGAATACGGACTTCCCTGGTGACTCAGAGGTTAAAGCATCTGCCTGCAATGCAGGAGACCTGGGTTTGATCCCTGGGTCAGGAAGATCCCCTGGAGAAGGAAATGGCAACCCACTCCAGTACTCTTGCCTGGAAATCCCATGGACAGAGAAGCCTGGTAGACTAGAGGTTCTTACCACAGAAGATGAGAGGCAGAGAGGGAGAAAACCCATCTAACTCCTTTGCAGACTCTTGTAAACGCCACTGTTTCCAGCCAAAGCACAATTTGTAATTTGTGTTTAACCCCAAGCAGAGATTGCACTCTAAAATATCTTCAGGAGCAGAGCCTGCACACTAAAATATCTTCAGGAGGAGGCTGTGAGATAGGTAAATGAAATGTGCAAATTGAAAGAGATACCAAGTGTTTTGCAGTTACTTCCCAGTCTTAAGATGTTTTCTATTAATTCTGTTACATTTAGCATTATGTTGTTGGTCAATCAAAACGGTATGTTTTTGTTGTTTAATCGCTAAGTCATGTCAGATTCCTTGCGACCCTATGGACTGTAGCCCACCAGGCTCCACTGTCCCTGGGATTTTCCAGGCAAGGATTCTCGAGTGGGCTGCCATTTCCTTCTCCAGAGGATCTTCTCAACGAAGGGATGGAACCCATGTCTCTTGCATTGGCAGGCAGATTCTTTACCCTTGGACCACCAGGGAAGCCGCCAATCAAAATAGAATAGTAGTTACAAATTTGCTACTACTTTGTTAAATAAGCAAAACCAAGAGAACAAAATAGGTCACCAATGGATTATATTTTGAGATTCCAAATAGTAGTAATTACTATTTCCATTATTATTACTGAGATCACTTACTGATTAGCTACTATTTGCCAAACCCTTTCGTGTGATAATTTTAATCCTTACGACAGTACTCAATGAAATTGATAGTTTGTCCCTGTTTGGCAGATATGAAAACTGGAGGCTCAAGGTTATTAAATGATGAGGTCCAAAAAAACTGAGCAAAGTTAGAGAATAAAACTAAGCCTGAAAGTTTCCAAAAACTATGCTTTGCCAGCTACTCTATCTGAGCTTAAGGGTTCACTATTTCTCCTCTGTTTCCTTCCTCCATGTCTTGTTTCTATTTTGCAAGTGGGATTTTTTCTTATCTACAGAAGATACAACCTCCCCACAGACTTCCTTGGTTGGATTTAAAACCCTACCTCAGATTCTTCAAGTTGATCAGGAGCTTCTAGATGTTAATAACATCTTTAGCCTGGAAGAGTCAGATGGTTTCAGCCAGAAGATGACTGCAGAATCTTTAGACATAGTCTTGTTGAAATGGGTTTGGTGAATATTTATCAGGCCTTGCCTGGGAAATTGCATGGACAGAGGAGCCTGGTGGGCTACAGCCCATAGGGTTGCAAAGAGTCAGACGCAATGAATTGAGTTACGCACACACACACGCACATGGATTATTTATCATTCCAAGGTTAGAGAGGATGTGTTATCAACTCTAAACCAAGTATCACTGTTGATAAGTTTCATGAGAGAGTCTGAGCTTCGGAGTCATGCCAGGCTGGCTCAGATTTCGATTTTGTCTGATGTTTTTCTGACTCAGCCTTAGTTTCCTTGTGGATTTAATAAGACAAAAAGTTCCAGTGCTTATAGAACATACTTGGACCAGGAGCAGAAACTCAGTGTCATCTTATCAGTCTTATTAATATCAGATGTATTTAAGATTGTTTATATAGTTCTTGGATTTCCCAGGTGACATGGTGATAAAGAACCTGCCTTCCTATGCAGGAGACTGGGGTTCGATCCCTGAGTCAGGAAGATCCCCTGTAGGAAGAAATGGCAACCCACTCCAGTATTCTTGCCTGGAGAATCCCATACACAGAGGAGCCTGGTGGTCCACAGTCCATGGGGTTGCAGAGAATTAAACACGAATGAGCAGCTGAGGACACACATATACCCTATAGTCTCTTCGTTATCATGTTACTGTTGCTGGTAATCCTGGAATCCCCTGAGAGCTTGTAGAAATGTAGACTCTCAGGCCTCACCCCATGGGGTCTCAAAGAGTGGGACATGATGGAGCAACTAACACTTTCACTTTCTTTCATACCTACTAAATCAGAAAGTTCATTTAAAAACTGTTCTGGCCCAGCCCATTGATTCAGTGCATATTAGCATTTGAGAAGCAAGGCTCTAAGATGGCCCTTATCTATATACTGATGCCTATGACCCAGAAGGCCAAATGCCTTAGGCAATAAAACTTATTTTCATCATTTTTCTTTTATTTGAATTGTTATCTTTCCACAAATGCCTTATGGGACCATATTTCTCCTTGTTCCATTCAAACAACAATGAATTATAAAGAAATTTGGGTGAAGTGTTAGAAAAAAAGAACATGTCTTCAAACTCTTTGGGGGATATTCATTTTTAACAAAACAAAGAACATTAAAAAATTTTGGCAAATATTGATAAAATGATACCTTCTGAAATTTTTAGTGCCCACTTCCTGGGAAGGGGCTAAGGTTGTCCTGAAAGACAATTATTTGTAGTATTGTTCCAAATAGAAAGTAGACCTAAGAACAAGGGTCCCTAAACATGTTCTGTAAAGGTCCCGCCAGGCTCCTCTGTTCATGGAATTCTCCAGGCAAGAATAGTAGTGTAGGTAGCCATTCCCTTCTGCAGGGGATCTTCCTGACCCAGGGATCAAACCTGGGTCTCCTGCATTGCAGGCAGATTCTTTACCATCTGAGCCACCAGGGAAGTCCTACAGGGGTCCAGGCAGCAAATGTTTTAGTCTTTGTGGACTACATGTTCTCTGCTGCAATTACTTAGCTCTGCCATTGTAGCATAAAGCAGCCATAAATAAGATTTAAGTGAATGAGTATAGTCGTGTTCCAATAAAACTTTATTAATACTTAAATTTGAATTTTATATAATTTTCACCTATCACCAAATATTATTCTTCTACTGATTTTTTTTCCCCCTCAGTCATATAAAAATGTAATCATTCTTAGCTCATGGCCATACAAAAAGGTGGTAGGCCAGATTTGGCTAAAAATCTGTAGCTTGCCTTCACCTAATTTAAAAGATTAGTTTTGAATCCCTGAACTGTTCACCTGAAACTATCACAACATTGTTAATCAGCTATACCCCAAAACAAAATAAAAAGTTTTAAAAAAAAGATTAGCCTTAGGTCCATGGGTCCAAAATCCCGTTGGTTTATTTTGCACTTACAACACAATAATTCTGTCTGTGTAACCTTGGGCAAAATGCTAAAACTCTCAGTGTCTCAGTATCCCCATCTGTTAAATGGGTATGATAGTAGTACTTGTCTTATAGGGTAAATTAGGGGATAATCCAAAGGAAAGATTGAGAGGGTTTGCCTGGCACATAGCAAGTCTTCAATAAGCAGTTTTTGGAACTGTTACTGTAACATATGAGGATCCAATATATTTATTATCTTATTGAGTCAATTAAATATTTTCTGTAGAATCCTCTATTAGCCTAAATTTGGGAGGCAGGAGAATACAGTGAAAAGAATCATTACATTTTTTAAACAATAAAGAATCAGGGAGAAAATTGTACAGATATCTGATATACTAGCCTTTTTCTCTGCAATTTTGTCAAAATAAAAAGTGAAATGAAAAAAGCGATGTGTTTCTAAATAGGAAAATCAAAACTCCTTAAATAAATTGGAATGAGGGATTATTTACACTATAGGCAGATTCACTCCAGGGCTCCTTTAAATATGGAAATCCCTTGGCACAATTAAAACATGATTTGATTTATAAGAATTAAACATACATGCTGCATTTTCTGCAGCCACGATGCCTAAATGGAAATACCTCGGTACGTAAAACGCTCCCATAACCCTTCAGAGAAGCTCATCTTTCAGGCATATATAAAAGCTTTAGGTATTAGCTGTGAAAATATGCTTACATGGATTAGCTCAATGCTAGTCTATGTTCAAAAATGCATAACTATAAAAGCCAAAATCGTCCACAGCCCTTCGGGGCTTTGGATAAATTTGTCAACTGGAAGCAGTTACCTCCACTGGCAGGGACCACATGGCTACCTCCCAGGTCTCTAAAGAGAACAGAAGTTTGATGGTTATATGACCCTTCGTGGGGAACCCTCATGATAGCTCATTATTGGTCCTTAAGGCTAAGGTAGGGTTATTATGACAAAGTACCATTGACTGGGTCCCATCTCTTCAAAAACAGACATTAATTTTCTCACAGTTCTGGGGGCTAGAAGTCTGAGATTCGGGAGTTGGCAGGATTTGACTTCTTCTGAGACCTCTCTCCTTGACTTGTAGACGGCCATCTTCTCCTGTCTCCTGTCTTCACTCGGTCCGCCCTCTGAGTCTCTGTCCTAATTCCTGTTTTTATGGGGACATGAGTTGTTGGAATTAGGTTTTACCCTCATTTTACCTTAATCACCTCTTTGAAGATGCTTTCTCCAAACACACTCATCTCCTGAGGTGTAGGTGTAGGACTTCAGTGTATGAATTTTGAGAGACCACCACTCAGTCCATTACAGTAGAGCAAAGAGTGTGTGTGCCTTTTTTCTGGATGAGCAACTAAGAGTGACCTCTCTAGGATTGTGTAATTGATGACTGCCTGCCTTCTTCTGCAGCCAGCCTCCACAGAACTTGACAGGACTAGCTCAGACTAGAAGTGAGGTACACTTTGATGTTGAAATGCTCCCAAGCAAAGACAAAACTGGTCAACAGACCATAGGGTTGGGATGAAAAGTAAGTCAATTCTGCCTCTGCCCACAGAAGTATTCAGACCAAAGATATGTAACCATTTTCATTTTTCTTCTAAATATATGGAGATGACCTAGGGCCTGGTTTACTCTGAGCTCATCTGCAGAGCCTTGCCTTGCTCTGCTGGGCTGCTGATTGTTGTTCAGTCACTAAGTCATTTCTGACTCTTTGTGACCCCATGGACTGTAACCCACCAGGCTCCTCTGTCCATGGGATTCTCTAGACAGGAATACTGAAGTGGGTTGCCATTTCCTTCTCCAGGGGATCTTCCTGACCCAGTGATTGAACCCATGTCTCCTGCTTGGCAGGCAAGTTCTTTACCACCTGCCAGATGGAGACAAATAGATCCAGTTTCTAGGAGGAGGAGAAGTGAGTGGGAAGGGAAACTTCCTGGGAGAAGGACCAGTCTGTGTGATGACCTGGAGGTGTGAAATTGCATCCTTGTTCCAGTTGGCTTGTGTCCAATTTCATCACCTAAGGGTTGGCAGCAGAGAGAAAAAAAAAAAAAATGTAGACACTTTCTCCTTCCTGTCTGGGCTAGGAGACACTCCCGGCTGGGCTTCTTCTTGCCCTTCCAAGGGCCAGAAATGGTTCTCTGTTCCATTTCTGTACTCATTTCTGTACTCATTTATGGAGTGGGGAATCTCCAGGTGAGAAGCAGAATTGAGCTACCCCATCTGAGGTCTGGATCCTGGCTCACCAGCTCCTGTGGGAGATGCCAAATCCTGCCTGAGAGTGGCCCTGGGGATGTGCATCTTGCCAGACTTTGGGATGCTGGTGGTTGTGGCACCCTGAGTACCAAGGGACAGGCTTTGCCAAAGGCTCCAGTGATCCCAAGATCACGGTCGGTCACACAGAGCCCGGTCCCTGCCAGTTGCAGATAGAGCCGTCAACACTGCAGGGAACGGATGAGCAGGCGGCCCAGGTTTCACTTAAACTGGATGAGTCAACCTTCAAAGAACCAGAAAAGAGGAGGAGACAGTGAGACCTGTAGGCACGCGAATCCCCAGCTATCAACAAGGGACAGAATGGTTGACTGGGAAAAGCACTGTTTTTATCAAAGAAAAGAGAAAGGAGGAAGTCTTTAAAAACATTATCATTTAATCACATTCATGAACCCCTCTGAGAGCCAGGTACTTTGGTGGGCATGGCAGTCCACTCCAGTATTCTTGCCTGGAGAATCCCATGGACAGAGGAGCCTGGCGGGCTGCAGTCCACAGGGTCGCAAAGAGTCAGACACGACTGAAGTGACTTAACAGGCACGCACGGGGATAAAAAGATGAGTATGATTTGGCTCTGATCCAGGGGGATTATCTGTAGCTGAGGACAATATGTAAATAAAAAGCTGTAATACAGCATATCAAAGGATCTACTAGGGAGATTTCTAAGTGTGATAGGAGCATAGAAGATGGAGTGATTAATTAACCCCTGGGGACTGGGAAAAGAAGCAACTTTTAAACATTGAAGAAGGGTCGAGGTGGAAAGCCTTTTTTTTTTTTTTCCAATTGAACCACATGTAATTGCCAGTGTTCAACCATCTTTGACATAAGAAAAGTCAGTTTCATATGGTTCAACCTAAATCCCCTGGAGGAGGAAATGACAACCACTCCAGTATTCTTGCCTGGGAAATCCCACGGACAGAGGAGCCTGGCAGCTTACAGTCCACAGGGTCTCAGAGAGTTGGGCACGACTTATCCACTAAACAAGAAGCAGAGCAGGAATAGAATAGAGGTTTCATCCCATCTGCCGAGGCTGACCTAGTGGTAGTAACTGCCTGCAAACTGTCAAGAATGACCCAGAGGATCCCAGGCTAATAGAAAAAGATACTATTGAAATTTGATGAAAGGTTTCTCCTGACTAATGGGTGGATGGATACTGGAATAGATGGATAATGGAATGGGTAGATACTGGTATAAATTGAACATACCTGCCATCCTTAAATTCTAAGGAATTTATAAACAGAGGCATAGAAGTCTGAGAAATACCAACAACAGCATAATAGACGGTTCTTGGTAGTTGGAAGTGGTGAGTCTATATTTGGGGGTGATGGCAGGGGCAGATCAGAGACTCAGTTCAAGAGACTCATTAGAAAACTCATCAACGCTGTATCACAAAGTGCCTTAAAAAAAAAAAACTTTATTGGAATATAGCTGATTTACATCGTGGGTTGTTTTCTATTGTATAGCAAAGTGATTCAGTTATATACATACATACATCCGCTCTTTTTAGATTCTCTTACCATATAGATTATCTCAAACTGCCTTGATGACTTTATAAACACTTTTTTTAGAAAAATATATTTTTATTGAAGAATAATTGCTTTTCGACATTATATTGACTTCCGCCATACATCAACATGAATCAGTCATAAGTATATATATGGTACACACTCTGTATACTGCTGTTTGTACCCTGTTATCTGTTTGACTTTTTAAATAAACACGTTAGCTGCTCAGACCTAAAAATACATGGAAGTGACAGTGTTCTTCTGTGCTCCTTTGGTTTTCTTTACTTCAAAACCCTCTTGTAAGAAAAGGTCACGAAGTACTAAGAGAACTTACAATAAATACTTTGCAAATTAAATTGGAGAATGTTTTCAGATAAAATAAAAACCAAGTCCTGTGACAGTATGGATTTTGTTTTACAAAGGTCAAAATCATCACATAAGGTTTTTTTTTTTTTTTTTTTGCTATAAAGAGAACATCGAGAGTTATTTCTGTCTTTTTCTAAGAATCCACAGCATAAGAAAATGAGGAAAACATCACTATGCACTTCCAGAATTTAGCTTTCCAGAGAGAATCTGTGTGGTGTTCCAGAGGGCTTTGCTCTGCCACAGAACACAGTATTGAAAACTGTCCCTAAGTCCTTAACCGCATGATACTGAAATGCCCTTCTGGATATGGTTTTGCTACAATTATATAATTTTTCTTTGGAAACCTGGGCACCGAAGGAGGAGGAAATGGCAACCCACTCCAGTATTCTTGCCTGTGGAATCCCATGGACAGAGGAGCCTGGCGGGCTACAGTCCATGGGGTCACAGTCAGACATGACCGAGCATGCAGGCAAACACACACCACTCACTCTAGAGGTTCTCACTCCCTCTTGTTGACGTTGGGAAAGACAACAAAGGATTCCGGAAGCCCTTCCTAGGGCAGGTCTCCAAGGATATAGGTGAGTTGATGGGAAGTCAGGGCTGCTTCTCCTGGGAGATGGCTTCCCAGTGGCAAGGATGACAGGAGGAAAGAGGATCAAGTGGAGGCAACTGACCTTGCCCAGCCAAGGAAGGGAACAGAAGCCCCAGGAGCCCTTATCCGTCATTAGCAAGGGGCTTACCGGTCCTCAAAAGTCTCTCTCACTCTTTGCAAAATCTCAGAATGTGAGCTTCAGGCCACAGGATTGCAGGACTGATAACCTGAAAGATTCATGACCCTGGTCATCCTTGGAGCAGGTGGTCATTCCACAGAAAGTCATAGATTGAGAAGATACCGTAGGATGCCACTGCTCGTCCCCACTGCAAAATTCCATTTTGCAAGGACAATCCCAGGGTCCTTTGCTCTAGATCAGGGGGAGGAGAGGCATCACTGCTGCGCACCATGGTCCATAGGCTTAGGAAGCCACCTCAGACACTGCAAGGCACAGAGCTTTAGGGAAGAAACTGGAAATGCAGAAGCCAAAGGTGGTTTCTCCTGAGTCCTGGGTGGGTCCAGGGTGGGTCCCAGGGATGGCCAAGTTGCATTTATTTTCTTCCCCTGCCTTACTTCTGCTTTTGCCCTGAAGAAATGATTCAGAAAAAACTAAAATGGGGGAAAGAGGAAAAATTTTCTTGAAATAAATCAATGCATGTGCTTACCATGTATTCAGTTGAACACATCTCCAGTAGTACATACGATTTCATAACCCTTCCTGGAGGTGGGTATATTCACCCTCGTTTTCCAGATGGGAGTCCCGAGGCACAGAGAGGTACAGTGGCTTACTGAGGTCATGCAGCTAAGTAATACCTGCATCAAGCTTGTTGACCACGTCTCTCCGGTATTTCTTTCTTTTTTTTCGCTTTTTTGGATGTGGACCATTTCTAGTCTTTGTTAAATTTGTTGCAATATTGCTTCTGTTGTTTATGTTTGGAAATTTTTTGACCCTGAGCCATGTGGGATCTTAACTCCCTGACCAGGGATCGAACCTATACCCCCTGCACTAGAAGGCAAAGTCCTAACCGCTGGACTACCAGGGAAGTCCCATCTCTGATATTTCTAAAGCTCCCTTTTGAGTATGCCGTGCTGCCTCCATGCCTGATCTGAAACCGGGCTCCACTATCAAACCCCATTGGAAAAAGGAAAGTCGAGCATGTGATGGGCTGGGTGGTGGGCTCCTACCAACGCCCTCTGACTAAGGCAGGGGGCTTCCCTGGGTGTCCCCATCCTACACTCGGGGGTGTGGCTGTGTTTTCATTTCTCTGCCTTTCTTGCTTGTGTTTCCATGACTCCCAGGTGTAGTGAGCGTGCCTGTTCCCAAACCAGATACCATCTCTCTCTCTCTCTTCCGTAGGCACCGTGCTGTTGTGCCAGGCAAACCAGGAGGGATCTTCCATGTACAGTGCCCCCAGTTCACTTGTATATACTTCCGCAAGTAAGCCCGTTCGCCTGGCTCTTTTTTGTTTTGTGATATAAATCTGAGTCTAATCACCTTCCCTCCCATGTAAGTTCTCTTCCCCTCCCTCCGCACCACCCTCCCTTCTGGCTTTCTGCAAGGTGAAGCTGATCTTCACAAGCATGTCTCCATTTTTCCCTGTTGCCTTAGCATCTAACCCCTCTGCTCATTACCTCTGAATCCTTGCCCCAGCCATTCTTTGTTAGACCTTTGTCAGAATGGGGGCCAATGAATGGGATGCTGGGCTTTGGGTTGGGGGCAGGGGGGGTGGGAGGGAGGGCATAGCTGGTTGCCTGCCTTCTATCACAGCTTTGCAAATATATGTGAAAATAACTTACCTAAAACATGCAGGCCATCTAAGTGGCACCGTAGCCTCGCAAAAAGTGCTTGGTTGGTGCTTGTGGGCACAGTGTTCTCATGGTGGGAAATACCACTAGCCTGTGGCTGGAGACTTGTTTGCAAGGCTGTATTATCCTTTGTGATTCCATTGAAGAGGAGGAAATGAGAGGAAGGTGTGGTTCTCCTCCATTTAACTGGGGGTGGGGGAGAGAAATAATAATTTAAAAGCACTTTAATAGATATGATTATAGCCACAAATTCCTAGAAGGAGGAGACCGCAAAATCATTGTGAAAGAAGAGATCACAGTGTTGGCAAGGAAAGACCAAGGATTCCTCTGCAGGGGATGGGTCCTCTAGGGTGGAGGTGTAGTACCCCACTCCCACCCCAGTTCCCAGAGCAGGTTGAAGAATTCAAGGTCTCGCTGAGTCCACCGTTGTTCTCCAGCTGGTTGGCCCCTCCTCACAGTCCCTTGGCACAACCACGAAAGACCTTCCCATCATACAATGTGTCTACACCCTGTGGAATCTCCGTAACTTCCCAATGGGTCCCCACTGGGATAGATGATCAAGAGTGAGTCTAGGGGCCAGAGGGGAGGTGGGCTGCTTCTGAGATCAGCTAGAGGAGGGGATGGGTGGGGGTCAGAGGCAACAGCTCGGGGTAATTAGGATAAGAGACTGAGGGAAGTCTTTACCAGGTACCAAGGTCAAGCATCTCAATTCCCAAAGGCTGAGACAAACCAAACTCTTCGCTGTCGGGGCAAAGGTTAGAAACAGTCACTGGGAAGCCAAACCCGAGGGTCCCTGAAGGCATTGGGTCATGGAGGCGTCCCAGTTGTTTCTCCCAAGCAGAGTGTAATCTTCAGCAGAAGCTCTGACAGTCCTTAAATGCAAGGTATTTTTCTGTGTTCCCCGAGAAGCCCAAATCTAACCATATCGGCAAGAAATGGTTCTTCTGAATTTATGAACATTGCCCCATTGCCAGTGTAAATTGCATCTGTCTCCTAGAACTAGAAATCTACTGCACATTTTCACAGGCTCAAGCTTGTTTAATCCTCGTAGTCTGCACCAGGTAGGTATTACCCTATTTGCTTTTCAGCTGAGGAGGTGGAGGGCAATGAGAAGTGGAGTGATTTGCCCAGGATCATACAGCTAGGATATCACAGAGCCAGGATGTGGTGTTTCTGAACTTGGGGAGATTTTTCAACCATTGTCTGTTTTTCTGGCTCCATTTGATGCTTAATTTTATCATCTTTCCATGGAACCTGTTTCTCCTTCTATATAAATTTTATTTTCTGTAGGAAAGAGAGTGACCCAAAACTCACCATAGGATACGGTATATTATTTGGGGTTTTCTCCACCATGGTCCTATGGAGCTGTCTAGAATGACATGTTCTAGACCTGCATGGTTCAGTACATGGTGTGGGTGGGACCAAGGCATGGAATTTAAAATTTCATTAAATTTTAATTAATGTTACTCTAGCCTCATGGGCTGACGGCTACCATTTTGGGGAATGTGGCTCTCTATGTAATATGTATATTTCAATTTCCTTTATAGAAATGAAAACCAAACAAATTAACTCCAAGGAAGGCCTGGTTTGAATTGGTATAGCTCTTCTAAAGTGACTTGAGGAAAATGTGTGTCGTAAATGTCAAACATAAAAATATGTCACAAAGTCTCTGAATTAATAAATGGGTAGCAAATACAGGGGACATAAAATCATCTAAATTGGGGATCAGCAAACCATACCTTCAAGGTCAAATCCAACCCCCATCCTGTTTTTGTAATGCTGGCAAACCAAGAATGACTTCCTAGATTTTTCAAAGGACTAAAAAAAAAAAAAAACAAAAAAAAAGCGAAAACAAAAAATAACATATGACAGACATGAAAACAAAAGCTAGCTCAGTTGTGTCCGACTCTCTGCAATGCCATGAACTGTAACCTGCCAGGCTCCACTGTCCATGGGATTTTCCAGGCGAGAATACTAGAGTGGGCTGCCATTTCCTCCTCCAGGGGAGATTCCCGACCCAGGGATCAAACCCCCGTCTCTTATGTCTCCTGCATTGGCAGGCGGATTCTTTACCATTAGCACCACCTGGGGAGCCCATTTGATGACAGACGCAGGTGTCCCACAAAAGCCGCCTGGCTTTTTACAAAAAAGTGTGCTGATCTCTGATTTAAATGGTCAGTTTTATTATTGAAAATACAAAATGGCAATGTCACGTCACTGGTTATAATGCAACTGTTTTCCCCTGGAGTTTTAAAGTAAAAAATTTATAATAATTATAGAAACTGCATCATGTGTGTCCAAGACCCTTCAGTTTTAAATTGCACGATCTGTCATATTACCTACACATTTTTCATCCTATTATTTTCACTTATTATCATGTCAGATGCACTTTATGAAAATATGTTAATAGCCTCATAATAATCTATTGTTTAATGATATTATATTTTAATCTATCCACCCACTGCATTGTTGGGTACTTATGTTGATAGCAATTTTTCAAAAATATTAAAGAAAATAAATGTCCTTGCATATACCTAGTATATAATCATTTTAAAGAAAACAATTAATAAATAACTAATCCTACTGCGTGTGGGCTCAGTCTCTCAGTCATGTCCAACTCTTTGTGACCCCATAGATTGTAGCCCGCCAGGCTCCTCCATCCATGGGGTTCTCCAGGCAAGAATACTGGAACAGGTTGCCATTTCCTCCTCCAGCAGATCTTCCTGCTGCTGCTGCTGCTGCTGCTAAGTCGCTTCAGTCGTGTCTGACTCTGTGTGACCCCATAGACAGCAGCCTACCAGGCTCCCCCGACCCTGGGATTCTCCAGGCAAGAACACTGGAGTGGGTTGCCATTTCCTTCTCCAGTGCATGAAAGTGAAAAGTGAAAGTGATGTCATTCAGTCGTGTCTGATTCTTAGCAACCCCATGGACTGCAGCCTACCAGGCTCCTCCATCCATGGGATTTTCCAGGCAAGAGTACTGGAGTGGGGTGCCATTGCCTTCTCTGAGCAGATCTTCCTGACCAGGGATCAAACCCCGGTCTCCTGCATTGATAGGTGGATTTTTTACCACTGAGCCTCCTGGGAAGCCCAGCTAACCCTACTACCCCATAACAAAGCCAAACAAAAACTAGTTTCTTGCCTTAAGCATCTTCACTTGTCAAGTCCTTCAGGGAAGGTATTCAGATCAACAAGCTCATTGTTTTTTTGTTTTTTGGTTTTTTTTTTCCTGGTTGATGCTTTGTAAGGACAGACAACCCTGAGACCCCTCCTTTTCCGCTTGAGTTCCAAGTTCCCATCTTGAGGCAGTGGCTCTGAGTATATAAAGATGTTCCATCCCTCCCTAAGACATGTTGCTGAGGTTTCCTTTCTGTTCCAGTTCTCAGAATCAACAATGCCTTTTGGAGCTGGACTGTTTGCAGTTAGCTGACGTCTATGAATCATTCATTTATATTTACTTTTCCAGATCAAGGTGTCCATTCTAGTTACAAAGTCACACCCTACTTTCTATAAATAATTCAGCCAGAAACTAAGGGTTCATTCTTACAGGTGCGCGCACACAGTCTGGGGACCCAAGCACCATCACCTAAGATTCTTTTCCTGACTCCAGGTCTGACATCCACAGGGCTGAGAGTCAGGGGCCTCCTCTTGGAGGCCTGAACAGTGTGGCCTTTCTTTCTCTAAGAATCCAGCCTTCTCCCCCAAAGCTGAGGCTCCCTTAGGTCTCAGCAACTTTCTTTTCTTAGGCTACACCATCGCAAAGAGTCGGACACGACTGAGTGACTGAACTGAACTGAATGGCACCCCACTCCAGTACTCTTGCCTGGAAAATCCCATGGACAGAGGAGCCTGGTAGGATGCAGTCCATGGGGTCGCTAAGAGTCGGACACGACTGAGTGACTTCACTTTCACTTTTCACTTTCATGCATTGGAGAAGGAAATGGCAACCCACTCCAGTGTTCTTGTCTGGAGAATCCCAGGGATAGAGGAGACTGGTGGGCTGCCATCTGTGGGGTCACACAGAGTTGGACATGACTGAAGTGACTTAGCAGCTTAGCAGTGTTTCAACTTGAAAATGCATGTGTTTCTCATTTTTATCCAACAATTGTGCTCCTGGAGCAAGATGTGTGTAAATCACACTTTTATCAATGGGATGCTGTGTGTTTACGGACTTCCAGGATTACACCAAGTTGGTACTTTTTTCTATGGATCTTAAGCTGGCCTTGGATGTTTTAGGCTTAAATTGTCCTTCTGCCTAGCCCAAAAGCTAATCATCTGTAAATAACACCCTTAAATGCAGTAGGAGAGATGGTTTTTAAAGGAACCCTGCTGAATTAGTCTGTAATGAAAACAATGCTACCAAAGTTATCTGTTTTTTATGATGCATTTATGCATAATGGGTTTCCTTCCCCATCCCCCTCCTCATAATACGTCCCAGGACATTGAAAGCATTAACAGAATGATTTTCACTTGAAGCTCAATGTCCACACAGTCCAATCCCACATTTTCTGCCATTGCACTCCCACTGAGTCCAGCATTTCCTCCTTTCCCCCAAACTTGAGCCTCCTCCTGTGAAACCCACTTCAAGCTGTGTGCCAGAACGTCACGCATCCTTTTTCATGTCCTAATAAACCACTTCCATCCATTAGCATATCAGACTTAAGTGAAGTCTGCTCAAAAGTCTGGAGAATTAGGTTAGATCACGTTGGACCAAATGGAAAACATTTTAACATCAGTATTTTTGTCTTAAAATATTAACCTTTCTTACTCACAAGTCAGAAAGAGACTTATGGACTTACAGAATGAACTTATGGTTGCTGGGGAGGAAAGGATAGTTAGGGAGTTTGGGATGGACATAAACACACTGCTATTTTTAAAATAGATCATCAACAAGGACCCACTGTAGCGCAGAGAACTCTGCTCAGTGTTAAGTGGCAGCCTGGATGGGAGGGGAATGTGAGGGAGCGTGGATACATGTATATGTATGGCCAAGTCCCTTTGCTGTCCACCGGAAACCATCACAACATTGTTAATCGGCTATACCCTAATATAAAATTAAAAGTTAAAAAAAAAACCACCTTTAATCAACTAAGTTTAATTACATAAAATTATTTTAGTGACTTTCAAATAATTATTTAATTCATTAACATCATGCTTTGCTTTGTGTAACAAACAATGCAACCCCTCAACAGAGAGGTTTGAGGAAAGTCGGGGCAGGGCTGATGGCCTGCTCAGGGCCCCTCCCTTCCTAGGGCCAGGGGTCTGGAGGCTCCTTTTGTTGGGGGAAGGGCACTAAGTATATTATTATCCTCTCTGCATACGGTGGTTGCTTACAACAAAAACAGCTTTAGGCTGAATCTTCATTAGTCTTTATCAAAGAATCCAAAGTAGTTGTAAATACGGGGCTTCCTTGGTGGATTTTCAGACAGAATAGAATCTGCCTGCAGTGCAGGTGACTTAAGTTCCATTCCTGATTCCCTGGAAGATTCCCTGGAGGAGGAAATGGCAACCCACTCCAGTATTCTTGCCTGGGAAATCCCATGAACAGAAGAGTCTAGTTGGCTATAGTCCCTGTGGTCCCAAAGAGTCGGACAGGACTGAGTGACTTTCACTCACTCTCATTCCTAATGGTAAACATAGATAAATTATATTTGAGTAGATGTATTAAATATTAATGAAATCAAATATACTGACAGCTAAGTATTTCTCTGTTAAATAGTTATACACTTGAGAAAATTGGAGATAATTTGTATATACAAACCTGATCCAAGAAAATTCCTGAATCTAAAATCATGGTAATGTTCAACTATTTACAAACCCTCTGCGTAAATCAAGCATCAACATTTGTGAGTGATGAATTCCTTCCTCTTCTAAAGTTCTTCAAGTAATTATTCAACAGTTGTTGTTCAGTTGCAAAGTCGTGTCC
Organism: Ovis canadensis; assembly: GCF_042477335.2. Lineage (NCBI taxonomy): Eukaryota > Metazoa > Chordata > Mammalia > Artiodactyla > Bovidae > Ovis > Ovis canadensis. The sequence goes on from NC_091268.1 coordinate 21,806,934, forward strand.
GACTATTTGCAACCCCACAGACTGCAGCTCAACAGTTCTTGGGAGCTCTTAAATTTATTTACTTTTGATCCAGTGTACCTTTGGGCATCCTTAATCCTGACCTGAAGAAAGAAAAAAACTGGCTTCAGGCAGAAATAGCAAGGTAAAAATTCTATCACCTTTCTTCCAAATTAAGACATTATTTCCATTTTTCTCAGTTGAAATATTGAGGTAAATCGTTCGTTCCGTGAACGGGACTAATGAAACATCCACTTCCAGTATGGATTAGCAAAGTCGGCTCTCACGGATTCTTATATTCGCATGGGGTTAGATGTGTGCAGAAGCAGGTCAATGTCAGCTGCTTTAATTTGTCTTTCCAGTTTCATAAATAGATTTTAAATTACAAAAAAAGCATGTATTCACTGTAATGAAGGAAGCAGGCAAACACACACACACACGCCTGTATGGAATGATGCAGTCACATCCCCCCAGTTTGCCCCTAAACACATGCCTTCCAAGTAATCTGTAATCTGACTCCCTGGTAAATTATCTTTCCACATTTTTTCCGTAACAATGCAAAAAGGACATACACCAGTGAAATGCGGGTGTGAGCAGTTTGTTTTCACCCAGAAGGAAGTCAGTAACATCCATATTAAATCCACGTTACACATGTTGATCACACTTGGTGTCACTTAATATCACATTTGGGCTTCCCCCATAGCTCAAGTGGTGAAGAATCCATTTGTAATACAGGAGACCTGGGTTCAGTCCCTGGGTTGGGAAGATCCCTTGTTGGAGGAAATGGCAACCTACTCTAGTATTCTTGCCTGGAAAATCCCATGACCAGAGGAACCTGGTGGGGTACTGTCTATGGGGTCACAAAGGGTCGGACACAACTGAGCACACACATACACAATAACACATTTTCACTATCTCCCATTAAGCGTTTTTGATAGTTTCATGCTGTTCCCTGATATGAGTGGTCCAGAGTTCATGCAGTCATCTCTGTGCACAAACTTTAAAGCTATGTCTTTTCCAGCCTCTCTCTGAAGGCTGCAACACATATCGTTACCTATACTCCAACATACCCTTCCATGTTCCAAATCCACATGGAGATCCCCACAATTGTCAGCTTCATCCCACATTCTTACTAGCACCTGCATCGTTTGCTCTTTTCTATAATTTTGCAAACCAGGTGGGTGAAAAATAGCATCAAGCTTCCTCTAGTTGCCTGTGCCTTTCTTTTAGTGAGGAACATCATCTTTCACATACTTAATTGTCATCTGGATGTTACTGCTTGCGGATTTCCAATGCACAGCTGCTCGTTTCTCTTCCAAGTTTTCCTCATTTTATTTTTAATTCACATCGAGTGATAATTATTATTTATTTATTTGGTATATGGGATCTTAGATCCCCCGATCAGAGATTGAACCCACAGACCCTGCATTGGGAGCACAGAGACTTAACCACTGGACTACCAGAAGTAATTATTTGTGAGGTGCATTACCTATGAATAATGTAAATGTCACAAATTAATTCCTGTGTGGGCCAGTTGATTCTGCTTGCATTCCACCCTACATTTTTAGTTCTGTAGGTCAATGAATTTGTCCTTTCTTTTGTTACCAGCTTAGACATTGTATTAGATGACTAGAGCCGCAACGTTGGGCTCACTGCATCACACATCAAGCTCCCACTGACTGCCTGTTTTACATGTGGCAGTGAAAATGTTTCAGTGCTGTTCTCTCAAATCATCCCAACCTTTCTTTCCCCCACTGTCTCCAAAAGTCTGTTCTTTAAAGTCTGGGTCTCCTTTGCTGCCCTGCTAGTAGGATTTGAGTACCATCTTTCTAAATTCCATATTTTGGTATGGAATATCCATATGCGTTGATATGCAATACTGATCTTTCTCTTTCTGACTCCACTCTGTATAATAGGCTCTGGGTTCATCCACCTCATCAGAACTGATTCCAATGTGTTCCTTTTCATAGCTGAGTAATAATCCATTGTGTTTCTGTACCACAGCTTCCTTATCCATTGCTCTGTCGATGGACATCTAGATTGCTTCCATGACTGGCTATTGTAAATAGCGCTAAAATGAACGTTGGGGCACATGTGTCTTTTTCAATTATGGTTTCCTCAGGATATATGCTCAGTAGTGGGATAGATGGGTCATACGGTAGTTTAATTCCTAGTTTTTTAAGGAATCTGCATACTGAAATTTTCATCCCTGGCAAAAAAAAAAAAAAATTTATATCCCAGGCAAATGCTCAAGGACCTAAATGTTATCAAAATGCAAAGACATCTCCTCCTTGATTAACTTTTATGAAATTCAAGGGCAAGTGGTAGTGGCAAAGTTTTAATTGATGTATTGATTGCAGATTTTATGGCAGTAGTCGTGTGGAATTCATAAAGCAATGGCTTAAGTGGCAGAAACAAACGTAAATCAGGCCTGCCCTGTTCTGCTTTCAGGTAATTGATAACATTTCCATTGCTTTCTGTAATTAAAGTAACAGCCTAAATTAATTGATGGCTTCTTCTTTCTTCTGCCCAACATAGAAAATGTCAGTAGGTGGACTTCAGTTAATAGAAGGTGCCGGAACAGGTCATTGTGCTACTGATAACATTGGTTTAATGAACCATGCCCTTCTTTCTCTCTTTTCAGTAACTCACACCTTCCTGGTGACCTCTGAGAGGCTTTTTCTAATGTTTTCTGGAGGAATCACTTAGAATAATAAACAGTACTGGGGCAAGGCCAGTGAATTTTGTCTTTGGTCAAAATTTAAAGAAGCACGAAGAAACTCAGTCATCAAGGACTTACCTGGTGGGTCCAATAGTTAAGACTCCTTGCTCCAATGCAGGAGTCCTGGGTTCTATCCCTGGTCAGGGAACTAGATCCCACGTACCACAACTAAAATTTCACATGCTGCAATTGAGACCCAGTGCAGCCAAATTAATAAACATTAAAAGCAAAATAAAACTCAATCATCAAGATAAATAACATTTTAAAGCAATAGTTTTTTTTTTTTTTTAAGGAAATGAATGGGAAAAGATCCAAGATCAGCAAAATATCAAAAATTTCCAAAAAACAAGATGAATATTATTCAGTTTTCTTTCCATGTAGGATCCAAAATGGCACAGCCAAGCACTTCTTTATTTAAATTTTGAGTCTGTTTATCACCAAATCATTAATAATCATTTAATCTTTTTAAAAAAATTGCATGAAAATATGATCAATCCTAATTACTGAGTTTTTTGGCCTTGTTACATTTTTAAGCCCAAGGTGAGTCCTAGTTCCAGCCCTGAAATAGAAGATAATAATTATAATGGTAATAATCAATGGTTTTTGAGCACTTTCTATATGTTCAGTCGTGTCTGATTCTTTGGGACCCCGTGGACTGTAGCCCGCCAGGCTCCTCTGTCCATGGGATTCTTCAGGCAAGAATACTGGAGTGGGTTGCCATGACCTCCTCCAGGGGATCTTCCCTACCTAGGTACTGAATCTGCGTCTCTTACGTCTCCTGCATTGGCATGTGCGTTCTTTACCACTAGTGCCCCCTAAGCCCTTCATATGAATGTTCTCACTTAATACAGGAAATCTATGCTCTAGGTGTGATTATTATGCCCCCTTCTCACATGAGAAAGTTTAGGCTTCAAGAGATTGAAGAACTTGGCTGTGGTCATGGATCAAGGATGAACTAGTCTGACTGAATCCTGAGTTTTCCATCTTTCTGACTCTAAACTTACACACCAGAGATTCCTTGTTCTGTTCCTGGAAAAGTCTGAGCAGAGAGAGGTCAGATGGACCTTCTAGACAGCTCTCCGTCTTCACCATTCAAGCTCTGAGGTTGGGCTCTCTCCTTTCCATCCCAAGATCCCTGGAGAGTCCTTTTTTCTCTGTCTGTTCTTTGGCAAAACTATTCTTTGAAAAGTCAGATAGTCAATATTTCCATCCTCGTGGCTTATCGAGTCTCCATTGCAACTACTCAGTTTGGTCCCCATAGCTTGAAAGTAGCCATGGGCAATACATAAATGAACGGGTGTGGCCTGGCTTCCCATAACAGTTAATTTATAGAAACAGTCTTTGTGTTTATCGTCTCCTTCATCAGGCCGTCCTTCTCCTCTGATATGGCAGGGCCCGGGGCAGCTGGCTGCTGGGGTGGAGGAAAAGGAGACTTCCTTTTGAAGTGAACGCTTGTGTCTCTTTTGCCTTTTGTACCATTTAATCACATTTTAAAACAAGTAATGTTAGGTAGGCACAGACAGAGAATCCCCTTCTCCTGATCCATAGTAAAGTAAGATCCATGCATACATTCAGTCTAGATACAACGCATTGACCTCGTTTTGCCCTCACAATAAACAGTAAAGAAACACATCTGGACTTGGAGCCCTGATTTTGGAGCTTTGATCTTCTCTAGGGCTTCCCTGGTAGCTCAGATGGTAAAGAATCTGCCTGTCATGCAGGAGACACAGGTTCAATTCCTGGGTCAGGAAGATACCCTGGAGGAGGAAATGGCAACCCACTGCAAAACGCTTGCCTGGGAAATCCCATGGACAGAGGAGCCTGGCAGGCTACAGTCCATGGGGTCAAAAGAGTTGGGCATGACTGAGCGCGTGTGCACACACACACACACCGTAATTCACTTGTATTTTCGATCCTTGCCTCCACCCCTGAACCCCAACCCGGTTAGCTCCTTTACTGACATCTGTGATCACCCCCGCTCCAGCTGGCTTATGATCACAGGCCACTTGCTTGTTACTGTTGTGTCCATTTTTTACCCTTTTTTTTTTAACTAGTTTCAAGAAAATTCTTAAAACACGCTAGTTGAACACCCTCAGTTGTTCACAGGGAAAACTCAGCAAAGGAGAAGCCATGATTCAGGCAACTGCTCTCCCAGCGCTTTGCTTATTAATCTCCATGCAGAAGAGGGCTTTTGTCTTTTTCAGACGGGGGTCTCACTTCTACAATAGGCTGCCAGTTGCAAAAAAAAAAAAACCTACCATCCGGTAGTGTGCCCCCAAACATCTTATTTGTCTTAATATTTCTTGCACAGAAATGCATGTGACAGATAGGGAATCACTGGAGAATGGTTTGCTTTGTGTCAGACAAATATTAAAGCAATAAACTGCGTTGCCCTGGGATCCCCCTGCATGCAGCCAGAGAACGAGGCTGAGATGAGCTGTTTCTGAAAGACAGGGAGGTGGCCATTCCAGGGGAATTCCCTGGAAACCCCACGTCCCGTGATGGCACTGACAGTACTTTTTCTTATGCGCATCCACACACAGCCTGGTGCAGAGCCCACATGTAAGCCCTTGACCATGGCTGTGTTCTCCTTCCCCTAGCCCTGAGCAGAGGCCACAGGCTCCTTGTTGATTATCTCTTGTATATATAGAGGTGAAAGTGAAAGTGTTAGTCACTCAGTCTTGTCCAGCTCTTTGTGACCCCACGGGCTGTACCTCGCCATGCTCTTCTATCCATGGAATTCCCCAGACAGGAATACTGGAGTGGGTAGCCATTACCTTCTCCAGAGGATCTTCCCAATGCAGGGATCAAACACAGGTCCCCTGCATTGCAGGCGGGTTCTTTACCCTCTGAGCCACCAGGGAAACCCTGTGTAGCAGTGTGTACATATTAATCCCAAACCCCCCTTTTATCCCCCACCTTGCCACTTTGGTAGCTGTAAGTTTATTTTCTATGTCTGTACCTCTGTTTCTGTTTTGTAAATAAATTCATTTGCATATTTTTTTAGATTCCACATATAGATGATATCATATGATCTTTGTCTTTCACGAATGTGGATTTAAAATGGGAAGAAAAAGAAACCAACCTTATACTGAGTTCAGAGCTGGGATCTTGTTTGATTCCTGGAAAGTAAAGTGAAGCAGCGTGATGCACTGGTGCAGGTGTTTGTTTTTAGGGAACCTGGCTTTGTAAGTGAAGCCAAGCCCTCCCAGTCTGCAGAGCTGGGAGTGAACAGCTTAGGAGGGAAGATAAGAACCCCGAGGGGAGCTTCCCAGGTGGCGCTAGTGGCAATGAACCCTCCTGCCAATGCAGGTAAATGTAAGAGATGTGGGTTCGATCCCTGAGTCGAGATGTGGGTCGAGAAGATCCCCTGGATGAAGGCATGGCAACCCACTGCAGTAGTCTTGCTCGGAGAATCCCATAGACAGAGGAGCCTGACAGGCTACAGACCGTGGGGCCACAGAGAGTCAAACACACTCGACCACTAAACAACAAGGACCACCAAGGACCCTCAAGCCCTGCAATGGGATGCTTGATATTTCTTGCATAGAAATGGGTCCAACCTCAGAGAGGTGGTCCCCTCCTTCCCTTGCGTTATTTCTCTTCAAAAGCAGATTTCCCCACACACGGTAAAGATGCATGAAAGGAAACCGAACCTGGCATCGTTCCTTTAAATAGTTGTTTTAACACTTGCTTCATGAAGAACTCCAAAACACCATTGTCTGAAATCATGTTTTCATTCATGTAAAGGCAGTGACTTGCCAAGAGCTCTTTTATTGCTTCTGGGGAACTTGGTGTCGCGTGTGTGCTAAGCCACTTCGACCCCATGGTCTGTAACTCTACAGGCTCCTCAGTCCATGGAATTCTCCAGACAAGAATGCTGGAGTGGGTTGCCATTTCCTCCTCCAGGGGATCTTCCCGACCCAGGGATCAAACCCGTGTCTCCAAAACCGTGTCTTCTGGGTCTCCTGCATTGCAGGTGGATTCTTTACTGCTGAGCCACTGGGGAAGCCCAAATACCTGCTTACCTGTGAGCATTAAGTGACATCCTTGTTTTAAAAATTTTCAGGCTGCTTGAGGCATTGTAGCTCCTCAAACAAATGGCTCTTCTTTCCTTTTCGTTCTTAGATGCGATCTTTTCCAGGTGCTTTCGAAAGTTCACCAACAAAGCTGGCTTGGAAGCTTTATGTTAATCTAGTGCCTGGACAACTGGACCATGTCTGAATGGCCCTCCTTCGATCTGGTCTAGGTGGGCATGTTGGGGAGGTCTCCAGCTGGGAAATCAGACAGGTGATCCCAGGTCCAAAAAGTACCTTTAAACCTCTGGGTTTGTTTGGGGACATTGCCCAGAGGATCAGGACTCAGTTTTCAAGTCTGGAGCTGGTTCTCAAAATCAGATGAGGTTTGACATCACAGTGGTGGCTGGCAGTGAAATGAACTATGCTTTTGCATCTCATTTCCATCCCGAGAGTCCCCATCAACCCCCATCTAGGGCCTCGCGTTCATGGAGCTGCAGCAGCCCCAAAGAACCATGGGAAATTCAGCCCAGCATAAGGGAGCTCATTTATCTCACTTGCCCCGCTTCCTACCTGGAGAGGCAATTCACCGAGCTTGCTGTTTCAGCCAGCTGTTAGCTAGATCATGAATGATTTAACAATTGAACCTTTACTGTGTATATGCACTCGATAAAGTAATTATTTATATAAATTATTAGCCTTTTTTTTTTTTCTGCTCCATGGCTGCCTGCAAAAAGCTACATTGACACCAATACAGGTTTTGTCAGAGGAATAGATGCTGGTAAATTGCTTCATCTGAGTTACAGTAGGTCTCAGCATCTCAGGTCTTTGTCTCCCCAGGTTCCTTCTAAGGACAGAAAGCACTTTTGCAGATGCCTTCTGAGGTCCTGCCGAGTCAAACACTCCAAGATGGAGATGCATTCTTGTTTTGTTTTGTCTTTTTCACTGAATGAAATGTTATAGAAACCCTGCCCAGGGGGCTGATGTCAATACATATAAGTAGATGGAACACAAAAAGGTCTTTAGCACAGAAAAAGCTGCTCACTGCACGTTTTAGCAGCCTTGGCCCTCCCCACATGTCTGTTGGATTAATCTGCCCATGTGTAACCTGGGAGAAAAGAGACGACCAGCCCCTAACTTCAGGGGGTAAGCAGGAATCAGGAGGTAATTAGATAATATCCAAGGCTGCTGTCCTCATTCAAAATCCTAAGTGTTGAAAGAATATTTAGGTGTGTGAGCATTGTGGGATTGTGAGGAGGTTTGTTGAGACTTCTTAAATTTATTAAGTTCAGAAACATGTTTGCTTTGGAAACACCAAACTCACTGCTCAGAATGCATCCCTGTATCAGCATTACATGTTTTAATGTATATTTTTTACCTAGATGACTCCTTTCTTTCCAAGGAAGAGACTATTTCTAACCAAGCTGTGAGTCAAGTGACATTCGAGAAAGTGAGTTGCTCAGTAGTGTCTGACTGTTTGCCACCCCATGGACGATACAGGCCAGAATACTGGAGAGGGAAGCCTTTCCCTTCTCCAGGGGATCTTCCCAACCTAGGGATCAAACCCAGGTCTTCTGCATTGCAGGTGGATTCTTTACCATCTGAGTCACAAGGGAAGCCCAAGAATACTGGAGTGGGTAGTCTATCCTTTCTCCAGTGGATCTTCCTGATCCAGGGATCAAACCAGGGTCTCCTGCATTGCAGACAGATTCTTTACCAACTGAGCTATGAGGGAAGCCCAAACATAAATATGGAATGGAAGAAATGTCACCTGCCCCCCTCTTTTCCATGCCCTGGCCTGCAGCAAGATCTCAGGGAGGCTTGTAGACAGATCCCCCTGCAAATTAATTCAGTCCATGATGAATCAGGGCTGGTTCTCTTGGATGTGTTATGGATTAAGGGAGGTGATGGAGCAACTTGTCCAGACAATAGGAGGGAAGTGAAAACTGATGGCCTGGAAGCAGTTTAGGGGGGCTTCCCAGGTGGCGCTAGTGGTAAAGATCCTGCCTGCCAGTGCAGGAGATGCAGGAGACATGGGTTCAGTCCCTGGGTGGGGAAGATCTCCTTGAGGAGGGTATGGCAATCCACTCCAGTATTCTTGCCTGGGAAATCCCATGGGCAGAGGACTCTGGCGGGCTACAGTCCATGGGGCCGCAAAGAGTCAGGCACGACTGAAGTGACTTAGCACACACACATGCAAGCTGCACGTGGAGAAAGTGGAAGTGGAAAGGTTTTGCCTAAAACTGACAAAGGATCCCTTTGTTCCAGCGCCTCCTGCCATAAATAAGATGTCAGGGTCTGGTGTCAAGTTGTCTGGGTTCAGATCACTGGAGAGTTTCTGAGCTGCTCTCTGTCTCCCTTTCCTCTCCAGGAAAGTGAAGATTACAGTTAAGACCTGATTCGTGTGGTTCTGTGGAGAGTTTTGTGAGTTCATCTGTGGGTCTGGCCTTTAGCAAGTGTTAGTAGCTGTTTACTGTGTGTTTCATCATATAGTAAAATCTCATCTATCTGATCATGGAGTCCAAGAGGATGGAATTATGCCAACCGTAATCGCCACTTTTAACGATTCCAGTTATCACTGCCTGAACTTTGAGACACGTGAGGTCCAGAGTCTCTCATCACTGATGTCCTCATTAAATTTCTCTTAAAATAGACATCCTTCCGAAGCAGCAGCTCTCACAGGGTCAAGGACTGGCACTCATCTTTCCTCTGTAACAGAATTGCTATGGCATTCTGAGTTTATCTAACGACATAATCAATAAACATCTCAGCGTGTACCTGGGGCCAGGTCATCCTCTGGGTACTAGAGACACAGTCTGGACAAAGATAAAGTCCTCAGGACACCTCAAGAGAGAGCTCGATAAGGAGAGTGCAATCGTATGAAATGGTAGGAAGGAGATGGTAGGTGAAGAGGGAAGAAGGAGGGGTATGGTGGTGGCTGTGCTGGCATCAAGAAATGTGGGGTAAAATTGAGAGGAAAAACCTTTGAAGGAGGAGGTGATGTTGGAACCAAGGATTAGATTAGGGAGTCGACGTTTAGAGACTGGACAAAGGCGAGAGTCTTTATCACTAAGACGCGGTGGTCAGAGGAGGCTGGAGGAAATGAAGTCTGTCAGTCTCAGTGAAGATTTAGGTCGATAAATTCATTTTTGGCAATCAAGCCAGCACAATATCCCCATCATTTTTTTTTTCCTTTCAAAAATGTACATCTCTCTCCAAGTTCTTGCCAGTTCTTTCCACACATCCTCCTCAGACCTGTAACGGCCTAGAAACTTCTGGCTAATTTGGATTTGACTAAAACTTTTGTACCATGACATTATGTAAAGAGATTCAATTATGGTGCGCAATGTTTTGTGAGTAACTGCCGCCCATAAAAAGTTAATTAATCAGGGCTGTGTCAATTTCCTTGTGCCATGTCAATTTGCTGCCAGGTAATTAATCACTAATCACCCACCAAACAGCAGGCGGGGGTGGGGGGGTGCATCCTGGAGCCATTTATTGTCTTTCTCCAAATAAATGGCACATGCAGCCAGCAAGAAACACATCTTGCCTTTCATAATATTTTTATCGACACTTTTGCAAGTTGTAATGGACTGCACCAACAAGCAGCTGCAGTTCAATGGAATATGAATATTAAAGAAACAAATGAGCGGAGATTTATAGGACATTGCGTTTCTGTTATGTCAGTTTTGAGATTAAACCAAGCAAATGAACAGTGAAAAATTACTCTTCCATGTGGAGAATGGTGATTAGACTTGTACATTAATTAGAAATTTTTGTTTTCCTATTCAATGCATTTCAAATGAGGATGTCCTGTAAGAAACTGTTTGTCCAAAACGTAGATTTATTCACTTCTAAACAGCAGTGTTTAATATCAACATGCATTTTAAAAGGAAACAAGAGCCGATCCCAAATGTGAGTTTCAGGGATGAATAGATGTGCGTATGAAAACCAGAGAGTCCAACAAATTAAGTGGCCATTTTGGTCTTTTTGTCAATGACTGCCTGAATGCAAGACTCCCTTCTTACTCCTAAACCTGGAAATGACTGAATTTTAACAAAATTGAAAGCCTTTCCATTTTTATTTTGACCTAGAACCAAATATGATCCATCATATTAAGTTTTCCATTTAGTCTTATTTAAAGACAGTGACCTCACTATGTATACACTCTGTGTTACAAACCAATTTGATGTATCTTTCTTTGAGATCTGTCCTGCAAATTGCACAAACATTTTTTTGCCATGTGGAAAAGAAGTCATCAGGTTTTTATGTGGGCTTTTTTGGAGGATGCATTGTGATGTTTATCACACAGTGCTCTGCCTGTGAAATTGAGCTATCGCTGGTTGTTTATTTCACCTCGGTATGTTACCTATTATGCCACTTCTTAATTTATGGTCCAGCTCATGGAACAGGAGTTCCCTCGAGGGGAATCCTGCAGAACCGTGAACCTGCTGTTGAAACCGCATCTGTACCCCCAGAATTGTGTAAGTGAATATTTCCTACCGTAAATTACCCGCGGAACAATTCAACCCCCAAATGAGCATGAAGATCTCTGTCTTAAAACATTTCAGGGGTGGGGGAGGAGGAAGGTGGCATTCACACAGCAAAGAAAAGGAAGAAGAGACAAAGAGAGAGCTTTCCCCACCCCCATCCATCCTAAACAGCACACCTTTTCCAGGCATCTGGCAACTTCATGCAAATTCAAACCCATGCACAAATGCAAAGAATAATTGCCCGTTAAAGCAGTTGTATATTTTTATGGTTTTGATGCAGTCTGCCCCCTGTCGGGTTTTGCATCTGCTGTTCTTCCATTTCTCCCAGAGCTCTAAAACTTTAATATGCAGTTTATAACCCTCAAGTATTTTCCACGGGTTTTGTTGTGTTCCTTCTCTTGGGATTTCCGGGCTTGCTGAGATGATCTCATTTGTGTTTATTTTCGAAGGTAAGCACCACATTCGTAAAAGAGACAGAGGGAAGGGATCACGCGTTCGTCACTGTAAATACATTGAACTCCGAGCTCCTCGGAGGTGGGAGGTGGGGGCCTCTGTCTTGCGGGGGAGAGAGGCAATAAGCAGTTGACACTTTGGTAAATGGCCCATTTGTCTGGTTGATACACCCACACATCTTCCCTTTAAAAATGTTGATTTGCCTTGATACTTGAGCACATCACAGCATGCCTCTGGTTACGGCCCTGAAGTTTCCGTTTCATTGAGTTCAGCGGTGGAGAACTCCTTATTCCTGAGAGCTGAGACGGTTGCTCTGCTAACCTCGCCCCTCTCTGCTCTGGATATAAATCTAGCTGAAGGTTGGGAGTGGGTGGGCTGCGGATGTCGAGGTGTCAACGAGATGAGCAGTTGGCATTTGCTCCAGAAGCTCAGGCCCTGTTTTCTTGGAGAGAAACTCATTTTTAGCTTATGAGCTAAATCCAATTTTCATTGCAGTGATACCAGATTTTTCACTTTGATTCATGCTGGAGCAGGTTAAAGAGGGAACGTTTCCAGTATAATGAACCTGTGCTTTTTTTCCCCCTCCCTTGTCTCCCTCATGCCAAGAACTAAGGATTTATTTGGTACCCATGAAGCAGCCTGAATACTTTCCATTGTTTGCCATGGATGGTCTGTTTACATGCTTATTAACGTGAAGTTCAACTAGGAAAAAAAAAAATCAAACTCCAGCATTGGGGTTCAGAAATGCCTCTAATTTGGTGTCTTTGCTTTCAAACATTGGTCTTTAATTAACAAAGAGGCATTTACAAATATTGGACAGGGTGACAGGTTGAATGACTTTTGTTAGCATCGATTTACTCTGTTTTGGTAGTGAACAGGACATTGTGCGTTTCCCCTTGGCCTTTTGCATTGGATTTATTAAACATGCATTGCCCACTTCTTGCATCCAAACTCCTGAACTGGGGTATTGATAGATGACATAACTTTCAACAGAAGAGACAAGTCATGCTGCAATGTAAACACATAATTAAGAAGTCTTCTTGTTACGAAACCCAAGTTCATGTGACCAAAGTACAGTGAGACCAAACAATACCTAAATGTCAGAGCTTGGGTGCAGGAAAGGTTTATTGGCCTGCAGGGCAATGCAAGGAGAAGGCGTGACTCAAAACACCCCAAATTCTCTGAAGTGCTTCAGCAAAGCATTTGTAAAGGCAAGGCGAGGGAGGTGCTTGGTCGGTTGTTGCAAGCTTCTTGATGTCAGAATCCTTTGTTCTTGTAACACTCCATGTAGGTCTGATCACTATATTCCTGCAAACTTCCAACAAGACAAATGTTATTCTCTGTTTTGCAACTTTTTATCTCCATATGAATGGAAAAGTGTTATACCCTTAAAGATGAGAGCCTTGAGAACGGGCAATCCCATGTATTTTAGGCTATAGGCAACATATAGGAAAGTCTGATGGCTCAGCAGGTAAGAGAATCTGCTTGCAATGCAGGAAACACAGGATTTGAGTTCGATCCCTGGGTCTGGAAGATCCCCTGGAGGAGGAAATGGCAACCCATTCCAGTATTCTTGCCTGGGAAATCCCATGGACAGAGAGGAGCCTGGTGGGTGGCAGTTCATGGAGTCACAAAGAGTCAGACACAACTGAGTGACTTAGTACAGCACATTACATTCTTTTCACATGGTTCAAGGATAAAGCCATTTTGGTTTTGTTCAACCTATATCCTAATCACCTAAGTATACGCTTCACATATGCAGTTAACCATGCTCTATAAGCCAGCAGACCCAGTAGGCAAGTAAAAATAAATAGATCAGCTCCTACCATCCCACCAGAGTCTAAAGGAAGCTTGACAGACAGTTGTGGTATTTTGCCCTTGAATTTGACCATTTGTCTTAGTTGCAAGACAAGAGAGCCACACTGTCCTGAGCCAGCCGTAGTGGGGATATCCTCTCATGGAGACAGGAAGAAACGCAGAAGGCACAGCTGTCAGTCAGGCAAGGTAGGGATTATAAGGATTGCTATTTTCCAGTGTTCCTTGTTGCATAAAGACTGAGATTTGCTGGGTTGCTAGGGAGCTCCATGTGGGGCTGTGTGCAAGAAGGAACACAACCAAATACCTTTTACTGACCAGATGGGTACCACCTGTCTGGGGGTGGGGGGAGTTTGAGCTCAACTTATCTAAGAACAAGAAACCAATCTCCAAACCCTAATGCTGTGCAGCAATAAAGGTGAATTTAAGTGAATGAGGATGGGCAATAATTCCCAGTGTAGAGCATTTACCCAAATCATTTCCCTTTTCATCAGAATCACACATATTCCAAGTCTGGTTGCTATTTTTGGGTCAGGATAGCATCTTCTGAGTATGGGTGTAGCAGTTTTTATAAAGATGATTGAGATCTGATGTATTATTTGCACACTGTGTTCCTGCAAATCTTGGGCAGCATGCTTTTTATAAAGGACAGGGTTATGGTCCTTTTGAAGGAGACTAACATGGGTTCATCATCAAAGCTTGTCCAGGCATGGTATTAGGTAGCTGACACCTTGCTGTGCTAGGCAATTTCCTAAATCAAAGAGCAGAACAGATGAAAAACACTGCCCACATGGAGCTTGCGTTTTAGCTATGGTGAGAGTATTTTTTTCCCTTCATATCTGTGATCCAAGTTACTTGATTGCTAGTACGCCCAGGAAGATTTGGGGTAGGCTTCTTCGGAAGGAGATTACAAAATAAAAGGGAGGGAGGAAGGAATGGATGCCTAATCCATTCTGTGTACCTTGACACCCACTTCAATCTCAGAGAGTTTTGGATGAAATAGAAAAGAATAGCTTTGTTGCTTTGCAGGCAAGAGGGCCACAGTGGGCTACTGCCCTCAAAACTGTGTGTCCTGACCCGGAGGGGGTGGTGAGGAGTTTTATGGTAATGGCTCAAAGAGGAGGAAAGCCTGACTAGCTCCTGGACATCCTTCTGATTGGTTGGTGGAAGTCAGCATCACCAATTTTCTGTTTCCAACTGGTCTGGGGTCTGTGTGCTGGTGGGCAGCATGCAGTTAACTTCTCCCACCTGGTGGGGGTTTCTGAATCTGCAAAACAACTCAAGGATATTATTATGTGTATCCCTTAAGGAGGAGCCGAGACCCTACCCCGAAAGGCTGCACTGCTGTTTCTGGGCTGCTGCTGCTTGTCTCTGCATCCCCTCCCTTCCCTAATTAGCAACTGTTTGAACCTGCCTGTTGGAACTCAGGGAAAGTCTTGGAGGCTGAATGAAGCCGATTTCCTGTAATCAAGAAATGGGAAACACAGAAAGGCTTCTGTGCCCAGGAGCCCCACTGGGTCCTGTTTGGTTTCAGGAATGAGGGAGGGAGGGAGAGAAGAGGGAAAGAGAAGGGAATATTCATCAATGACAGTGATTAACTAGAGACTTCATGAAGAGACCCCTTGGCCAGCTCTAGACGGCAACAAGAAGGGATAGCTGAGCAGACATCCATTTGGGAGACTTACATGCCTGCTCCTGTAACAGGAAGCCCCTGTTACAATTTGTTGTGGTTGTTTAGTCGCTAAGTCATGTCCGACTCTTTGCAACCCCATGGACTGCAGGCTCCCCTGTCCTTCACTGTCTCCTGGAGTTTGCTCACATTCATTCCTGAATATTCATTGGAAGGACTGATGCTGAAGCTGAAGCTCCAACCATTTGACCACCTGATGTGAAGAACTGACTCATTAGAAAAGGCCTTGATGCTGGGAAAGATTGAAGGCAGGAAAAGTGGACAACAGAGGATGAGATGGTTGGATGGCATCACTGACTCGATGGACATGAGTTTGAGCAAGCTCCGGGAGATGGTGAAGGACCGAGAAGCCTGGCGTGCTGCAGTCCATGGGGTCGCAGAGAGTCAAACATGACTGAGTGACTGAACAATGACAACATGTCCATTGAGTTGGTGATGCCATCCAACCATTTCACCCTCCGCTGCCCCCTTCTCCTTTTGCCTTCAATTTTTCCCTGCATCAGGATCTTTTCCATTGAGTCAGCTCTTCGCATCAGGTGGCTCCTTATCTTACCTGAGGGCACTTGGCCTCCCAGGAAGTTGATGTGCCATCCTTCCCTTGCTCCTATAACATCCAGAATCTCTTTAATGCGCCCTGCTTGGAGCAGCCCAAAGAGCTTGGTACGAAGACCTGCAAATCCCTTATCCTGCACTGAGAAGGCTATTTTCTCCCTGCAGCAAAGAGGGTACACAGCGGCATCCTGGCTTTCCCCTTCTAGCAGCTTGCACTCCCCTCGCTCTACTGCCGAGCTTCTGTTTCATGTTCTATCTCAACATCTAAATCCTCCAAGAATTATTGTAAAACCTGCTTGTCGCTGAGAGGGATCTTGTCTGGCTCACTCCGTGCCGCAGCCAACGATAATGAATGGGTCAGCATAATTACTGCGTTTCCTCACACAGGCAACCAGCTGCTCTGCCAGATTGTGAATTTTTCATTTGCTTTATTTCAAAATCCGGGGTGTTCCTCCGCAAACTTAATATTTGAACTGTGGCAAGATCACGTTGGAATCAAAGGCTCGCTCTCTCCTTTTCTCCCCAGTGTTGAAACCAACATCTCCTATCTCACAACTCCTGGCCTTTTAGGATATTAGGATTGCCCTGCTTCCCCTGTTGAGGTTGATACCTCTTCGCAATTTCAAGAATAGTAGTTGGGCTTCCCAGATGGCACACTGGTAAAGAATCCACCTGTCAGTGCAAGAAATGCAGCAGCTGCGGGTTCTGTCTCTGGGTCGGGAAGGTCCCCTGGAGGAGGACATGGCAGCCCACCCCAGTATCCTTGCCTGGAGAATCCCATGGACAGAGGAGCCTGGAGGGCTACAGTCCATGGGGTCGCAAAGAGTCACACTCAGCTGAGCACAGCTGAAACACCAGCTAAGAAGCATGGATGCTGAGGGGCTGGCAAGCTGAGAGTTAAGTACTGCTATATGATTTGTCTTGACTGACAATTTTTTTTAAAGGTTAAGAAATAACCTGGAAGGTCTTCTGGGTCATAAAGGACATAAATAGAGAGAGAAAATCATTCTGGCTTGGTTCTACCATCCTAGCATTTTACTAGCATCATCAGAGAAGGATATGGTAGAATCCAAGAAACAGGCTGGCTGTTGGCTATTCAAGAACACATGAAGAATTCCAGATGGTAGTCAGTCTGTCTTCAACTTCCAGTTCATGAGTTATAGTCCAGTCTGTGCAATCCCATGAATATAGGATTGGGAATAACTGCTGTGGGAAATCCCACTTCCTTTCCTCCCCAGCCTCCTGCCACCGACATGCAGCTACAAACCTGCTGTCCAAGAACTCTGGGAGTAAGGGGAGCTGATGGAGTGCAGGGCTCCTACTCTTTTTATTTATTTATTTTTATTGAAGTGTTGATTTACAATATTGTGGTACTTTATGCTGTACAGCAGAGTTATTCAGTTACACACATTCTTTTTCATATATTGTACAGATATATTTTCCTCTTTCCTTTAATTTTTTTAAACTATGAAAGCATGATAACACAATTACAAGAAACTTGGAAAATACAGAACAAAATTACATGTAGTCCCACTATATGCTACGATTATTTTTAAAGTAGATAAGTTAATATTTTTAATTGGAGTTTCCATATCAAACTCAAAAATTGATAGAATGAATAGACACAAGAGTAGAAGCATACAGTAGACCTGAAAAGCACCGTGAACCAATTCAACATAGTGAAGCTTTATACAGTTTTCACACAACAGCAGGATACAAATTCTATTCAAGTTCCCATAGACTATAAACTAGGAGACACTGGAACATATCCAGGGACATAAAACAAGGTGCAAAAAAATTTCATGGTCTAAAGTAATTGGAGTCCTACAGAGTCTGTTTTCTGATATTCTTTTTTAATTATGTTTTCCATTATGACTTATCCCAGGATACTGAATATAGCTCCCCGTGCTATACAGTAGGACCTTGGTGTTTATTCATCCTGCATATAAAGCCTTACATCTCCTAACTCCCACCTCCCTGTCCATCCCTTTCTGAACCCCTTCCCCCTGGGCAACCACCTGTCTGTGGAGGGCTTCCGCTCTTGAACATGATGGCAGGGAGGAAGGCTGTTTGGATGTAGACGGAGGCAACTTTAAGATAATATGACACACAACACCCTGTGAGAGGTTAGGAATTCGGCAAAATACATGCTCTGGGAGAGGGCAGCTTGGATGTGTTGCCTTGCCTCTGGGAAAGAGCCTCCTGGGCTGAGGCCTCTCCGAGCCTTTATCTTCCTATCAGACCAAGAGAAGCTGGGTCCTTCCCAGCCTTGCATGTTGCTACCAATACTGTCTAAAATCCCAAGAGAGACGGAGCAGGGGAGACAGGGCTGTGGACACGAGGAAACCCATCCTGGTTCTTGTTCATTCCACCTGTCTCCCTCTCTAACAGGAGATACGTCAAGCTCCTGTTAGGTAAACAGGGTGAGAGGAGAGAATGGATAGTCCGCCAGTCATTTGGTTGGACCACATCCCAGGGCTTTATTCACTGGTCTTTAAGTCATCCAGAATCAACTGTGTCCAATATCTAGAACCTACTGTGGACAAAATCAGGGGGCTTCTGCTGACATTGGGGGGGAATGCACGGGGAAATGCAAGGATGAATGGGATATGATGGGGGCCCTCAAGAAGCTGGCTGATGAGTAGAAGAAGTAAACATAATGACTAAGTTATTTTCTTCTCCAGACCAGTAGCCAGAGGCTGGGTATTCTCTGAACTAGAGTTCCTGGAGAAATGAAGTCTGGGGTTGCTGTGTTAATGGTGCTAATGCACTTCCCAGGTGGCGCTAGTGAGAAAGAGCTCTCCAGCCAATGCAGGAGACATAAGAGATGTGGGTTTGATCCTTGGGTTGGGAAGACCCCCCTGTAGAAGGAAATGGCAACTACTCCAGTATTTCTGCCTGGGAAGTCCCATGGACGGAGGAGCCTGGTAGGCTATAGTTGAAAAGGGTCAGACACAGCTGAAGCGACTTGGCACGCATGCGCACACTTCCCTTACCTTAGGACTTTCTGAGCCTCTAATGTATTAATAGATCTCCTGGGACAGTGGCCTTCCAAATGTATTTTCCTAAAAGAGCATCCCCTCTGTGGGATTCACTGCGGGTAACAGTGCCTGCTGAGAGTGGGACGGGACGGGCATGACCAGTATGGTGGGAGCCTGCGATTCAGGGTCTAGAAAGAGCAGCAAGGCGGGGTGATGTCATCAGGGTTTCATGGACCTGATGCACTAGGATTTGCAGACATCCTGGGAGGAAGGGCATCCCAGGCAGAGGAAGCTGTGTTAATTATCATGGGTCTTGAGCATCAGGCTTACTTTCCCTCCCGACTCTTGACCGAGTCACTTGGTTCAGAGAATTTCCACACCACCACCCCTGGGAAGATAACCCTGCCCACACTTTCTCTTTCAGAGTTGAGTCCCCGTACTTCTCTGTGGTTATGGTTGTTGTATAAATGGTTTTATAAGCTATGTAAATGGATAGGGGGCTGATGGGGTCTTAGTAGTGATTTGTCCATAGGAGCATGAGGGGTCTGTACATGTCTGATGCATACCTTGTCTGTAGGTACAGTGCATTTCAATTAAAACATTTTAACCAGCAATATAGGTTCATAAGTTCTCCCCCTGTGACTCAGCAGTAAAGAATCTACCTGCCAGTGCAAGAGCTGCAGGAGACTCAGGTTCTATCCCTCAATTGGGAAGATCCCCTGGAGAAGGAAATGGCAACTATTCCAGTATTCTTGTGTGGGCAATCTCATGGACAGAGGAGCCTGGCAGGCTACAGTCCATGGGGTCACAAAAGAGTCAGACGTGACTTATCAACTGAACAAGAAGCAACCTTAGATACCTAAAGGAAAATATGGGAAAAAAGATAAAACCGAATGGAGAAAAGCTATGAGTAGACAAGTAACATTTTCTCATGAATTTTAGCCTCACAGATAACTACAAACACATTGAAGTATGTATGTATTTGCGTATCTAATTGTATACATATGCACGTATATATAAATAGGCATGTATACATATTCCCATACACACACACACATACATGTGATATGTACACTAACACCCACGAATACTTTACACACATATACATAATAGGGCTTTCCTTGTGGCTCAGCTGGTAAAGAATCCGCCTGCAATGCAGGAGACCTCAGTTTGATCCCGGGGTTGGGAAGATCCCCTGGAGAAGGGAATGGCTACCCTCTCCAGTATTCTGGCCTGGAGAATTCCATGGACTGTATAGTCCACAGGGTCACAAAGAGCCGGACACAACTGAGCGACTTTCACTTCACTGTATGTGTACATATACACCTATGCATATTGCATGCTCATCCACATACGTATCATGCGCAATACCTATATTGGCCAGGTATGCATGTTAATAGATGATAGGCAGATGTGAGAACCCAGTACACACACATCTTGCAGTCTCCCTTTTTAAAAAGTTAAGTTTATGCAGTGAGCATTTCCCCTGTTAGAATCCTTTGTGGATGTTTGTCCTCGATATTGGTCCCAGGGATCACTGACTGCGTTAGCCCATCCTCTGTGGAATCGAACCTTGGTCTCCTTCCTCCAGCCTGCCTTTAGAAGTCTGATTCCTGGAAGGAAGGGGTGCGGGTGTCCAGCCCTGGCCTACGGGGAGCAGGGTCCTGGGTGTGTGTGTTGAGGCGGGACAGTTCCCCCACAGGCAGGCTCGATCTGAACCTTGTGTTCTCTCCTCTCGCCCACAGTGCCCGGCTTCCCATATCCAGCCGCCACGGCGGCGGCCGCCTACCGAGGGGCGCACCTGCGTGGCCGTGGCCGCACCGTGTACAACACCTTTCGGGCCGCAGCGCCCCCGCCCCCGATCCCGGCCTACAGCGGGTAAGTGGGGAGCCCCCCACCGCGGGTGGGCCTCCCGCCCCAGCACGCCAGCCCTCGCCCCAATCCCTGCCTGCGATGGAGTGCGTGCCCGCCTTGACCGCCCCTCCGGAACCGCCCAGCATGCAGCCTGCCCGCTTGCAGTATAGCACCTTGCAGAGTCTTGAAAAATGAGTGTAATTTGTCTTGTCATGGTTGGTGCCTTTAAGCATTCTACATGTCACATGTTGTTATGGAAATTCTCTTTGAGACTGAATGCTGGAGAACAGAGAAATGGTTACAGCCCAAGACGTCTTTCTGATGATTGCAAACATCTGGTGATTAAGGAGGTTGGATCACATACGCCCCTTGAGTCTCTCTGTTGGGGGACGGGGAGGGTTTAAGATGGAAAAATCACCAGGGTGGCCTTGTCCCCCTCCCCAAAGATATCCAGTACTTCAAGGTGTATGAACTTTTGGCCCAGAAGAGAAAATTAGGTGAGGAGGTGTACTCTTGAAGCTCAAAGAAATTGGAATTGACTCATTGCGTGGGATTTTTCCAAAATGGTTTTGCTTTCCTTTTTCCCTCTTTGAGGAGAATTTGTTTGCAGATTAATTTGTTCCCCATGGCCCGTTTGGTCTTTCTCTGCATGGACTTTACTGTTGCCAAGTGAATCTCAAGGAATAGTGGTGAATGCTATTTAAAAAAAAAATAGTACTGGTATAATGGGCTGCAGTTTCAAAGTGCTACCCTTTCTGCTTTGCTATTAGGAATCTTCCTGGTACATTCTGGGTTCCTGGTGTGTTGTTAGGAATCCTTCTAGAATATTCGAATATTCTGGCCCCCTGGAGTCAGAGAGAGGGAAGTCCCTCAAGCAATAGTCCTCACAGGACACTGGGAAAGTCTAGAGACCTTTTTGGTTGTTGTGATAGCATCTACTGGGTGGAGGCTGGGGATGCTGCTAAAAATCTTACAAAGCACAGGATGGCCCCCCGTCCAGTCCCCCAACACAAAGAGTTACCAGGATCCAAATGCGGCTTCCCCAGTGGCTCAGTGGTAAAGAACCTGCCTGCCAATCCAGGAGACTCAGGTTTGATCCCGGGGTCGGAAAGAGCCCCTGGAGGAGGGCATGGCAACCCACTCCAGGATTTTTGCCTGGAAAATCCCACAGAGGAGCCTGGAGGGCTACAATCCGTGCGATCACAAAGAGCTGGACACAACTGAAATGACTGAGCGCGCACACACACAAGGAAAACTCAGCGATACCCAGCACAGTCTGGCACAAGCCTTCTCTGGCCAAGGACTGGCTTTCTGGTCTCCAGAAAGAATCTAGTTATATTCAGGACTGTGTGAAAGGGTTAAACGCATTTTCTATAGCTCTTTAGCTAATCTGTCTTTTAGAAAACCGGAATAAGCCTAGATCATGTCTATTATGTTGATGACAAAGGGAGACGCTCTCTGTTCATTATTTATTCATATCTCACCCATTCCAGAGTAGAGCATTTGAGGTGTTTTAAAAACAAATACACAGAAATAAAGTTAAGGCTATTAAGAAATGAGACTCTATGAAATCATCAGGAAGGGGAAATAAAAGCAGAGAAATAAGACAATGTCCATCATTTCTTAAATAATCATTAGATTTAGATGAATTCTGAGCTTCTACTGCAAAAAAGTTGTGGTTTTTTTTGTTTTTTGTGTTTTTTTTACTGAAAAGGTGGAGGATGATAGCAAACCAAGAATGAATTGACCTTAAATTCTCACAGTCCTCCAAAATAATACATTTGTGTGTCCTAAGCCTTTTATATCTGACCATGTGTTGTGAGGAATCATTGATTTTATAGTGATTATCTCCAGTCCACAGTATTGAGCCCACTTTATAGATCCAGAAAGGCAGAAACAAAGGTTTAACATTCCCAAGGTCACATAATGAGTAATGAAGAAAAGAAAGAATTACCCTCTGGGTTCATGTGATGACTAAAGCAAGATTCATAAGCCATACATGTAAAATTGCATGTTTATATCATATTAGTTTGTCTGAAAATCATTATCTTACCTCAGTAGATGAAAATTGTTGCTTTTGGTCTACATACCCTTGATATCTCATTACTATACCAAACAGAAAAATATCCTCATATGAGCAATTTATTTTAAAAAATCTCTGAATAACACACCTGCTGTGAAATTGAAATTTGCTAACTTGTAATGAACTTGTTCTTTGCTAGGAATAACCAGGCATAACTAATGAACGCCACATTTGCCAGGGAGAGACTTAGGCATCTCCAAGTGGTAAAACACATTGTTGGTGACTGCTTTGTACATGATTTCACTTTAATATTCCAGCCATCTTCCTAATCATTTTGGTTGTAATGGTAGATTTTGCCTTTTTGCTGGCAGTATTATGGCTGGAATTCTGAAATCACACTTAGAAAGATAAAATTCTCAAGACAGGAGGACTAGAAATTTTAGAAAGGCTAGAGAAGTGTATGCCCATGTCTGCATGTTTTATTAGAGCAGAGTACTGGTCAAAGGAAGGAAATTCAGCCAGTTGCCTGGGTGCTTTGCTGGATTATAAACTGTCTGGAGTGCACTGGTACCAAGTGAAAAAGTGTGAACTCAGCATCTTCAGTGAAGGCTCCTGTTCCTTCATTGGCTTAAGCTGAAGGAGTCCATGGTGGAGGGGGTGGGGCAGACGGGGCAGTTCATCCTCAAAGAAAGAGCACCAAGGAGGACACAGAGCAGACCTTGGCTGGAGTGGAGAGCCCTGATGTGTGTTGACTGAAGCAAGTAGCAGAGAAGCTGCAAAACCCACGTCTCTTTCCAGGAAGTGATGTCATCAGGATTCAGGTGTTCCAGGGGATGGTGTGGGTTTCCTGTAGTTTTTCATCTTCAGAGTCCTTTGGTTTCCCAGTTACTAGATTTGACTGTCTTTCTTCCAGTCCAGTTCAGTTTAACTTTGCCTCTCTCAGCTCCATGAGCTGAGGATGCTAAGGCAAATGGCACCTTTGAAGGAGTTTCTTACAGGCAGGCACAGGGAACACCGTAGATGCTAAAGATTTTAACACATGTGGAAGTGGTAAGATAGGCTTTTGAGGGAGTGTTGTTGTTCAGTCACTCTGTCGTGTCCGACTCTCTGCAACCCCATGGACTGCAGCACGCCAGGCTTCCCCTGTCCTTCACTATCTGCCAGAGTTTGCTCAAACTCATGTCCATTGAATTGGTGATGCCATCCAACCATCTCATCCTCTGTCGCCCCCTTCTTCTAAATCAATTACACTTCAATTAAAAATTTTTATAATTTAAAAAAAAATTAAAACCAAAAAAGGAAAGAAAACCCAATCAGGAAAAATTCCAGTCATTTCCTAAGTTGTCCTGCTAAAATCTCATTCTGTGATTTTCCCTCACATTCAGAGATCCCCTCTTTTTTTATAAGCCATCATCTAGCAAACTGCATTTTGGAGGGAGACTTTATTATTCCCCTTGTCACCAATTGAAGACATATCTGTCATCCTAAACTTCTGTTTATTGTAAAGAATCTAATCTGAAAACACTGTTACTAAAATCTCAACCAAAAATATGTCATTTATCCTATGTCTATGTATAGCTTCCTTTTGGGGGAGGGGGCGGAGTTTGGAAAACATCCACAGAATCTCCATGGCCACTTTTGTGGAACCTTGGGTGACCCTTGGAAGTATCCAACATCACGGCAGTCACCCAGGAAGATTCACTGAGAGTGCCTTGGCATTCATGCATTTCCTTTTACGGATTTGGTTTTTTCCTCCACATCCTGACATTTTCTGAAGTTCCTCCCAGAGAATAAAGAACATAGGTTATGAAGAGCCTTGTCTTCTCTTTCTCTTATAGCTGAACCGAAAGTTATTATGACATTAATGCATGATCATCCCTGGGGAGGGGAATTCTGCCTGGACCAGGATCACAGGAATGAGAGGAAAGCCTTAGGTTGCATTAGCTAACTCCTTATTGATTGTCAACATTAACTGAATGAGAATGGGTGATAAGTTAGAAAGCTAATACCTACACAGTCAATAGGATTGTTGCACTCCTATAAAGACACAAATTACCGGGCAGATAAGATTGCCTCCTGCTGTTCTGTCTCATACTGCCCTTGGTAGCTGACTTAATCTCTGCAGGCACAATTGCCTTAGCAGCTGGGTAAAGACTCTACCTGCCTCTGAAGTGTTGATAGAGGACAAAGTAGGGAAATGAGTGTAAGGTTACAGCTCCATCCGTTCCATCAGATGGCATGTGTTAAGTGAACTGTAGCTACTGTAGTTGTTGCTGAGATAGGAATTGAATTTTATTAGCTGCCCATACTCCTCTCTTTCTCAAGGTCCCCTTTTGCTTGAGTTGAACACTCACATTTCTGCATCCATGAGTTACTTACCCCGGGGCTGTGGGGGGTGGGATGGGGTGCCTGCTGTTAATTGACCTCCATCCCATGTAAGCCACAGAGATGGCTTCAGACAGAGGTACTTCAAGTGGCTAATGGAATCTGTAGATTGGAAACAAAATATTAACTAGTGAACAGTGTCAAAGCGAGTTGAAAGGACCCTGTCATCCATATTTCTTCTTGCATTTGATCCCACAGTCAGTGTCAGACGCCATGTCCAGTGTGTCTTCCTAGGACTCACACTGGGGAGAAATTACCCATTGAGTGATTGCCATCTGAGGGAGCTTGTAGGCTGATGCTCTGTGGATGAAGATGGCAGGTGGAAACATCAGAAACACATACTCCAGACTCAGTACAACACCAGATGTTACAGGACAGCGGTTAAACCATAATCCTCTCCCCACGAAACCCCATGAGATTGGTTTCATCAAGTTCTTGTTTCTTGGTTAATTAATAAACAGCCCTTAGCAAGTTCTGGGTTTCCCAGGTGGTGCTAAGGTAAAGAAGTGAAGTGAAGTGAAGTGGCTCAGTCGTGTCTAGCTCTTTGTGACCCCATGGAGGAGCCCGGTAGGGATTTTCTAGGCAAGAGTACTGGAGTGGGGTGCCATTTCCTTCTCCAGAGTATCTTCCTGACCCAGGGCTTGAACCCGGGTCTCCTGCACTGTAGGCAGACGCTTTACCCTCTGAGCCACAAGGGAAGCTACCCACCTGCCAATGCAGGAGACATAAGAGAAGTAGGTGTGATCCCTAGGTTGGGAAGATCCCCTGGAAGAGGGCACGGCAACCCACTCCAGTATTCTTGCCTGGAGAATCCCATGGCCAGAGGGGCCTGGCAGGCTACAGTCCCTGGGGTCCCAAACAATCGGACATGACTGAATCGACTTAGCACGCTCATATGTATCCAGTCCTACTGTGTACCAGACATCTTATATGAGGATAGAAATAGAAAGAACCATAGGAGATTTTTAAATTATTGTCATTATTCTAAGTGAAACATCCAGCATTTTGCAACAGGTTTTCGTCTTGGCTCTCAGGATATTTTTGAGCAAGGTATTCTGAACTTTCTCAGGTCATTCATTATGACACATGTGTGGTCAGTTGCTCAGTCATGTCCGATTCTTTGTGACCACATGGACTGTAGCTCACCCGTCTCCTCTCTCCATGCAATTCTCCAGGCAAGAATACTGGAGTATGTTGCCATTTCCTCCTCCTGGGGATCTTCCCAACCCAGGGATTGAACCCACGTCTCTTGTGGTTCCTGTCTTAGCAGGCAGATTCTTTACCACTGAGCCACCTGGAAAGCCCTGTTAGGACACATCGATGTGAAACTTCTTAGAGTTACCTCGTGAAGTATTTTGAGGAGACTATGCTCCTCTGAATGCAAAAAGATATGGTGAGATCCCTGGGAGAAACTTTATACAGTTGGCCAGTACAAAAATGAAGCCCATACATAGCACTTTAGTGGGTGCTTTCAGGTTAGATCCTGAAGAAACCTGTGAAACTATGTGGGTGAACCTTTCTTTCTGTGAATCAACCATGCTTTCTGGTTTTAATTTATAAATGTCTCATGCTCAGATGTTATTATCTGATGCTCAGGAACTTTCTCAATTAACACAAACACTAGAAACTACAGTCATTATCACCTATTCTCAGAATACTTTCAGAATTCTCTCTAGCTGTTTGGCTTTATTTTTGGTTTTGCTGTGAGTTCTTGTTTAAATTCTCAGCCAGTTCTAAGATGTAACTTCTCACAGTAAAAAGAAAGCCTCCTCATTGAGTGCGTTATGAGACAAACACCATAAATGAGTAGTTCTTAAATTTGGGGGGAGAAAGTGGAATGTCACAGATGTCTTTGATAATCTAATTTAAAAAATATATTTTTCCCTGGGAAGATGTCAGTGTCCTCACACCGCACAATGCTGTACAAATGCTAGTGAGTTTATGGACCCACCTGATATCCATTCTAAACCAGCTATGGTTTAATGCATTTGAATGCATTACAAATATTTTTTTTTTCCATTTGGAAGGGGCAGCAAGATACACCATTATTAAATAACCTTTCCTTTAAGAATATATTGGTGGATGGGATATATTACATTATTCAAACAGATTGTATAGTCTGGGTATCCCATACTTTCTTTCCTTTTCCGTAAACTAATTTGCTGTAGTGCAATCATCCCCTGCTTGCATTCATCCAAATATTTAACTACTGTTATTACCTTTCTAAGAAAATGAGATGTGCATTCGCATTACATTCTTGCAAAAGCATATTGCGGTCCCAAAGTGATTGACAAGCAATACAATTACCTTTGCATGGCTAGACCGACCGCCTCTGCATTAAAATGGGGCTGCACCTGTTCTATGCATGATGGTAGCTCTCTTTTCTTGTACGGGGCCATGGCTCATTTATCGAGAGCTCCATATTAGACATCACCCCCCACCCTCCTCTCTCTTCGTTTATGTTATTTTGAGTGCACCTGTTTAGTGAGGTTTTTAAAAATGTTTGAATACATTCTTGGAAACCATCATGAGTCTTTGTAAGAGCTTCCTTGAAAACAGTTCCTATTTAGAATAGGACCTGGGCTTCCCAGGTGGCGCTAGTGGTTAAGAACCTGCCTGCTGATGCAGGAGACGTAAGAGAATGGTTTCGAACCCTGGGTGGAGAGGATCCCTTGGAGAAGGGCATGGCACCCCACTCCAGTATTCTTGCCTGGAGAATCCCATGGACAGAGCAGCCTGGCAGGCTATGGTCCATAGGTTCACAAAGAGTCGGAGAAAACTGAAGCCGCTGAGCACGCACGCCTGCTAGGAGGCTGGCCTCCAGCATTCTCTCCAATGTCATGTAAGATGACACGTGGAGGGTGGCGCTCTACAGGGCAATAAGCTTTTTAGTCCTTGGACCAGAAGCCTCAGCTTCCCCTGGGACTTGTTAAACATGCAAATTCTTAAACCCAACCTCCCCCTCCCTCTGCATCCAGCTCTATTGATTCAGAACCTCTGGGCTAGGCATGGAGCCCAGCCATCTGTGTTTTGATGGGCCCTCGAGGTGGTTCTGATGCTGGCTGAAGTCTGACCACTGCTGCCTGCCATAGCAATTAAAAGTTTGGGCTGTGAAGCCAATACAATACAAGCTAGGCTACAGTCCCAGCTTTGTCAATACCTAGCTCTCTCTGTCTCACTTTTCTGATGTCAGAAGAGGCTATAATAGCATTATCCATCTCATAAGCGTATTTTGAGGACTCGGTGGGGTCATGATAACTAGGTCAGACTAAAAGGACAGACACGGGGCTTTCCAGATGGCTCAGCAGTAAAGAACCTACCTGCCAATGGAGGAAACACAAGAGACTTGGGTTTGATCCTTGGGTGGGGAACATCCCCTAGAAAGAGAGATGGCTGCTCACTCCAGTATTCTTGACTGTGAAAATCCCATGGACAGAGGAACCTGGTAGGCTACAGTCCACAGGGTCACAAAGAGTAGGGCACGACTGAAGCCACTGAGCATGCACGCATCCCTTCCCATACTCGAATCTATATTAATATTTGGCTAAATATTATTATATTGTTCACTCTTACATCATCATCTATCTAGCCTCTTGTACTGGTCTTCTAAGTCAGAGTCTAGTTGTGAGGAGTTGTGTTTGTTTGTTTGGGAGATATTAGTTCCCTGGCGAGGGATTGAACCTATGCCTCCTGCAATGGAAACACTGAGTCTTAACCACTGGACTTCCAGGGTATTCCCAAGGTCCAATTTTTAAATGTGATCTCCCTCCCCCTTTGACAGTAGTTACTGATGTTGAATAACTAGAAGAGGATTCTACCTAGAATTGCTCTGGGTCACCTTCTGTCACCTCCTAATGGCCAACCCTCCCCCTTGATGGGCAGGAGTCACTCAGCAGATACTTATTTACATCTTCAGGGTGGAAAGTGATATGTTAGCTATCAAATGAGATACAGTGTTGAGGAAGCTATTGGGTACAACTTTCAGGGTGAAATGAGCCCCATTCACAAATGCCCCATTCATATTTGACTGATATTTAAAATTATTGGACCAAGCAAGGATCAGAGGGTCAGAAAACGTGAGGCTGGTATTTACAGGAAGGAGGAAGAACTCCGTTTTGGTGGTGGGGGGAGGACACTGGATAAAGCTCATAGCAGTGTAATCTTTGACTAGAGCTATGACTGCAGATACCTTGGGCTTCCTGGATAGCTCAAACAGTATAAGAGTCTGCCTGCAATGCAAGAGACCCAGTTGAATCCCTGAGTTGGGAAGATCCCTTGGAGAAGAGAATGGCAACCTACTCGAGTATTCTTGTCTGGAGAATTCCCTGGATGGAGGAGCCTGGCAGGCTACAGTCCATGGGGTCACAAAGGGTCAGACACAACTGAGCGGCTCACACTTTCACCTTCTTTGCATAATCCTCCCTTGATGTGGGCACCTACTCACCTCTTTCCCCATTTTGCAGCCAAAGAAGGGATGATGCTCAGGTTGCTCAGATCATTAGTTCCAGGGCCCCTAGCTGCTGGTTGCTGAAGCTGTGATCCAGAGGCCCATGTTTCCCGTCTAATTTGGCTCTCGTATGGTGCTGTGCTTTTGGAGGAGGTTATGAGGAGACGAGGCTGTCCCGACACCAGGATCAGCACGTGCAAAAGGTGTGACGGCATGAAGGAATATTCAGAGCTGCTCTGATCTAGCTGAATGATCAGTGCTGGGTGCAGTCTTGTTGGCAGAGGCCAGCCCTGCCTTCTGACCCCCGGCAGACAGTATCCTTTTATGTTGGAAGCGTTGAAAGCAAAATCAAAGCCTAGCTCAGGATGCCACACACTCAGTATCTGGGATTAGGGTTTGACGCTGCTTGACAAGGGCTCTTGTGAACAGGAGCCCTTTTTGATCCAAATGAAGACAGCTGAAAGCCATGCCTACCAGCCTCCTTAGTGTGTGAAATCTCTGCACCCTGTTTAAAGACGATGGTCCTTGGGGTTTAGCCCTTCAACTCGGAAAAGCTCTGAGAAGCCCATGTGGTGTTCTCCAGCAAAGCAGTGTTGCTGCCGTGTGTGTGTGTGCATGTACGTGTTGTCAGTGCCTCCCTCGGCTCTCAGTGTGCTCAGCCTTCCCGTTGGTGTGCTCTGCTCCTGAAACCTGCTGAAATCCTTGGGTAATTGACATCATGTTTTCGGTTAGGACCCCAGCTCCATTCAACGGTGGGGCACATGGGTCCTTTGCCAGAATCATAAATCATCTGTAAACTCCATGGGAAGGTTGTAATAACAACAGCTACCCTTTGGAAAACATGCCTTTAGAAACTCGCGTTTTTGTATTTGAGACGTCTTGGGATCGTGGCAAAAGCCTGTGAGGTGTGCAGGCTATGTGGGGTCCTCACTAAACCCATTTCAATGCTTAGGAATTGTACGCCGGTTTCCCAGGGTTACAGAGCCTCTTCTTCTGGCTATTTTGCTCAGGGTAAACCATGAGACTTCTGGAGAAGTCCAGGATCTTGTATTTACCCCTCCTGTGAAGTCCCTTCTCTCTGGCATGACTCTGTGGCCAGGGATCAGAGAGCCGCTGTGAGGCTTGGCCATCACATGCGGTTCTGTTCAGTCTGGATATAATTTATGTGAATGTATGCACAGACATAGCCATGTGCACACAGGTGACACGTGAGTACATATAGATGTGTGAACGCATATTACTACATGCATCATATGCACAGTATCTACTTTCATAAACACATGCACACACATGCATTTACATGTACAAACAAACATCCATATATGCAAAAATCTGGGGGCTTCCTGGGTGGCCCCCTGGTGAAAGAATCCACCTTTCAATGCAGGAGACTAGTGTTCGATTCCTCGATCAGTAAGATTCTCTGGAGAAGGAAATGGCAACCCACTCCAGTATTCTTGCCTGGAAAATCCCATGGACAGAGGAGCCTGGTGGGCTGCAGTCCATGGGGTCACAAAGAGTTTGACACGACTATGGCACTGAGCAAGCATGCATGCATACATGTACATGAATCCCACACATACACAAATGCACACCTGTGTTCTTGCACACACATCTGTATACCTGTTCACAGACCACGTAACTAGAGATAGTCCCCTCCCTTTCCCATAATAGAGGGGCACATGGAATTACCAAACATTAGAGTGTGAAAGAATATAGAAGAAAATCTCTGAAGTCCTTTAGATCTCAGCTCCCCTGAGATCATTCAGCTGTAATGCTTATTGAAAGCATGACATCCGTACCCCTATACTTATCAATCATGTATTTTAAGCAGATGATTTGTTTTTCTGGGAAGGAGCTAGGGGTTTGGCTGAATGCAAACCCCGATCCTCGTATCAGCGTGGGCCACTTGAAACATACGTGAATCCTGTCTGCATCTGCAGCCCTCCGGAAAGCCCACTGCCCAGCATAGCATTGCCGCCGTGTCCTGATTCTAGGCCCCCACCGAACCCCAGCCTCATTTTCCTCAGTCTGACAGCCTGCCATTGTCTCCAGCCTCCTTAACCAGTGTGGAAACGATCCCCGGTTCCTGTGTCTCGCTGGCCCTTGTGACCAGACTAACTTGGCCCGTGCAGGGGTTGGTGTGTCTGCATGGGGAAGTGCACTAATATGAATGTTTTTCTTTGTGTGTGCATCCTTGCAGTGTTGTTTACCAGGATGGATTTTATGGTGCAGACATTTATGTAAGTATCCATTAACATGCATGCCACCCTCGTTTCTCACCGGAGTCATTCTTTTTACAAGTTTGCTGCGATTTCTCAGCTGGGTGCCACCTATTTCCGCTTCCCGTGGGAAAGAGTCAAAGGCTCGGAGGACAGATGGCCTTCTGCTCACGGTAGCCATCGTGCTATTGAGTGAGTGGAATGAACCCCTTGATTCATTTCAGAATAGAAGAATTTTATTTATTCAAAATAAATAAAAATACTGACTTTTTTTCCCCATGTCCAATTAAAGACTTTGCCGCAAAAAGAAATTCTCTCCCAAATGCCCAACTGGGGTCTCTGTGTTTTCAGTCTAATATTTAAGATGACAGCTGTAGTTACCAGCTGTAGAGGGTGAAAAGATATTTTCATGGCTAATGTTTTTAATGTTTTCTTGTATTCATTGAATTATTTATCACGACAGCCCTAGAAAGATTCCCCTCAAGTCCCCGTTTCTCTCTTTGTTTCCCCACATTGATGGTTTTAGCAAGAAACATCTCCTAACAAGATATAGATCCATTTGAGCATTCAATTCTTATTTTTTTTCAACCCCTGATTTCCCTCTATTTCCCCAAAACAGTTACCTGACTTAGAATTATTAGTCCTATTTAGGATTGTTTGTTAAGTGGTACCACTTTCTTAAGCTTCTCACTTTTAGAGAAGAGGAGGAAGTTTTTCATTATGGGGCCATAATTAAATTTACCTAACTTGATCTAGAGGTAGTTATTCACCGATGGTATGATATTAGCATCAGTGTTATGAAAATGACTTGGAATAAACACAACTTAAAAGAAATGGGGGATATTTTCTAAATCACATCATTATTTTCATTATGAGCGACCTCAAATAAATTCAGGGGAATCATATTTGTTGTTTTATAGGCTAGGTAACAAAGAAAAATATAGCCATATTCCTGATCAAATTGAGGCAATTTACTAGAAAATAGGAAAGATGCTAGTTATTTAATTTTCTTCCCTTTGAATTTTAGATAATTACAATTTTGAGCCAGAGTATTAATCTCCATCAATGATGAACTTGGGTTTTATTATTATTATATTAAGTATATTTATTATAATCTGTGGGTTAGTTTTTATTTTATTTTTTCCCCTTAATAAAATGAAAGAAGAACCTACCTATCTTTCATTCACCCAGGGAACAAACCAGTTTCCTTTTTGTGTGTCCACCTCCATCCACTCCTTCTCAAGTCCTCTTTTTCCAAGCTTTGAGTTTGTACCATTTTAAATAGAGAAACAGGCAGGGGCTAAAGAGCCTGGACCTCCTCCATATCCTCAGGTATCACAAACATCAATCTATCCCCTTCCCCTAGGGTAGCTTCTGGATGGAGCATACATATGGAGGAAGTAAGGACTTAGTTGGGCCTCCCTGGTGGCTCAGACAGTAAAGAATCTGCCTCCAGTTCGGTAGACATGGGTTCAATCCCCAGGTCAAGAAGATCCCCTGGAAAAGGAAATGGCAACCCTCTCCAATGTTCTTGCCCGGGAAATTCCACAGATGGAAGAGCCCGGTGGGCTACAGTCCAAGGAGTTGCAAAGAATCAAACATGACTTAGCTACTAAACAGCAACAGCAACCTCTTGAGATACAGCTATATGTCCTTTGAGATACAGCTATGTTCAGATAACTGGAAATGTCCTCCCTGCTCCCTTTTTTAAAAAAAGAAATGATGACTAAAGAGGTTCATAAAAAGACACACAAGGTTCTGTTTTTATTTAAAGGAAGTTTGTGGCTGGCTCGTTCAATCTCATTAAAAATAATGCACAGTGAGTAGGTCTAGGGCCATCCTGAGGGGACCTGGGACATGTCTTAGACACACTGGTCACCTCTACTGGGTCTAAATCAGTTGTTTCTTTTTTCATTTTACTGGGCAGAGTTGTAAGCTTCTGGCTTCAGTTACTTTTAAGGGAGATAATGGGAGTCTGCTCTCCACTTCTTCCTATTCAGATAGTTCTGTCTTGACAGTGGATCAGAGCAACCCAACAAGGACAACAGAATGGGAGCCAGGACCACTGACCTTTTATGCACACCCCACTTTCTCCAGCACATGCTCCTCTTTGTTGTCCAAGGTTCCCATCCCTCCCACATCATGGTGGAGCCCTCGGGCATCTCCCAGTCCTGCTGAAGCAAACAGCATTTGAAAGACCTGCATGGATCCCTGTAACTAGCAAGTCACAGCCTCCTCTGTAGAAATAGCTCCTCTTAAACTTTGCAGGGAAGAGAGGATTGAGGAGAGAGAGAGAGAAAGAGACAGTGATGATCATAGATACCCTGACAGAGCTGGAGGCGGTGGATGTGTTATAAGATGCTGTGAGCCAGAAACGAAGGTTAAAAACCAGGGATGCTCCTTTGGGCTGAGTGCAAAGAAAAATCATCTTGCTGGGAAACCCAGCTCTGCAGGAAAAAGGCTGCCTGCCCTGCTCTGACCCAGTGCATATGGCTACTCACCAGAGAACAGAGAAGTCTTCTGAGTCAGCAAGGAGGGTCACAGAGGTCACTACCTGGGTCTCTTCTACCTGGGGCATAACCCACACACACACACACACACACACACACACACACACACACACACACACACCCCTTTACTTGAAAAGGTAGCAATTGAGCTTCCATAACTAGCCTATCAAACCTACACATTCACTCATTGCTAAGCAGCACATATTTCCATAAACTCCTTTGAATTAAAAAGCAGGCCATGGCACAGCACTGTAAGTCAGCTCTCTACTGTGCTCATTTACTCAGCCCTCGTGTCCCACTCTTTGTGACTCTACGGGCTGTAGCCCATCAGGCTTCTCTGTCTATGGGATTTTCCAGGCAAGAATACTAGAGTGGGTTAGCATGCCCTCCTCCAGGGGATCTTCCCGACTCAGAGATCTAACCTGAGTTTGCTGCACTGCAGGCGGATTCTTTACCACTGAGCCACCAGGGAAGCCCAAATCAACCAGACTTTAATAGAAAAAGAAGAAAAAGTAGACTAGGTTAATGAAAAAATATAGAAATAATAGGAGAGGCAACACATGGATATGATCAACTGTGGAAGGACCACAGTCCTTGGACTTGCAAAGCAATCCATTAGATTGAAGGGTGAAGCCAGGGATCTCATAAGGCCAACCTTGATTGAGGAGCTGAAAATAAGGGTTGCTGAAGCAAACTTAGCCAGGACATGTGTCCTCACCCACTCAGGGAGATAGCAAAGAATATGGAATTAGATCAAAAGATAACTATTGAAAATGGAGGAAAGGACATAATAATCGAGCTATAAAAAAAAAAAAAAAGACCTGACGAGCTCTCAGTAGAAACTAGAGTAAGATAATAGAGTTCTGAGCACTAGGAGAAAGCAAATAAAGGAAAAAAAGAGAGAGATGATACAGAATATTAACCTTACTCTCTTTTATTGAAAAAGCCCTAAGCTTCCTAACAGGGCTTCCCTGGTGACTCAGTGGTAAAGAATCTGCTTGCCAACGCAGGAGACGTGGGTTAGTTCCCTGGGTCAGGAAATGGCAACCCCCTCCAGTATTCTTGCCTGGAGAATCTCATGGACAGAGGAGCCTGGTGAGCTACAACAGTAACAAAGCTTTCTCACACTCAATGCAACTGTGAAGCTATCTAGCAAATATGTCTGGATAAGATTCCAGTGCACTTTTGTATCATGCCTAAATCCCATTATAAAGAGGTTCTGGGTGACACCATGACTTCTATACATTATTTCTGAATTCATGTCCCTCTGCCGTCCATGGATCTTCAAGAGGCAACCTCATTTCAGTGATGTTTGAGCTCAGGACAGAGGTGTCAGTAGCTTTTGGAACATGGAAAATGGAAATTCTCCAGATAAAACCCCTAAGTGTTTATTTCTGAGACTTTGCTTTCTGTGTGGGCCAACTGGGGCGTTCTGGTCAGTCACCAGGTAGCAAGGCAACAGCTCATCTGGAAGTTAAGCACCTCCTGTGTAAGAAACATGATACTCACATGCCACATCACCCCACCCTCTCTGCACATGGTTCTATGAAGTGTGTTAATTGCTCAGTCCTGTCTGATTTTTTGCGACCCCATGGACTGTAGCTCACCAGGCTCCTCTGTCCATGGGCTTCTCCAGGCAAGAATACTAGAGTGGGTTGCCATGCCCTCTTCCACGGGATCTTCCTGACTTGGGGATAAAACTTGGGTCTCATGCATTGCAGGCCAGTTGTTTACCATCTGTGTCCTGGTCCTAATCAAGGAGCAGTCTTATTACCCATCACCTTCATTGTTTTCTCCCCAGAGGAGAAAACATTTTTTTCAGAAAAGAGATGAAATCTTTTGCCTGGACATCTTCACTGACACTGTGGTTTGAGCCCATGAAATGGATCAAATTGCAAAGTTCAACCCTTAAGCCCTGGGCCAACAGAAGGACGTCATTGTCTCCACTGAGCAAACCTGAGAATGTGGTGAAAGACAGGCAAGGAGGAGGGAGAGAAGTGAGCGGATAATGGCGAGCATGTGAGGCGGACTGGTCACAGGGAATAATATCTGTACTTGAAATATTCAAATGACAGACAGAGAGGTGGGGGAACTTCTATAGGATAGTTCCACAAACGTGGAATTCTAACTTAAAAGAGAAGGCTCCGTAGAACTAGGAGCTTCCCTGGCAGCTCAGCTGGTAAAGAATCTGCCTGCAATGCAGGAGACCCTGGTTTGATTCCTGGGTCGGGAAGATCCCCTGGAGAAGCGGTGGGCCAACCAATCCAGTATTCTTCATTGTTGTTTGTTTAGTTGCTTAATCATGGCCGATTCTTTTCTATCTCATGGTCTGTAGCCTGCCAGGCTCCTCTGTCCATAGAATTTTCCAAGCAAGAGTACTGGAGTGGGTTGCCATTTCCTTCTTTAGGCGATCTTTCTGACCCAGGGATCGAACCTGGGTCTCATGCTTGGCAGGTGGATTCTTTACCGCTGAGCCACCAGGAAAGCCGCACGCACACACACACACACACAGACACACACACGCATGCACATATATTTGCCCCCCCCCAACATGGCGTGAGAACCTCCCTGACCAGGGATTGAACCCATGCTCCCTGCTTTGGAAGTGCAAAATTTTAACCACTGGACCGCAAGGAAGTTACTTAAAATATATGTACTATACTATACACACACACACACACACACACACACACCTTTATCAGGCAGGTCCCTACATCTGTTAAAATGTTTAGTCACCTTGATGTCTGCCTTGGAACTAGAACACTTCACTTCCAACTAGAACCACGCACAGGAAAAACTCTGCCTCATTCACAAATCACTGTCACATCCCAAACTGCTCCCCAGTCTGCCCAAGGGTTCTGTTGAGATCTTGTGAGTGTTTGGACCTGAATGAAGTGATGGTGGGTTAATGACATCCATCTTCAAAGAAGCTTTTCCAGACCTATGCGTACACACGTGCCCATGCTCTCACACAAACACACACTCACACAGGCACACAAGCAGTGTTTCCAGTCATATATGTTAAAATTAGCTTTGGTAGCTTCCATCTGATTCATTGCTTCCTGAAATACAATTGCCCTGTCTGTTGTTGTTATTTGAAATTAATTTTTTTTTTAAAAAGGCACTTTAAAGAAAAAAAGAATAATTTGTAGTCACTGTAGGTCATGTTTGTTTGTTTTAAATTATAGCTTTACTGAGGTATAATTGACAAATAAAATTATAAGGTACTTTTTTAAAAGGTGTTGATTCAGTTACTGTCATCTTAACTGCCTCCGTCATTCGGCATCAAAGTTAAATCCTCAGGTGTGCCCCAGAAATCCAACCATGAGATAAAGAGAGAAATGAGAGAGTGTGTTAATTTGAACTGTCGGAAATGGCAGCCCACTCCAGTATTCTTGTCTGGAGAATCCCACGGACAGAGGAGCCTGGTGGGCTGTGGTCCATGGGATCGCAAAGAGTTGGACATGACTGAAGCGACTTAGCGTGCATGCAATATTCTTGGAAGGGAAAGAAGCCATGAAAGTATCCTTTTTCCTTCTTTAAAAATACATGCAGAATTATAACACAAATACAATGAGGGCGGTTTGATCCCCACCCCCACCTGCTTGATACTCTCAGTTACAGAGATTCGCGGCTCAATAATGTCTGGCATTCCTTGGCCCTTCTTTTGGTTTAATGGGTCAAGCTTAGGTCTTAGTGACAAAAGAAAAGCAAACTTGGAAATGAAGTGCTCTGGAATTTCTGTCTGACTTATGCGTTTTCTTTATTTATTTCATTTTTGCATTGAAAACATTACATTTCTGTTTCCTTATAGAGTAGTGTATCAAGAGCCTGTGTATGGCAATAAATTGCTGCAGGTATGAAATCCTGGCTGGTGGAAAAACTCATCACTATTGATTGTGGGTTTGCTGTGAAATCCTACTAACAAGATGATTCTGGGGAGGGAGGGGAGACATTCTCTAACATAGAAGGAGGGAAGACTGAACTGAATTTTCCAGTTTTGATATCAATTCTTCTAGAAGAGAGACACTCATCTTGAAATCTTTCTTTTTTCCCCTCTTTGCTAGATTATGTGTGTATCAGAATTGAGATTGGGCTTGGCTGTTTCTTTCTTGGCTTAAAATGTAGCTGGCTTCAGTGAACATAAACTCAGTGAAAAATTCCAAGGGTTTCATTGAACCAACTGTCTGAAAAAAATTTTAGTAATTTCCTGGAGTCAACTGGGATGGTTAAACCAAAAACCTTTTATAATTCAGCATCAAGGATCAGTATACACTGTAGCTTCTTATAAATTTATTTCACATTTTCTGCCATAACTCTCAAACTTATTGCTCACTGATGAAGCAACCCCAAATGAACAAACTTGTTCAAACTTTAGGGAAACAAAACCCAACACATCCATTGGAGTGTAGCTGGCTAAGTCCCAAATTTTGTCTGTAACCAACACAAAAACTGTCAAATAAAATGAAAGAAGAATGTAAAACTAAAATGATCAGTGGGAATTTTATTACACAGGTTTCCCTTAACCTGCAATTGTCGCTTTTGTTCAGTATTAAGTCAATTAAGAAAGTACTTTTTTGTGTGAGATTAATCAAGTTTTAATAAGAAATCTAATATGAAACAAATGGGTATTTAGACTAAGGAGAGAACCAAATAATTAAAATTTCTGAGATAAGCTTTTATTTTCACCTTTTAAGAAAAGCTGGACTTCAAAAACAGCTGAATATATCACACAGATAAGTTAAAGAGTAATGATTAATATGAAGGATTTTATATTTTGTAAATGATGCTCTTGTGTGTGTCATTAGAGTGAATAAATTTTATGTATATCATTAATCCACCTGTTTTAGACAAAGTAAGATCCCTGAATATTCTTGGAAAGGAGGAAGCCCTGTGTCCCCAATGATATACAAAAATTTCACCTCACTTCCTCAGCAGTTTGCCATTTGGATATTTGAACTTTTTTTCCCCAAAAGTATGCTTTCAAGTTAAAAATGTGATTTCCATCATCAAACCACTTGGTGATGCAGTAGAGATGCACAGAGCTCATTAATACTGCTTTACAAAGTTCCACAAATGAGTAACCAGTTTCATTTCATTTAACTCAACATCTCCCAAACCTATGTGGTCATGAAACCTTGCCTTTCCCTTGATGAAGATCCCACCAAGCACAGTTTTGAAAATGTTTCATTGGAGCATCATTAAAGTACTTAATTGATAACTTCCCCCCATGGACCTCCAGAGGTCTTGCTAACAAAGGAAGTATTCCCAAGCCTGTGAATCAGTATCTCTGATGGTTGCCTCTGCTAGTGGGGGCAGGGGTGGGAGGGGGAATCCATGACCATTCAAAATACATATTTTCTATAAGATCACATGTCTATTTTGATGCCCAGCATGTGAAAGTATGTTTGTGAGTAGGGAGTGTAGAGCTCTTGTGTGCTTGTCATCCCTTTTCTTTCTTTTTCACCTTTACTTTGGTGGTGGGAAAAATCTAACTGTCAAGGATGCATTTTTTTTTCTTTGTCCCAAGGTCTGGGAGGATCAGTTTTAAGGTGGCTGTACTTTGATGACCACAAATGAAAGTGAGCACTTCTTTTTCAAATATTACCCCAGAACCTTGCTGAAGCTTTGGCTCTACTCAGCAAGCTGAAAATTATGGGCAATAAAATTGATTAGAATCACCTGTTAGAAAGGCAAATTAAAGCAATTTGCTTTTTTTAAAAATAATTTTACAGTGTGTGCACGCATGCACCGAGTCAGTATACAACTCTGGTTTTCCCCTTAAATGGCTTCCATGGGGAAGAAGAATCGGAAAGGAAGATGAGGCAGTGTATAGAAGCAGAGGCATCAAGCCATCTACCCCTTTTCTCTGTCCAATTACTACAGATTTCAGGGATCACTTGGACCTGGGCTGTCCAGTACTGTAGCCGCCAGCCCCATGTGGTGGTTTACATTTTAATTCAAATGAATTCAACATTAAATAAATTTAAAAAGCCATTTGTTGTAGCCCCCACATTTCAAGATTTCCATAGACATTTAGGACACCTGGCTACCATATTGGACAGCACAAGTATGGAACATTTGTGTTCATCATCAAGTCTACTGGACACCTAGGAGGTCACTGACCAAGGTCAAAATCTCTCCACCGGTTCCACAGACTTTACCAAACTATGACCTTGACTCATGAATCAGGAATACTTGTAAACATGCTCTTAAATAGCAAAGATAAGTGTCAGGACATTGATCTCTTGTGCCTGTCTTACATGGAAGCCCACACTTGTTTTCTCTAAACAGCTAAAGCCTGTGCAAATAGAGAATGGATCCTTCCCAAAACTTCATAGACAAGCCCCTCAGTTGCTCAGAAGGATCCCACGTGTACACTCCTCCACTTTATATCAATGCAGTAAGTGTCAACCTAGTAGTCAGTGAGGGGCTGCTGCTGCCTGGGTCAGGGAAGAATCCACCTGCAATGCAGGTAGACCCAGGCTGTTTGATCCCTGGGTTGGGAAGATCCCCGGGAGAAGGAAATGGCAACCCACTCCAGTATTCTTGCCTGGAAGATCCCATGAACAGAGAAGCCTGGCGAGCTACAGTCCATGGGATCAAAAAGAGTCGGACATGATTTAGTGACTAAACCATAGCAGTCAGTAAGGTTCGTTTTAGGGATATTCTGTGTGCACTGCCATAGTTTTCCCCACTTATCAAAATTGCTACCTACTTCCATTGACAGAAACCATTGCAGAAGTTGAGGGAGTCCTCCAGAATTCAGACAAAGAGGTTTTGCAAGTAGGATGTTGCTAGAAGTCTTTCCGGGAGCCAGATTTACAGTCACCACATCATGATTCATTGACATGGCCCTTGATGCAATGCGCTTTGCAGTAACTTTTGTTTTTCAGTCTGAGAGTGACAGAAAACACACACACACACACACACACAGATGTGCACTCCCATGCTCACATTCTCAGAGTTTTCAGCCGGTTGCAGCTAATGCCTCTGAGCCATCAGGAAGCCAGTGCCAGCCCCTCCCTACCTCATTAAGTTCAGTACGCATGCGTGCACACCTGTGTTTCTGTGGATGCCTGATGAAAGGCAAGGAGATGGGCAAGCTGATGAAAAGACTGGCTCCAGAAATCGGGTGAGCCGATTTCCCCTCAGCCCATCAGTCTATACCTGGAGCTCCGTGCTTACTGTGACAACTGCTTTGGTTTCCCAGCTCCTCGGTACATTTAATGAGTTTCTCCATCCTAATTAGAGAACATGGTGTTTGGAACACCAGGTGGTTTCTGGCTAAGACCTCTTTTTTTTTTTAACTTTCATATTGTTTTTCAAGGGAGACTTTAAAAAAAAAATAAAAATACTGGCTCCAAATTATGGGTGATTATCTGTCAGAATGTCTTGGAGGTGTCTTCTCCAGAGTGATCCAAAGAAGGAGCTTGATTAAGGAGAAACTAGCTTTTTGGAATGGCCACGTAAGTGATAGAAAATTTGCTTTGAAAGTTGGTTATGATTGGCAAAGAGTAGAAATAAATTGCAGAGACCACTGTTCTGATAGATGCTTCTTGCAATTTTCTCATTCATCTGTCTTCTATGCTGTACATGGAGCCAAGAATAATGAACTGCTTTACTCAAGAAACTACCATTAAATCCCCCCAACATCCAGTTACTTTGCTATTAGAAGCCCTCTGACATGGTTGTGTCCTGAATTGCCCCTTCACAGCAAGGGTGAGAACCCTTCTCCCAGAGGATCGTGGGACTATGTATTCTATTTAGAACCTGAATGGCCCCCATGTTATCGGTGGAGACTGGATCCTGTTAATTGTACTAAGATCATTCAACAGTGGTTGATGTATCGCTGTGGTCTGCTGAGCAAGGAGCTCTGTTATTTTCACAGTTTGATAATCAATGCTCCACTGAACACAATTCCTTTCGAATATGCCCATTTGCTTGTCCTCTGCTTAATTGAACAATTGCAATTACTGGTACATACAACTAAATGTTAATTATTTTTCTCCAATTTTTTTCTCTCTCCTAATGATTTCATTTACAAATTGGAAGACTTTATCATATATTCCACAACAAACAAATTCCCCATTTGAACCAGTGTGATATCTTGAGCTGAAAAGATAGAATTTTTAAGCAGTGCTCAAGATTCCTTTTTTTAAATCATTATGTGACATTTAAAAAGCTAGAGACGGTCTTCTTTCGTTGCTTTAGTGGGTGAACAACTACATATGCAAGAGACTCCTAGCACAGTTTCAATCAAAGGATTATCTTATTTTTGTAAGTAAATATCAAAGACATTAACATTAATAAATATCAAAGATAGCAGGGCATTAGCTTGACCTGTATTGGATTTTTAAGGATGTAATCAAAGATGGTTTGAATAAGATGTAAGTTGATAACTGATAAATCAAGGTAAAGCATACTCACTTTTGAAAATCTGGAAAGTTCAGCAAAGTAGAAAAAGCATTTGAATAATCTCCCATAATCCTCTGCACCCCAAAATGATTACCATTAATTAACATGTAGGTACATCTCCTTCAGAGGGCCTCTGGGTTCCCCCTTTGGGATTTGCTTACAACTGCTAATCTTTAACATCCAGCTGGGGCTGGTAGTCCACCCCACATCTTTCTCGCGTGTTTTGGCACTAAGCTTTCATTAACCTCCACTTGAGTTCGCTAGATGGGGGTCACTGCTGTTCTGCTGGGGTCTCACCATCAGGCGCCCTGAGTCGGCTCCTCTGAGTTCCTAAGCCTGCTTTCTCCTTGTGTTTTAGGGTGGTTATGCTGCATACCGCTACGCCCAGCCCACCCCTGCCACTGCCGCTGCCTACAGTGACAGGTAAGGGCTTTCCTTCTCACGCTTGACTATTACCTGGAAATGAACTTAGCTGGTGGGAGGTGAGCCTCTCGTTTGGTCTCGGTGCAAATGCATGACTGCTGGGGAAGGCAGTGCCCCGAAAGTTAGGTGTCACGGTGAAGGTCAGCACGGGGCCACCAGGATGCAGTGACGCCTAGCTCACTCTGATCGCTCGCCCTCTCTGCTAAGACACAAAGACGGTGGGTCCATGCAAAGTTGGTTTTCCTTTGACAGCACGCCCTGCATGCACAAAATACACCCCTTGTATAACCTTCTCCTGGGCTTCTCTGTAAAATCCTGGATTCATGTAACTCATAGGACGAAAGCCAAGAGAGGATCCCACAGGGTTTACCTCAATTTTCAACACCTCAGTTCCCTTTTTTACACCTTTGTACATTCAGGAAAGCATTCCCCTTTATTGCCTTTTAAGATCCCGCCTAAAGGAATATGGGCAGTGTGTCTGG
This sequence comes from Ovis canadensis, assembly GCF_042477335.2. Classification (NCBI taxonomy): domain Eukaryota; kingdom Metazoa; phylum Chordata; class Mammalia; order Artiodactyla; family Bovidae; genus Ovis; species Ovis canadensis. Next base: position 21,850,414 of record NC_091268.1, read on the forward strand.
CATTCATCAGGAGAGTCTTTCTTTTTGGCAATGCCCAGACTTCAGGCCTATGAACATAAGCCAACATTTATTTGTAATGCACACCACATGTGAAGACTGGCAGCGGAAGGGAGTGAAGTAGGTTTAAGAAACGCAGAAGTCAGAACTGGATGGCAGGGGGGGGGGGTGGGGGTGAGGGCTGGGGGTTGGTGGAGCTCTATTACCCATTACCCAGGCTTAACAGATGACTCGGTTTCTGAAATGGCAAGCCACAGCTATTTTCATATAAGTGCTTTGGAAAAAAAAAGAAAGTGTGCGTTTCCATATTGAATGCAAATCGTTGGCTCTGTTTTCAGAGGACATAAATGTGAATGTTCAGATGCTCTGCATGCACAAATGTCATGGAGGGTGCTTATTTTGGGTAATGATTCCTTTAATTTAAAACTATGTTTCATGAGTAAAACAGTAATGGTAACAGTTTGCATGTGTGGCTGAGGCATGCTGGGTTCGACAGGTAAGCAGGCGGTGTCTTGGACTCTTGAATGGGGCGTGTTGGCAGACTCTGGGTCTCCTCTCGGATCTCCTGTGACTCACTTCCTCTCTTAGTTTGCTGTGGTATGCTTTCTCTGCAGTTCCATTCCATTTCTCACAAGATGTATCCTTAGTTCTTTGTAACCACAGACTTCTTCGGAGGTATACGAAAGCAAAAGAAATTCCTGAACCCTCAATGTCACACTTTGAAAACCCCAGGCATAAAAACTCGTGATCAAATAGCTCTTTGGCAAGACAGAATTGAGATCTGTTATCTGATTATATGCAGGTATTATTCCTATAACTTCCTATTATTCTTATAAACAGCCATCGAGAGCTCTCAAGTCTGGAGGGAGCTTCCAGAGAAACCCAAACAATTGTCATAACACAGTTCTAAATACTTAAATTATCCAGTTACCCAATCATCAGTTGCTAGGATGCAAAATATGTTTTATGAAAGTTGCTATCTTCAATACACTTTGACACTGAATTAGGGAAATTGAGAGGGTCAAAAAAGCTAATAAAAATGATGACAGTCTTGAAATTCTCAAGATCATTCTACAAATGAAAAGGCTTAATTCTATTAAATTCTGCACACTGCATATTCACAGAGTGTCAATTGTAATGTGGTTCATCTACAACCCTTAATTATTTTTATGAAAATATCTCTCGATGCTAAATTCTCCAACACCCACTTTGTATATAATTATAATCATAGTAACTTTAGCCTGCTGCATAATTATAAGAATCTTAAACAGATTTATGTCTTTGATTTTTTTTTTTTAATCTTGCTGCTTGGTATAAATGCATCTATCCCCAAGCTGAAAAAAAGGTTAATTACAAAAATATAATTTAAATTGCTTTCTTTAATAAGACCAACATAGACATTTAAAAAAAAACAACAACAATGTTTAATACTATTCTTAGATAGAATTACTTGAGGATCTGGCCATCTCCATTTGCGTTTGCCTTAAAAAATAAGTTAAAATTTTGCTGCACTTGGGGGCACCATACATGCAAATATATATATGAAATCTGTTATTTTAATATTATTAAGATTTCTCACTGGCAACCTGTCCTACTGAAAAATTGCCCTCATTCTTGGTGTGGTAAATCTTGACTAACTCTTCAATTCCCACTTTGGTGTAATAGTTTCAGTTGAAGAAACCAACTAAACCTACTCTTGTCCTTATAATTGGCCTCTTGCTGTTCATTAAAGAAATTTGCACATTAGCCCTTTTTGGTTGCTGTGGAAATTGATTACTAGTCCTATTTCACTTGCCACTTATGGAAATATTGCATCGAGAGAAACGCAGACATCGATAAAATTACCAGAAAACAATCTTAAAAATTAGGTTTCTGGTTTGATTTGTAAAGTGTGTTTATGAAACGGTGGTACTCCATTTGTTGTTAGTAAGCAGGTAAAGAGGAGGAAGACCCTTCAAGAGAAGACACATATTTAGGGGAAAATGCGAAATTATCAGAAGAGCTTTCCAGTCAATTAGAGATGGCAAGAATCTAGAATTATCTCAGGGAAGTTATTTAATCACTTATTTTTACTCCATCACAGGATAATATCAGTAGGGAGAGACTCTTAGTACCTACTTTCTAGAAGACAGGCAGGATGACAAAGAGAAAAGCTCCTTAACCCAAAGAAACTCCTTCAAAATAGGAAATAAAATCAGAAGGAACAGAGAATGTTTGGGTCACACTCACTGGCTGTCAACCTGATCCAAGGGGAAACCACAACAAACTTACTAATCATGAGATTCACTTCTCAAACATCTTGAAAGGGAAAGAAGTTTGATGTCCCCAGTCAGTAGAATTTTACCTTTTATCAGCACAAATTAAGCCCTCACCAAATTAAAGATTCAGGGGCCTTTTGGAAAATCCTGAACTCCGGTAACCTCAGGACTGGCCAGAAGTTCGTTGATGGCCACCTCGTTAACTCCCTGCCCATCAGCTTCTCGGTTAAATGATCACACGATGATTATCTCGGAGTACGCTGAGAGTTTCTTGAATGCCGACCTCCGGAAGGAAGACCATCTGGTGTGGGCAGTGATTTCCCCCCGAAGAAAAGGACCTGACTAGACTAGGTAATTTTGCAGGCTCATTGACGAATCGAATGGCAATAGGCAGATGTCTTTCTTGGGCATTCAGGAAAGATTGGTAAGCCTTTGACTTCACCTCAGATCTTCTAATCTCACTTTGATTTGTGGAAAGCCAACTATCTGGACTCTCAAGGGAGATGGTTTTCTGAGCTTGAACCGATCAAAGCATGGCAGTGGGGCCGATGATCATCTGGTCGTTGCATGCCACTTGGTGTTGCTGATGTGTTTGTGGTATGTTCTGGATTGGACAGGTCCATCACCACATTAGCTCGATGAATGGCTTGCTTGAATGAAGCCTGGGGGCAGGCTTCTCTTGATTGACTGGCTCTTGGTTTCTTTGTGTCTTCTCACTTGGTCCTTGTTGCATCTTTGAGCAGCCAAACTGGGAGGCAGGGAGGGAGAGGGGAAGATTTCCTTTTCAATGAATCACGCTACAGGTATTTGGGTAAACGTATCTGATGTGTACACAGCTTTGATGACAATGTTACCACGCCAAAAAGGCAGACATCCGTCATGCTTGCCCTGCTTGCCGAACATCCTAACATCCCCTAACACACAGTGCATGGAAACAGCCCTCCACATTAGAGCAGAAGGGAACTCAATTCAGACCAGCTAGAGGAGAAACTAATAGAGGCATTTGCTGTGAGATTTCATGACGACCCAGGTGCCCTGCTAGTTACCCTGGGTCACTGTTTTCATGGACACTTGCATTTCCTTAAAGATCCTTAAAAGTTAGCAGCTTTTGACCTACAGTAGTAGCCCCAGCCATACAGGTGCCTCTAGACTGAGCAAAAGAGACAGCAAGCAACAGGCTTCTGTTTGTTGTTTTATTTTCTACCCTTTTTTGTTTTTTGAGACCTTTAGGTTTTTTTTGAAACATTAGACTCTATCATATGAAACCGCTATTTTTGTGGTCCCCAAATGGTAGAATATTGGCAATTTCATGTAGCTCAGCTTAATAGAGGGGCTTCCCCAGTGACTCAGTGGTAAAGAATCTGACTGTAATTCAGGAGTCACAGGTCCGATCCCTGGGTCAGGAAGATCCCCTGGAGGAGGAAATGGCAACCTCCTCCAGTATTCTTGCCTGGAAAAAATCCCATGGAGAGGAGCCTGGTGGGCTACAATCCATGGGGTCACAGAGTTGGACATGAGCAACTCAGTTGGACTGAGCAACTGACTGATCACAGCTTAATAGAAGCCCAATTAAAATGCCAAATATCAATATCAATAATCTTGTTCTCTGCCTAGTCAAACATATACATATATGTATGTTGTATGTATATATTACCCACATATACATGTGAAAAGTATATGTATACACAACACACACACTTCTGCCTTAGGACCTCATGGAGGATGTATATGCATGTCTAGATAAATAAATCTTAATACAAGGAGGTCAGGATATGCCAAGTTGTGCCAGTCATGAGTCCCATGCTAGAACATTTTTTAAATGTGATACTCATAACCTATAAATAATAGGTTCTATGTCAGAGAGAAATAGATTAGTAGCCTTTCTTAAAACTCAATAAGAATAAATAGTCATGTCTTTGGGGTCATGGAGTGGTTGATCTAGAGATCAACTATTTAAAATTAGATGGTGGTAGAGATAGATAGGGGATTCCCTGGTAGCTCAGTTGGTTAAGAATCCGCCTGCAATGCAGGAGACCTCGGCTTGATATCTGGGTTGGGAAGAGCCACTGGAGAAGGGATAGGCTACCCATTCCAGTATTCATGGGCTTCCTTGGTGGCTCAGATGGTAAAGAATCTGCCTACAATGCGGGAGATCTGGGTTCGATCCTTGGGTTGGGAAGATCTCCTGAAGGAGGGAATAGCTACCCACTCCAGTATTTTGGCCTGGAGAATCCCTATGGACAAAGGGGCCTGGCAGGCTACAGTCCATGGGGTCACAAGGAGTTCAAAAGATAGATAGGTCCTACATACATAGATGGGTAGGTGGATGGATGGATGGATGGACGGAAAGGTAGATAGATGATAGGTACATAAGTGGTTAGGTGGATGAATGGAAAGAAAAAGAGAAGAGAGAAAGAGGGGGAAAAAAAGGAAAGAAAGCAAGAAGGAAGGAAGTATGGACAGATAGGAAAAGACTGTCTCTCTATGCTCTCATAATCTTTCATAATAAGCTTCATGCCAGGACATAGAACCAAATTCTTATGTATAACCGTAGTTTGATCTAAACTGAAAAACTAAAGGGGTTAGAGTTGATTTCCATTCATGTGGGTACTCACTATCTAGTTTAGAATGTTTTTACTTCCTGGATTTAGATTAAATAATAGAGAAATGTCATTAAAATAAGGCTAATAATTGCATTTAAAATGATATACTATTTTTTGTGGAGTATTTATCGAATCATATAGGCTAAAAATTAAGGGGCTGCAAGGCTTCAAAGCATATATACAGGCACCGTGAAATGAAAAATTTAATTTACCCTTCAAATTTTTTTAGTAGAAGGGTTAATTTTTAAATATTGTAATACTTTAGGGACTTCACAATTTTACTCTTTCTTGCTGAAAGCTTCATCTCTGGATCATGCGGATTCCTGAATGAGGGTAGACCATGCAAAAGCAGAGATAGGAGGGAAGTTTCATAGTTTTCCCTGTTCCTCTTGTGTGAATGGAGTTAGAGCAAGGTTGAAACTGTTTCTGGTTGAAAAGCACCCATTCTTTGTGATGTGTGCGATGAGGGATTTCAAGATCTTAGACTCGGGCTTTGTGTGAAGCACTGTCTCCTTTGGGCTTCCCAGGCGGTGCTAGTGGTAAAGAACCCGCCTGCTAGTGCAGGAGATGTAAGAGACATGGGTTCAATCCCTGGGTCGGGAAGAAACGCTGGAGAAGGAAATGGCAGCCCACTCCAGTATTCTTGCCTGGAGAATCCCATGGACAGAGGAGCCTGGCATAGGATCGCAAAGAGTTGGACACGACTGAAGCGACTTAACACACACTATCTCCCATGCCCAGTTCAAGACCAGGTGACTGCTTCTGATGACATATTTACTAGTTTTCCAGGACAGGAGAAAACCATGGACCATGTAATATGGTGACCAACTCTCTTGTCCGGTGAATGGCCAGACTTTAACTAGGCTTCTTTCCCATATGCTGTGAAAATAGCTTTTCTTGTATGAAAGGATGACAACAGCTTTGCTTTCTCCCTTTTTATCCAATTTTGTTTTGAATGTTCTTCCTCGGCAAAGTAAAACTTGGCAACTCTATGATACACTCCATATTATATTTTATTTACATTTTCAGTCCTTTTTGAGAAATCCACTGGTGGAAAAATAGAGTGAGGGTGTTGTAAAACTTGGTGATGCCAACAGTGGAATTCTCAGATGGACGAGGACCTGAGGGCTTAGTTCATGGGTGTCCAGAGAGGATAGCCCCACAGTTCAGACCAGGACCCGGGGTCAAAAGGAAGCTATTTGGGACTCACATCCCAACATGTTGAGTTAAAACATAGCAGCAAGCAGTGGTTACTCCTCTGTATCTCTTATTGATAGTGCTCTGTTGAAGTAATTCTTGATTTTAGCTTTTAATCTTTTCCACTGTTCTCACTCATCCCTTGGGCTTCCCTGGTGGCTATGATGGTAAAGAATCTGCCTGTGACGCAGGAGACCTGGATTCGATCCCTGGGTCGGGAAGATCCCCTGGAGAAGGGAATGGCAACCCACTCCAGTATTCCTGCCTGGAGAATTCCAGGGACAGAGGAGCCTAGTGGGCTACAGTCCATGGGGTCACACAGAGTCAGACAGAACTGAGCAACCAACCTTTTCACTTTTACTTTCACTCATCCTGATGAGTTCCTCTGGATGCTGCAATTTAAAAAAGAAAAAGTTGCTCTGTGAACTTGTAATAGGAATGAGTCACTAATGTCTATATTTATATCCTTTTTAGTGCAGTCTCCAGAATAGCATGTACAGCTTTCAATTAGAACACTGGGTGAAAATATGCATTCATACATAGTAGTGTATATAATATATTCTTATTTTTTATTTATATTCTTGTCCTTCGTTTTGGTTTAAAGTTTACTTTCTTAACTGGTTCATTTTTTTTTCCCCAGTGACTCAGGGGCCCCTCAGGAAGAGAAAGTGAAGCTGATTAATCTAGACAGCTTTAGGGTAACTAGAAAGAAACAGGTATTGTCTGTAAATTTCATTTTCCAAGGTACACAAGCCAGATCAAAATACATTTTATCAATAAAACTTGCCACATATATGAAAATGCTCCTGTGAAAATGTTCATCAGGTGGAAGCAGAGGACTTTGGTACTCTTACTGTTTCCTAAGACGTCTTGAAGCTTAATATAGTAGCTGGGCAAACTTTGATTCAGATCATCTCTCTGTGATAATTATAATAATTATTATAATAACAGTGATAGCAACAGTGGCTATGTTTGGAGCCCTTGCTCTGTGATTGGCACTGTTCAAGGTGCTTTATAAAGACAGTCATGGACTTGGCTTACCAACCCTATTGAATTGATGTTGCCACCTCCATTTCACAGATGGGGAAGACAAGATTGGGGAAGGATGAGGCTCAGTTCAGCTTGAGAGTGAAGTCTATGCCCTTAGTCCCCAGGCTCTGAGCATCTTAGTAGAGCAACCTTGAGGAGTCATTTCTTGGTCTTCCATCACATCATGTGTGATGGGTTTATTGATTCCACCTCACAGAGTGGTTCGGAGGTTTCAAGATACTGCCTATGAAGTATTCAGCACATCAAGGGGACTATATAAAATATTCTTGTTTTTATTTTCATGTTCTTATTTCCATAATCCTCAATTCCAATTTTTCATATTTTATATTCCCATAACATCATTCATTAAGAGTTTTAAATCTGGAGCGCAAGAGTGAGCTTGGAGGAAACCAAGACTGTCTAGGTTATTTTAGTTCCACCTGAATCTGAAAGTTTGAATCTGAGCATTTGAATCTGAGAGTTTGAATCTGTTGTTTCTTTAACCCATTCCAGAGTCAAAGTTTAGGAAAGGTAAGGATCAAATCTACTCAGCTGATTATGCTGTAGGCATGACTTTTAAATAGAATAGGTGGGATTCTGTGCAAATCTAATCCTTTTAAATCCACTGAGTTCTGGAATAATTTGTTTGTTTTCCTTTGTTGTTGTTGTTGTTTTTAAATGAAAAACCATGTATTCAGGGGCTACATAGGTCCTTTAATTGATCAGTCCTCAAAAGTTCAGATTTTGATAAATCAGGTTTTCTTAAAATGATGTTTCCTGCCACTTTTCACCATGTAGATTTCTCTTTTGAAGTTAATTTTTCAGCAGTTGCCTCTTGTCTGTCAGGTGGTATCACCACATTGGAACAAATGACCTGATCAGGGAAGCAGTTTAGTGAGGGCAGCCGTATAATGATCATTTAAGACCGATCGCTTTAAATAGGCCACTTAAGTGGGTTTAAGACAGGATAACGAGTCAGAGGAGGGACACCCTGTCAGTAATGACGCTAGGACCACAGGCTTCACCTAGGACTATCGAAGGACGAGGAGGCCACGTGTGGCCATCCTCAGTGGAGCTCCCAGGGGCCAAGCAGGAGAAGCAGGTCCAGGCATGGTGATGTACACCCCAGGAAATCCCGCTATTGGGGTTCAAGTCCAGTGTCTGTCAGCCTAGGTCCTGGATTGTTTCTATCCCCTTATGCTATTCTTACAAAGTCAGAGCTAAGGCACGTTTGCCGCTTCAAATAGTCAAAACGAAGACGCAATTTAATGATTAAAAAGTGAATGGAATTTCATGCTCTCATTTACTTATTTTCCCTGTGGATCAATAATTCTGATTGAGCATTCACCGAACAAATTACAATAACTAAGATAATTATATTTTCTGCCAGCCTGCTCTGCAGATGGACAATGATTCTATTTGATGAGGACTGAGATGGCCTGGGAAGAGTGAAGAAGGGAGAATGTAGTTCTTGACGGTAGCATCAGGGTGATTTGGGGAACTTGTGTTTATGGACGCAGAGCCCTCAGTGATGAAAAGTAATATGTCTGTTACTGATCAATGTATACCCTGAGTTTCTCATTTTTAATTTACGCATGTGAAGACACACACACACGCGCACACATTGAGAGAAAAAGTGCTCAAATTTTTGTTTCAAGAACCAGTTGTCTTGGGTCCATAACCTGTAATGGCTTCTTAACTAGTGTTAGGGACTGTCGGTTGAATATATAATTTAATTGAAACCGTTAAAAAAAGAAGCAAGCCTGTAATAGTCAACAGACTGGACCAAGAAGGAGTGAGGGAGATATTAAAGGAAGTTCCAAACCCAATAGACCATGGTTGTCACAGCCATGTGGGGAGCTATGTTTGCCTGTGACAAGACAAGATATAACAACTCCTTTGGCCGTGCCATGGCCTAATTACATACTTTTCGGGTTGCAGATCGTTGACTTGATGGGCCACAAAAAAGCAAATAAAACCTCTCTTTTCAGTAATATCATCAAGACCCTTCAACTGTGAAGGGTTTCGAGGCAGGTGAGAAAGCCCAGTGCTTTCCAGAGGCCGGTCAGACACCTCTGACGAGAAACTGCACACAGAAGCCTCTGGATCAGACATTTCCATTGCAAATAAAGAGCTTTCCTCGTAGAAAACAGTATGCCAGTCAAGTGGAAGGGAACAGACAGGCCGTAGGTAAACTCTGGGGCTTCTCAGACGGCGCTAGTGGTAAAGAATCTGCCTGCCATTGCAGGAGATACAGAAACACAGGTTTGATACCTGGGTCAGGAAGATTCCCTGGAAGAGGGCATGGCAACCCACTCCAGTATTCTGCCTGGAGAATCCCATGGACCGAGGAGCCTGGCAGGACCCTACGGTCCACAGGGTCACAAAGAATGAAACACAACTGAAGGGACTTAGCGCGCACACACACAGATAAGCTCTGAGCTCATGAAGCATTCATGATTGTGACAAAAATTAAACCCGCTCCCCTATGCCTTTTTTTTTTTTTTTTTGTCACTATCACATATCCTACAAGATCTATCTTTGCAGGTAAGAAGGAACTTTTCATTAAAAACTTCTAAATTTCTTTTAACGTTATCAAAGCAAGTTCTGGCTCTTATACCCATGAAGAGAACTTGGATCCTCTTCCAGAAGAAATGACTTCTGTTTATATGTAGGCTTTATTTTATTTTCATATTTGTGTGTAATACATGCCTGTTAACAGTCATTGGACAGAAATAAATAACTTATGATTTTCTCCCTAGGGTAGATCACAGTGATTGACTCTTCTGGAATTAGATTCTCCTCCAAACCATAGTGCATTTCATCTTTAATTAACATCTGAGACATTTAGAGTAGGGACTGCTATCAGAATTTAGGGGGATGGTAGTTGGGTAGGAGGGGCTTCCCAAGTGGCTCAGTGGTAAAGAATCAGCCTGCAATGCAGGAGACACGGGTTCGAATCCTGGGTTGCGACGATCTCCCAGAGGAGGAAACGGCAACCCACTCCAGTATTCTTGCCTGGGAAGTCCCATGGACAGAGAAGCCTGGCAGGCTACAGTCCATGGGGTCAGGAGAGTTGGACACGACTTAGCGACTAAACCACCACCACTAGTTGGGTAGGAGAGAGAATTGCAATAGCTAACTTGTCCATGCTGTCTTTGTTCCCAGCTTATTCTTGCTACATTATGATGTATGAATGTTTGGATCAGTCAATAGATTTGAGGGAGAAGATTCAGATTCAAAACCAAACAGCCTTTTCCCTTCATTATCATAATCACTTAGGTTGAAATGCCTTGGCTTGAGAGTCTAGGAATGCATCACATGTCTGATAACCTGGATCAGTGGTTCCCAGTGTTTTTGCAGCTGTGGAATTTCTTTAAAAAGAAAACTAGAATCTCTGGATGCTCCTAACATCCTTTTAATCCTTCTAGCATCCTTTTAATCCCCACTTTCATGGGCCAATGTTGTCATTTGAAATTTGATTGCAGTAAAAGATGAGAGACTTCCCCCTGCCCACACACACACCATTTCTACATGGTTACAGGGTTTGTGGATCACTTCTAGATACTAGAATAGGAGCCCACGTGGTGGGGCTGGGGACACATCAAAAAATGTGTCCCGGAAAATATTAGTTCCATTGCTTTCCCAGAATGATAATTTCTCTGTTGTTTTCTTTAACGTCTTTGACTTGAACTAAAAATTAACAAACAACAGGGAAAGAAGTGCTCCCCTTATTCTGTTCTAATTTCAAGGTTAGAGGGGTTCACACTTAGGATCCTTAGACACTTGCACTGCAAAGCGTGGTTCCTTGACCAACCAAATTCCAAATTGGCCTCACCAGGAACTTGTGAGACAAGCAGACTATCAAGCCCCGCTTGAACCAGAATCTACACTTTTAAGATCCCAGGGAGATTTGTAGGTGATTTGTGAGAAGCACCATCCTTGAGGTGCTGCAGTTCTACCCCAGTAGGCAGTCAATGGGGCTTCCCAGGTGGCGCTAGTGGTAAAGAACCCACCTGCCTGTGCAGGAGATACAAGAGATGCAGGTTCGGTCCCTGGGTAAGAAAGATGCCCTGAAGGAGGAAATGGTAGCCCATTCAGATACTCTTACCTGGGAAATCCCATGGACAGAGGAACCTGGCGGGCTACAGTCCATAGGGTCGCAGGGAGTTGGACATGACTGAAGCGACTTAGCACACACATGGTCAGTAAACAACGTTCACTCTGGGTTCTCCCTCCACACATCTTGCACATGTAAGAGAGTTTGTCTTTGTAACTTGTTGACTAGTGATTGTCTCCTCTGCTCTTTCCCTTCTAAAAGGAGAAGGTTAGAGTTGCCTGAGGTTGGTTGTCCCTCACAATCCCATTTTGTTGTGACTTCCTCCCTCAGCTAGCCTGCTGCTGCTGCTGCTAAGTTGCTTCAGTTGTATCCGACTCTGTGCGACCCCATAGATGGCAGCCCATCAGGCTCCCCCGTCCCTGGGATTCTCCAGGCAAGAACACTGGAGTGGGTTGCCATTTCCTTCTCCAATGCATGAAAGTGAAAAGTGAAGGTGAAGTCGCTCAGTCGTGTCCGACTCTTAGCAACCCCATAGACTGCAGCCCACCAGGCTCCTCCATCCATGGTATTTTCCAGGCAAGAGTACTGGAGTGGGGTGCCATTGCCTTCTCTGTCAGCTAGCCTAGGGCCACCAATTATCATTTTCTTTACCCCAAAGATCCAAAGCTAATCAGAATGATCCTGTGTGTTAATAATATCTGCTCATGGGTTGTGTATAACTGTAGACTCTCCCCGTTATAAAACTTACCCTGGAAAAGTCATATCAGACTCCTCTTACCTTTATGGAGCCCCTGTTTTGCCATCTGCTAAAGGGAGAGAATATACCAGTTAGAATCAGAAAGAGGCAAAGGTAAACACTCACTGTTTTATAAACTGCAAAAAGGTGGTGAAAAGCATGGTGTTATCAATAATTTGATGATTGACAGGTTTTTTAGAGCATATATGGTTGAGGGCTTCCCTGGTGGCTGAGCAGTAAAGAATCCACCTGCAACGCAGGAGATGTGGGTTCAATTCCTGGGTCAGGAAGATCCCCGGAGTAGGACATGGCACCCCACTCCAGTATTCTTGAGTGGAAAATCTCATGGACAGAGGACCCTGGTGGGCTACAGTCCATGGGGACGCAGAGTCGGACGCGTCTGAGTGACTAAACACACACACACACACACACACACACACACATGATTATTTGAAATTATTGAGGGACTTCCCTGGTGGTCCAGTGGGTTAAGATTTCAGCTTCTAATGCTGGGAGTGTGGGTTTGATCCCTGCGCAGGAAGCTGGCATCCCACATGCCTTGTGGCCAAAAAAAGAACGAAACAATCCAGAAGCAGTATTGTAACAAATTCAATAAAGACTTTAAAAATGGTCCAAATCAGAAGAAGAAAGCGTTGAGTATATACAGACAAAGTCAAGCAAATTAAGTCCATCTGAAAGGACAGATCGTTTTTAGACGAGGCAGTCTTTCAGGACCCCCTGTAACGCTAACATACCGGGAACCTGTGTTTCCTCAACTTGTCGTTGCCCTAGGCAGGATGTGAAGTGGGGTCTCTCACTCTCCTGGTGCCTACTCTTTGATTGGTGCACCCATTGGCCAATCTTTGCTGATTCACCTACAGATTATGATCAGAGAATGAGATTTAGAGCCTGAATCTCAGTTCGTAAGTTCCTTACTACACAAGATAGTAGAAGCAAACTAATTGACCCTCCACTGTCTCATCATTAAAGGGGTGGGGTGGGGCGGTTAATGAGTGATGCCTGCCTTCCTGAGTGTTTGTGAGAATTAATTGTGGTCATAAGGAGAAAGCTGCTTGCATAGCACTGATGCTCAGTAGCATTCAGAATATTATCATCAACATCATCATCCTTAATATTGTTATTATCAGCAGCATCACTAAACTAGGAGCATAATTTGTTTGTTGACTCAAAAATGAGTCCTTTCCTGTGGCAGCAGGTTCTCTGAGTCAGAAAAGTTCTGCCTCTAGAAGATTTTTTGTTGGTTTTTTATCTTGACTTTCATCCTAGAAAACATGAAAACACATGGACCTGAAATTGGCCACCAGAGTAGAACTTAAATGTCCTGACCACAGGTAAAGAAAGGTGACGCTGTGTAGTGATGGGTATGTTAATTAGCTTGATTGTCATACTCATTTCAAGATGTACATGGGTATTAAGTCATCACTTTGCGCACCTTTTTAAAAAAAAAAAAGCACGCTGTACAGCCTGGTTATAAACAATTTTAATTTGTCAATCGTATCTCAAAATTGGGGAAAAAAAATAGATTGGGCGAAAATGTTTTGAAGGAAGAAGCACCTGAGAACCTTGTGATCAAACAGCCTATACTTCTGTTCATCTTTCTCCTGGATTATTTCTTCTTTTTTCATGTCCAAGGAGGAGCTGTCAGCCTACCAGGGGCACATCAAGTTCGTAGGAAAAAACACTTGATTCTCCCAATGTAGACCCTGTCCCCAAACCAACATGGCTTCAAAGAGTCAAAAAAAAAAAAAAAACACCAAAAACCAAACCTGCCTATGTTGCCCTTTTCCCATCATACTTGATGAGAAGTCCAATGCTGTGGTGGCAGTGGGTTTTCAGAATCCCCAGGGATTAGGATGTTTCTGGAACTTTCCACCATCAGCTCCGTTTGTTTTGCACACAACTCCTAGGTGGACCCAAACCATCTCAGTGTGGCCTCTCCACCATCCAGAGGCTCAACCTGGACACCCTGTGCTTTTCCTGAGCCTCCAGGAGCTCGGAGACCCCCTCCTCAATATGAGGTGGCTTCTCCTAGAACAGCGGTCCCCAACCTTTTCAGCACCAGGGACTGATCTCATGGTAGACAGTTTTCCCACCTCCTGGGGTGGGAGTGGATGGTTTTGGGATGATTCAAGTGCATTGCATTTATTGTGTACTTTATTTCTCTTGTTATTACATAAGCTCTACCTCAGATCATCAGACATTAGATTCTGGAGGTTGGGGACTCCTACTCTAGAGAATAATATACGCTGTTCAGAGAATCTGCCAGACCCATTTCCAACTTGTGATTGGTACCCCACTGTGCTCTCGTTTGCCTGCCCAGTGAAAGCTAAGGTGGAATTTTACCTTCCTGAAGGTTGCAGCCACCTGTACAATGGCCTACAACCTCAAAAGACTCTTAACTATCCCCACTTGCCCTAAACCCACAGAAGTCCAGGACTTAACAACACAAACAGCCAATGTCTTTGTGGAGGGAGAGAAGCTTACAGTGTTTATGAGTCCATGCAGCCAAAAAAATTAATGTCTTCCCCCAATGGGCTTCCCTAGTGGCTCAGATAGTTAAGAATTTGCCTGCAATGCAGGAAACCCAGGTTTGACCCCTGGGTTGGGAGGAAAAGGCTACCTACTCCAGTATTCCTGCCTGGGAAATCCATTGGACAGAAGAGTCTGGCGGGCTATAGTCCACACGGTTGCAAAGAGTCCAACATGACTGAACAATAATACACACCCCAAACAGATTGCTTTCCCATTCATGTTCTCGTTGATCTGCACGTACATATACCAAAAAAAAAAAAAAAAAACCTAAGAGAGGGGTGTGTGTGCACACACGTGTGCAAGTGTGCTGTTTGTTCCCACTTTCCAGATGAGAAAACTGAGGCCCAGAAAGATGCAATGATTTTTTCTGTTGGAACACAGCTTGTGCATGACGAGGCCCAGCTTCTGGACTCTGCTAGTTCTCTTTCACTTTAGCTGAGAAAAGCAGTGCAGGGGGAACAAGGGAGAGTATTACATTTTGGAGAAACTAACATTACAGAAGAGGGCTGTGCTAAGGTCTCCAGGAAATGGAGGTGCCCTTATATTTGAGTGTCTACGTCTCAGAGCTTTCGTGAGGAAGATTCAAACTGGGGACAGATTCGCAGGCCTTAACTCCTTTCGCATTAAACTTTTCAGTGTATGTAATGTTAGTGTAGGAACTGTTGCTCCATGAACTAGCTTTGAATGGGTGTGAATGCATTCCTCTTTTTAAAAATATCAGGATAGCCATTTCAGAGGAGTCTATAGTTAATCTACTTATTTGCTTGCTCTTTGTACTTCATCTTGATTCTACATGACATACATATCATTATATATATATATATATATATATATTTAACAACAGGGCAGGGAAAAATATGAATCTGCATGGAATTTGTACAGTTCTAGGACTTTAGAACTGAGTCGGCGGGGGGAGAGAGGTAAAATACTGATCACAAGCAAATCGGTCTTCCTTTCAAGGTGATAAAACTGAAATATAAATTAGATTATGAGCTTCGCGACAGCCAAGCCCAGTAATAGACACTCCTCAGTGGTTTAAAGACCATGAGCATGGCATCAAATTCCTTAAGCTTAGCTGGTTGCCTTGGAGAAGGAAATGGCAACCTACCGCAGTGTTCTTGCCTAGAGAATCCTATGGACGGAGAGCCTGGTGGGCTGCTGTCCATAGGGTTGCACAGAGTCAGACACGACGGGAGTGGCTTAGCCTGCATGCATGCATTAGAGGAGGAAATGATAACCCACTCTAGTATTCTTGCCTGGAGAATCCCAGGGACAGAGGAGCCTGGTGGGCTGCCGTCTATGGGGTCGCACAGAGTCAGACACGACTGAAGCGACTTAGCAGCAGCAGCAGCAGCTGGTTGCCTGGCCCATCGCAAGCCCTCATTAAGCATCTGAGGAGTGAATGAATCACATCAGTAAACTATTTAACAAAGGTACCAAGTATAACTGTAATAGGAGCATCTTTTGTCTGCATATTGTATTTATGCAGGAATCAATCATGGCTGGATTCCCCAAGATTCCAGCAACTTTTAAAATATGACCAACAACCTGATTAGTGTACCTTTCTACCTGAATTTTATGTGTCTAAAAAGAATCACCTGGTAAACATAGTTATTTAAAAATTAATAGCTATTAAATATATTGAACAATGTATTAATTACAGATGCCAAGAATTAAAATATCAAGAACTATAAATGATGGAAATCAACAGTAGCACAATTTAATCTAAAAAACAAAAGAACATGCAATTCTTAATTCCTGTAAAGGCAGATACCTGTGTTCAGAGAACATATGTGAGAAATTAGTTCTCAGTGCTGGCAGACACATTAGAAACACCTGTGTGGCTCTTTGGAACTACCTGGGTACCACTCTGCAGAATTCTGATTTAAATGATTGGGTCTGGTCATGGGTATATTATATTTTAAAAGATGGTCTGATCATTGGAAGAAAAAGTGTTAGTCACTCAGTCGCGTCCGACTCTTAGCAACCCCATGGACTGTATAGCCCACCAGGCTCCTCTGTCTTGGAACTCTCCAGGCAAGAGTACTCAAGTGGGTTGCCATTCCCTTCTCCAGGGGACCTTCCCAACCCAGGGATCAAACCCAAGCCTCCTGCATTGCAAGCAGATTCTTTACCATCTGAGCCACCTGGGGAGCCCTGGTCATTGGTATTTTATATTTTTAAAAGAATCTTAGAGTACTATAATGAGAACCTCTACTTTATAACTAACAGATACCCTAGAACTTACAGATAGAATTAAATTAACTTTGTCCATTGCTATCTTGGGGCTGACATCTGTCAGACCAGAAGACTCCCTTCTCAGGCTGAAGGAATACTTTAGAAGATAGCCTTGAAGGATTTTAATCACATACCTGTGTGTCTGCGTGTTAGAGTGAATATTCAT